>NC_068562.1:17388461-17699038 GCF_022201045.2 Citrus sinensis
TCAAGCAACAGTATATGATGGTGAGTCTCTAGAAACATCAATAAAAATTTCTAAAAAAAGGGCAAAAAACAGCTTAAAAATGACATAATGAATATCAACACATATAAAATAAGATTGGTCAAAAAAATAAAAATAAAAGAAAAAAAGCTGAATGGGGAAATCTTTACCAAATTAGTGAGCACCCATCTTTAGGATTCCGAACAATGATTGCAGATCTCAAAACAAGCAAACAACACCAAAAACCAAACAAGAAAAAAAATAGTATATCAAGAGAAAAAAATTAACTTGTTTTGAGGGTTTTCGCTGGTGGCTTCAGGAAGCCCACGCGGCCACGATTTTGGCCAAAGCTAGGATGACGGCAGTGAAGGTTGAAGAACTGATGGTATAGTCAATGGTACGACAGAAATAATGGTGGGCGGTTGGAAACGCAGCAACAGACGTGATACCAACTTTGCCTCTCCCTAGCTCTCGTATACAAACCAAATACTAGGGTAGATGACTCCGATTGGTTGATTAGTGTGAGAGAGAAAATGGATTTGATTTTAGGTAATGAGCAAAGAAATCAGATGATAGAAATTATGGATTTCAAAGAGGGAAGAAATTTAGGGATTTCCCTTTTAAGAAAGCGAAGAAATCAGATTGGCGAGAGTGGGGCCGGGGGGGTTAAATGGATGAGAAAAATTATGGATTTCAAATGAATGAGAAATCTGATGGTATAAAATGTTTATTAATATATACTTGAGAACCAACATCTCAAGTTCAATCGAACGGTTTGATTTCAATTTTCAATATGGTGTCCGGGCTTAGTGCCGGGCATTGTAGCTTTAACCCTTATACAACTGTTAATATATAAGAACTTGTATTGGTGAATTTACAGACATAATAAATTAGGTGTAAAATCTATAATGTACTTATCGTAAACGACAACTTTATGGAGCAATAATCCTAGTTTTCTTTTCTAATTTTATGAGCAAGTAAAACTCGTTATATTTTGCTTCATTAAAAAAGAATAGTAAATGGCTTGCCTAGCTTTGAGTAAAGTATTTAGATCATTTGATATGTAATAGGTGCCATTTCTCAATCTACCAGCTTTGATATTGACAAAATGCAGTACACGCATAAGCTGATTATAGTAAACAATTTGGCAAGAGTTCTCTATAGAAAATTAATGGGGACAAATGACCTTAGAAATTGAATAAGATGCTGCAAATTGACCAAGTGACAAATCCGTTCCCATCCGAACCATAGCTAATTTAGAATGAATATTTGAAAATAAGAGAAGGCAGGACACATGTGGGTACAACAACCGAGGAAAGCAGACCTAGCGTTGGCATGAATTAAAAGTTAGATAATACTCTTACACACTATTTTTGAAGGCATTCATGGCAAAGATTATAATTCACTACCAGTGAAAGAAAAGAAAATCAATTTGATTGTCTCATACGTCTAGCTCTTCAACATTTTAAAGCAACGAGCATCTAAATTTTAAGAAACCCAGTACAATTTCCTTTGCATTGATTCTCTGCTTTGGTGATTCTACAATACACTCTATAGCTAAATTGAAGACAAATGACACACGTTACTCTTTGGTCATAAAATGTTTGTCTTCCCAAGTTAGTAGATTTGCATCAACAACTGTCGTAACTGAAATCAGTAGCGAATCATTAACCCAATACTTTAATCTCATTTTCTCCTGAAAAAATTTCATCTGTGAGTTCAGTGTAATATATGTTCTTTTCTAATTTTATGCGCAACTAAGAATATCATTTTAAAAGGAATTGTAAATAGCTTCCCTAGTTTGAGCAAAGTATTTAGGTCATCTGACATATAATAAGGTCCATTTCTCAATCTACCAGCTTTGGTTTTCATGGAATGCGATGTATGCATAAACTGATGGGTATAAAACTAAATGCACTGAAATTTTCAATCGTTCTAAATCCGACAAAATATTCATAGTTTTTCACACATGAAGCAAAAGAACAATAATTAAATCACACTGACCTGATTATAACAAATGAAAGTCTAGATTTTCCCTATAGAAAAAATATAAATATAATTAAACCTAAACAAATGGCATAAATCTCTAAGGAAAATTAAAGGGGCTTAAATTGCACAATAACAAATCACCTTAGAAGTTGAATAAGATGCAGCAAACTGACCAAGTGTCAAATCTGTTCCCTTCCGAATCATAGCTAATTTGGAATGAAGGAATATTTAAAAGTGAGAGAAGGTAGGATACAAGCGGGCACAGCAACCAAGGAAAGCAGACCTAACATTGGCACAAATTAAAAGTTAGACAATACCCATACACACAATTATTGGAGCTATTCATTGCAAAGATTATAAATCATTACCAGTGAAAGAAAAGAAAATCAATTTGAGTGTCACATGCGTCTACCCTCAACGTTTTTAAGCAATGAATCTCTAATTTGTAAGAGTCTTCTTACAATTTCTTTTACATTGATTCTCTCCCATGGTGATTCTACAGTACACTTCATAGCTAAATTAAAGACAAATGACACACATTGTTCTTTAGTCATAAAATGTTTGTCCTCCTGACTTAATAGATTTGCATCAACAACTTCCATAACTGAAATGGGTAGCAAGTCATTAACCCAACGCTTTAATGTCATTTCTCCAGAAAAAATTTCATCTGTGGGTTTCTTCCGAGTAAATGTTTCTATTAACATAATTCCAAAGCTGTAAACATCCCCATTTGTAGATACTCGTCCTTCTCTTCCGTACTCTATGAATTGCAACAGTTACATAGTAAGATAATATAATTTATAATAGTATGCGCAAATGAAGATCAAAATAAATAAAAAACATATCAGAAAGTATTAAGGAAATAAAAACTATTTATTATGTAACGAACCTGGAGCCATATAGCCTATGGTGGCAAGTGTTTGTGTTTGAGTCAAAGATTGATCTTCTTTGACTAAGGGCTTTGCCATGCCAAAATCACTTAAATGAGCAACCATATTATCATCTAACAATACATTGCTGGGCTTTAAGTCACAGTGAATTATTGGGACTGAATAACCAAAGTGCATATATTCCAAAGCTGATGCAACATCTATCATTATGTTCAATCTTTGAAAAATGTCCAAAATGTTGGTGCTCGAATACAAACACTTCTCTAGACTTCCATGAGGCATGTATTCTAATACCAACGCCTTAAAATCATCATTTGAACAACTGCTAATGATTTTTATAAGATTTCGATGGCGAATACGTTTCATCATGTCACATTCAATATCAAAACTCTTAAATGCTTCTCTATATTGTAGGTTAAAAACCTTCACTGCAACCTCCATCCCATCCTGAATTCTTGCCTTGTAAACAGAGCCAATACCTCCTCTACCGATTAGATTGTTTGCACTAAATTCGTTTGTAGCCTGAAAAAGTTCTAGGTATGTAAACCTTCTCTGATTTGCTACTGCTGGCAGATTAGCATCATTTGGTAGTGACTTCCCTCTCTTTCGATATCTTAAGATCAACAAAATCACTACCATCATAAATATAGTACTCAATGGCAAGACGATCCCTATGAGAAGATCATTCTTCCTTGATTTGTGGTGGATTCTAGTTCTGCATGGTGGGACTTGCAAATTGGGCATACCACACAATAATTCATTTCCCTTGAATGATTTCGCTGAGAAATTTTTGAAAGGTCCCTCTCTAGGAATCTCTCCTTCTAGCTTATTGAAAGAAACATTTATATATTGGAGATCTACAAGTTTCTCTAAAGATGTAGGAATAGCTCCAGAGAGATTATTATTGGATAAATCTAAGGATTTCAAGTTTATCAAACCACCAATGGAATCAGGAATTAAGCCTTGTAATCTATTACATTCTAAAAAGAGACTTTGTAGATCTTTTAGGCCTCCAATTGTTGTTGGGATAGCACCTGAAAAATTATTCATCGACAAATCTATTTGTACCAAAACCTTCAAATTTCCAATCCCTAGTGGGAGTGGGCCAGTAAAAGAATTTGAAGACAAGTTAAGGTATAATATGTACTTAAGGTTCCATAATGTTGAAGAAGTAGAAGTTAACTGATTGGAGCCCAAATTGAGTTTCTTTAGATTGGTGAGATTGCCAAAGCATGCGGGGATGAACCCAGAAAGCATATTACCGCCCAAGTCCAATTGAAATAGTGCAGCTAAATGACAAAGATCATCTGGGATTGATCCTTCCAAATGATTATCTTCAAAACTCAATAATTGAAGCTTTTGTAATTTGCCGAGAGTAATCGGAATTGTTCCATTTAATTTGTTTCCACCTAAATAAATTGCTATCAAGTTGGTCAAGTTGCTGATCTCTTCAGGAATGCCGCCACTAATGTTGCAACTAACTATCCAAAACTCTTCAATAGATTGAGAAAGATTGCCTATAGCCCTTGGAAGAATGCCATCTAGTGGATTATCAGAGAAGCTAAAATACTTTAAATACTTGCAATTTGACAACGAGGATAGAAAGCTCAATTCTGGAGTCGAAGATGTCAAATAGTTATCATTTAATCCAAGCCGCTTAAGGTTTCTTAAGTTGCCAAATGTGTTTGGAATGAAACCGGAGAAGGAGTTT
Organism: Citrus sinensis; assembly: GCF_022201045.2. Classification (NCBI taxonomy): domain Eukaryota; kingdom Viridiplantae; phylum Streptophyta; class Magnoliopsida; order Sapindales; family Rutaceae; genus Citrus; species Citrus sinensis. The sequence continues at coordinate 17,393,049 of NC_068562.1, forward strand.
ATTTCCAACTCTAGTCTGGAGAGCTTAGAAGCATTGAAAATGAAATTAGGAATTGTGCCATTAAAATTATTACCCCACAAGTAAAGCTCTTCAAGATTTGGAAGTCGGACGTCTGCGCTTGATGGAAGTCTTCCCGAGAGTGAGTTACTCTGAAGATGAAGTGATTTGAGTGTTGACACATTGAAGATTGTAGTTGGGACAACACCAACTAATTTGTTAAAACTAAATGCCATCCATTCTAGATTATGGAGATTACCGATTTCATGTGGTATCTCACCTGTATTTTGAAACAAAAAATAATTCAAATTTATTTTTAATAATAAATTATACACTTTTATATCATGAAATGAGTATTCGTAATTAAAATTAGTAAATATGAGTTTAAGATTAATTATTATACATAGATAAAATGTTAATAAATTATCAAATTTTATTCTTATTAATTAAATATAAATATTAATAATTTCAGTATTCATGTCATTATTAAATTAAAAAAAAACTACTCATCTTAATATTAATTTGAATTACTAATATAATATTTGTATGAACATAAGAATTTTTTTCAAACTAAATTTTTACTTTATTTTTCTAGGTGCTACTACAGTGAATATAGGAATTGATATCATGGTGGAAGAATATTGATTTCATGATTTAAAAAACAATTAATCTATTTTAGACTTTCCTTTACAAAATAAAATCACTTTTTTTATGCCTAAATAAACGTCTGAACTTAACTGCCATTATCACAAACTGTTGCTTGTTTTTTACTTCTTCTTCCCTACCACTTATTGTATCACTAACTTTTGAACTTTTTGTATAAACATAAGCAAAGAAGAAACATTGCCAATTAATTCTTAATTCTTTTACAAACTTACGTCATGGAATTAGATTAAAATTGGATGCGCTACTGTCATGGTATTCTGCAATAACTATTGACAGATGAAGTAGACAATATCAATTGAACACAATTTCTATTTGCAATCTGTGAAAATAATTTTACTTTTCACACTTATAGATATTGTTCCATCATTCAAATTCTCCATCTGATTTTGGACCCTAGAAAGGCAATTAAAAATATGAACAAAAAAAGAAAGTAAAGAAAAACATCTAATTTGCTTGATAGGTTATCAAAATTTGTCGAGTGATCACAAAATAAAAGAAAATGCAATAGAAAAGAGAAAGAGAAAAACTAACAAAGTGAAAGAAATAGAAGGTTCATGCTTGTTAGACGTTCTTTAATCTTAGAATTGTTAGCCTTAGATTTTTAATTAGGCAATGAAACGATGTGTTTTAATTTTAATAAGGAAAGTCTAAAAGAATTTAAATCATAGACTCACTAAAATGCTTAAACAACATGTGTCATGATCTTGTACAAAATTTTAGAAAGATTAGAATATGAGAGGATCCAATCCCTTTATCTATTATAATTTTCTGCTTATTCAAAGTTACTGTCAGCATTTATTATAAGGTTTCCAATTAAAATGCTTAAACAAAATTGATTTTCAAGCAAATAAACACCTGCTATTCTAGGAACAAGCGCACCGTGGTCCAGGTAAAATACTAGGAGTGATAACTAGAAAAATGACATGAATATAAATCACACATACCTTGGAGTCTGTTTTGGTCAAGATATAAATACTTAAGCTTGGTGGAATTGCCGATTTCTTTCGGTATGTCTCCCGAGAAGTCATTGATCGACAAAGATAATGTTTGTAGATGTTTGCACCTTGATAAAGTCGATGGGATTTTTCCGTCAAAGTCGTTTTCGTCTAGAAAGAGGATTTCCAGAAAAGGAAGGTTGTTGCAAATATTTGCCGGGAGTTCACCTGGGAGTTCACCAAATAATATATTATATTAAAAACGAATATTATCTAGTAAAGAAAACTTGCATAAGATGAAGGAAGGGATTGGACCGGAGAGCTGGTTGTAGCTAAGATAAAGCGTTTGAAGTGAAGATTGATTCCCAAGTAGAGAAGGAATGATGCCTCCTAAGAAATCATTTGTTAGCGATGGCATGTCAAATATTTTATGTTGATGTCACAAATGCATATTATTAGCAAAGACTACCTGTCAAGTTATTAACTGACAAATCCAAATTCGATAGAGAAGAAAGATTGAAGATTGATGAAGGAATGGCTCGAGTTAAGAAATTATTTTGTAGCCATAACATCTCTAATTCTGCAAGATTCCCCAGCTCCTCTGGAATTTCTCCTAAAAAATCATTGAGCGATAAAGACTACCTGTCAAGATTGATGAAGGAATGGCTCGAGTAACATATGCGTTAACTATTTTAACTTATTAACCGGCACTCAAGAATAAAAAAAGGAGATTAAAAAAAAAAGTGTTTGCCTAAAGAGAATAAAAAAATAAAAAGTGTTTGCCTAAAGAGAATAAAAAAATAAATTTACTCATAGAATTAAAGAATTATAGGCTGACAGGATTAATAAAAGTGAGACATTATTAATTTTCATCAATTAATTAAACTCATTGATCATACCTTGGAGTTGGTTCCCTCGAAGATATAACCGGATAAGCTTTGTCACGTTGCCAATTTCTTTTGGTATGGTCCCAGAAAAATCATCAAGCGATAAAGATATGTTTCGCAGCCGTTTGCAGTTTGATAAAGTGGATGGTATCTTGCCATGAAACATGTTATTTTTAAGAAATAGGGATTCCAAATTGGAAAGGTGATTGCAAAAATTTGGTGGGAGTTCGCCAAATAGTGTATTGTTTGTAAAACGAATAGAAAGTAAAGAAGACATGTTGAAGATAGAGGCGGGAATGGAACCCGAAAACCAATTAAAACTGAGATCAAGTGTCTGAAGAGACGAGAGATTCCCAAGTTCAGAAGGGATAGTGCCTGTGAGATTTAACCCAGATATATTCAAGGCTGTGACTCTATGAGTACGGACATCACAAGTGACGCCCGTCCAATTACAGACAGAGTTACTTGTGTTCCAATTTCTAGCCAAGAAATTGGCTGGATCATCAGTTACATGACCTTTCAGGGAAAGAAGGGCTTGTTGGTCTGTGGTAATACTTGTAGTGTTGGCTGATGCAATCATGAAGGAAAGAATCAAGCAATGGAGTAAGAGAAATCTGATCATCATCCGGGCAGAAGGAATTCTTTCCATGAGACTAGAATATTTAGATTGTAAGTGTGTGCTTAATTGGATTGATAATGCAAGAACAATTATAGCAGCTTCCAAGTATATATAATGAAACCGAAATTTCGAAGAAGCAGCAAGAAAGAAAATAGAGGAGTGAAAAGGCTATGCTCATAACTTGTTGAAAGGTGCAAAATTTTATGTGGACCCAGCCAGTCCTTCAGGTCCACACTCAGGATGATTGCAGTAAGTTTTGTTTTCCTTTATAATCATCCTATTAATTTATCGCAAAATAGCTCTACTCATTAAAAAAAAAAAATTATTCTCCATATATAGTAACAGGACATATAATGCTCCTAGAAAAAAAAATTATATTTCTATATGTTTTTTTTCTGAATTTGAGATAATTTACGAACCGGTGGTGTCACTTTCATCAAAGTATTGGCGTTGGGTAATAAAGTTCTTCACGGGTCAATGAGGACATCATAAGTTGACGACAAATTGCCTAAGTCAATGAAAGAAGAGACAATGAAACCAATTATTATTTTTATATAAGTATTCATATTCATTGAAGGAATATCAATGGAACAATAGATGTTTGAGTGTTTTTGCTATTGGTATGATCATTCAAGGATTTACAAGTGCCAATAAAAATATAACCAAAAAGGAAAAAATATGTGGCTTCAATTGTATTTGTGAGGGACACTCATTTCTGATCTTTAACTTGAATTGGTTTTTTTTTTCCTCCAAATTATGAATATCTCATGTGGAAATTGGAAATTTTTATCACCTATGATTGGCTAATATGGAAATTCTCTTTGAGCAATATATAATTCTCTTTTAAGAAGAAGAAGTTAGTGGCCTGTTAATTATGTGTGCTTTATGGGTTACAATTAGCACTATTTTCATTTCACTTTTATTAGGGATGATGACAGAACTAAATTTTTAAAATTTTCTCCTGAAAAAATAAATGTTTACAAAGGCGCCATGTGCATGCAATCCTACAGAATTTCGTAACTAATAATAAACTTGCAAGAGATTGAGATTGAACGATGATGAAATACAGACCAAATGCAAGAGCAAAAGAAAGAAAACTCGTTTTCAAAAAAAATAATAATAATGTTTATATTACTTTTATTTGCGAAAATTTTCAAAACATAATAGTTTATTCATACATACAGATTAATTTTACTCTCTTCTTATTATGTGGATCCAATCAAAACTTTCAACTTTTGGGATTCAGCCATCGGATTTAATGAAAACGTTGTTCAATGGCAAGAGCTTTGTTTATATGGTTTAGTTCTTATATTTTAATTTAGGAGTTTATTTAATTTTTATATATTGAAAAATACTTCAAAATACTTCTCTTATTAAATATATTAGGTTCCAGCCTTTAATATTTTCGTTTTAATGGTAATACCTTACAATAACAATCTTGGAGATATTAATGAAAAAATTTAATTCATCAAATTAGCCTAAAAAAATAAAAATTAAAGAAATTTTTATGTTATTATTTTACTTTTAGGATTAATTTGATAAATTAAATTTTTGTATACAATTATTAGTAAGATTATTGTAATGATATTAAATATTACTTTCAGTTAGTTGATATTAATTTATTTAAAAATAGTTATTTGTCATATTCTAGTTAAAGTACAAAAAATATTATTTCTTTCATACTGATATTTATTGATTAATTTGGTAATTAATAATTAGTTAACTTGCAATTAAATTTTTTTAGATAAATTAATTAATATTGAGAATATTGTTGATAGGGTACCATTATAAAGGTAAAGAAAAAGTAAAGATAATAATATAATATATTTAATAATAATAGTATATTGAAGTACTTTTTAAAATATAAGAATTAAATGAGTATTTAAATCAAAATATAAAAACTAAACAAGCATTTACTTGATAAAAAATCATAAAAGTTGAATGTTTCAAAATTTTGACACCCAAGACTTATCTATTAAAAGAGGTCATGAGAATTAAAACGTTATCACAGAGACGTGCTGAGATATTCCTATTTTCAAATTTAAATTTGATACGTATAAGAGATAGTGACGGTGGGAGTGGGACCACCCACTTGGAATTTAAATTTAATTGCACAGTCCCATTCTCTCTCGGATATTTTTCGTATTCTCTTTCAAGAAGAATAAATTAGCGGGCTATTGAATAGTGTTTATGCGTGCTTTATGGGTTATAACATTTTTGTCGATCCTTAGCTAGGGATGGCAAATATCCAATTATGGATGGATAAACACAAATCCATAATTATCCATAATGGATATATCCATATCCATATCCAGTATTTAATATTGGATATGGATATGGATTTTATCCATATAACTATGGAGATCCATGGATATCCATATATATTTTATTTTTCTTATATAAAAATAATAATATAAAATAGTTAAAATTCCAATATTAATTAAATTTGGTTATTAAACTATTTATATTACTAATAATATATATATAATAAAATGGTGGTCCGGTGGTCGGTGGCGGCGGTCCGGCAACTTTCCGGCGAATCCCGGCGGAGGTCCGGCGACATTCCGGCGAGGTCCGGTGGTGGTCCGGCGACTTTCCGGTGGATGTCCATTTATAATATTAAATTAATAAAATAAAATAATAATTATTAATAGTATTAAATAAGTTAAAAAATTAAAAGATAATTTTGAAAACTTTAGTTTTTAATATGAGAGGAATTTAAAATTTTCACTAGTTAATATAATATTTTTACAATTGTTTGTCTATTATATTTTTTATTTTTTATTTTATAAAATTAAAATTTTTTAAACTTATGTTGGGTTAAACGGATATCCATTGGATAAAAATAATTATCCATATCCATCTGGATATAATTTTAAAATATTCATTTCAAAATTCAAAAATTTTTAGATGGATATTATCCGATCCAATTAGATGGATATTGTGGATATCCATTATAGAGCGATCCAGTTGCCATCCTTATCCTTAGCTTGACTCAAAAGTCATGAATTGCAAAGCCAATGTAACAGAAGACAATCGGGTAATGACTAATTAAGTATTTATGATGGAGTGACACTCGCAAGTGCTTCTAAGTATTTATGATGAAACCTAAAATCAGAAAATAGAGGAGAGAAATTAAAGCGAGAGAAGATTCCTCTCCACGTGACAACAAACGTTGAAATGTTTTTGCTATTCGTTTGATGCTTCGAGGATTCACAGGTGCCGATAAGTCCAACAAAATTCCTTGGCTTGAATTTTATTTGTTAGGGGCACTCGTTAATTGTGCGTGCTTCATGGGTTATAACATTTTTGTCAACAGTCAACCCAACTCAGAAATTACGTGTTGCGAAGTCAATGAAAGAAAAGACAAAAGTCAATGAAAGCGAAGACAGCAAGACATTGACTAATCATAATATGGTGGGACACTTAAGTATCATTTGGGATTAAAGTAGAAATTTAATAAATTTCTTATTTCATAATTCTTTATAAAAATAATATTTAATAAATTTTATAAAAATTATTTATTTTATAATTTTTTTATTTTACTGCAGTTTTTAAAAACAAGTTGAGATTTACTCTTCATAAGTAGCTTAAAATAAGCCACCACAATTGCTCAAAGTTTCTATTGTAATATTAATAATTTAACAAAAAGATCATTATTTCTTATTTTTTTTCATACACTAAAATACATAAGCTATTAGTATCATATTACCACCACAATTTACTGTCTCAACTAGTTTGAGTTCTCTCAATATCAAAATTTTGATTTAATAAGTTCATATTTTTTTATATTTTAATTGTATTTTCTATTATAAAATTAATGAGACTTGTACATGATTACATAAATTTTTTTAAACAATGAACAAGTTCATGTGAAAGTTAATCATAAGTCTTAAAATCAAATTCATGACTATAGTTTTTAACGTTCAACCTATTTATATTTTTTATATAGTCACGGTATTCATTACAACGAGTTGATTCTCTGCTTTTAAGAGTCTTGTTACAATTTCCTTTTCATTGATTCTCTACTTTGGTGATTCCACAGTAACGCACTATAGCGAAATTGAAGACAAATGACATGAACTTAGCAATTTTGCACCAACACCTTCCATAATTGAATTGGGTAGCATATCATTAACCCAACGCTTTAATGTCATTTTTCCATTAAAAATTTCATCTGTGGGTTTCTTCCCATTGAATGTTTCCATTATCATTATCCCAAAGCTGTAAACATCCCCATTTGTGGATGCCTATCCTTCTCTTCCATACTCTATGGATTTCAACAATTACTAGTAAGATAAAATAATTAACAATAGCATGCTCAAATGAAGATCGTAAAAATAAATAACATATCATAAAGTATTAAAGAAATAAAAAAATTAATGTAGAACAAACTCGGTGGTGGCAAGTGTTTGTGTTTGAGTCAATGATTAATCTTCTCTGAGTAAGAGCTTTGCCATGCCAAAATCACTCAAATGAGCAACCATATTATTATCTAGCAAAACATTACTCGACTTTAAATCACAATGAATTATAGGTGTTGAATGACCAAAGTGTAGATATACCACAGCTGATGCAACATCTATCATTATGTTTAATCTTTGAAAAATATCCAAAATGTAGTTGCTTGTATACAAACACTTACCCAGATTTCCATGAGGCATGTATTCTAATACCAATGCCTTAAAATCATCATTTGAACAACTACTAATGATTTTGATAAGGTTTTGATGGTGAATACTTTTCATCATATTGCATTCAACATTAAGGTTCTTAAATGCTCCTCCATATTGCAAGTTAAAAACCTTTACTACAACCTCCATCCCATCTTGAATTCGTGTCTTGTAAATAGAGCCAAAACCTCCTTTGCCGATTAGATTGTTTTAATTAAATCCGTTGTAGCTAGAAAAAGTTCTAGGTACGAAAACTTTCTCCAAGTTGCTACTAGTGGCATATTAGTATCATTTGGACTTTGGTATTCGTTTTCCTCTCTTTCCATATCTCTAGATCAACACAATGAGTACTATCATAAATACAGTACTCAATGGCAAGACAATCCCTAGGAGAGGATCATTTTCCCTTGATGTGTGGTGGATTCTAGTCTTTTAAATTTTTGAAAAAGCATAAAATACAGTGATATGTGCATACACGTGCTAGTAGTGGCAACAAGATGGAAAGTGATAGTGGGCCTACTGGCAAGATGGAAGACTTAGTCTAGTTTGTTTGTTCAGTCATTAATTATTGAGTCGGTTATTGAATAAGTCTTGGGTAGTAGAGTGGTGCTATTCTGTTGCTATTCTGTTGCCTATTCTGCAGCATTTCCTATTTTCCAGCTTTGTTGTTATTTTCTCTTCCATGTATGGCTATATTTATAGCCTGAATGAATTCAATAAAGGCAAGTAGCTTTATCACCAACAGTTCCCACTTTGTCTTATTCCTTTCTACCCTTAACTCCAAATTCCTTCGTATCATACAGGTGGCTAGTGAATATTGCCCTTTTATTTATCAAGCTCATGTGTCATGTCTTGTCTTTTGAATTTAATGCCTTCTTTTATTTGTTTTATTACCCAATTCGTTCAAAATAATCACAATTATGCCACTTTTTAATTTATATAATTTAGAATATTACCTTTAAGTTAGTAGAATTATCCAAATTTTTATTGGGATTGGGAATCTCGTCCTGAACCATATAGAGTTCAATTCAATATAATTTTTTTAAAAATTAATTTAAAATTAGTTGAGATTTAATATAAATTTTTTCCTAATTTATTATTTAGAATATCTGAAAATCTCAATCAAAATATTGATTGCCTTGACTATTGTTTAAATTTTTAATTAACTAAATTAAAAAAAAATCATTTATCTTAAAATAAACAAAAATGATTGACCCAAGCACGAATCCAACAAATTCACTACTTTGCATTCACTTTTAGAGTTTATTTATTTATTATTTATTGTTTTAGCGACATTCAGTTTTAAAGTTTAGTTAAACTAAACAGATGAAGAAGAAAATAAATTAGATTGTTGATTTACATATTAAATTTAGATAATGAATGGATAAAATGGGGACGTTGGTATTTAGAATCGCAACTTGCAATTTAAAGCAAGAAAAATGTGAGAGTCACAAGCTTTACCATTTCTCTCTTATATACATATCTATTAGGATGAGTTGAGCAGCTATATAACTCTTTAGTTCAAATAAAAGATAACAAATTAACTTGTCAAACAATATATATATAAAATATATATTTCTTCTCTCTCATAAAATAACTTGTTTTTCAATTTTTAATCAGCTATATATTAGAACCACGTTGGTCTTGGGATTTGAACGAATTATCTTTAGTTCAAATAAAAGATAAAAAAATTAACTTTTCAAACAATATATATATATATACATATACATATACACGATGATTTTTCATTTGTTCGTCGGCTTATAATTAAGCATGCTTTTACAATATTTTTGATCAGCTATATGTCAATTTTTAATCAGCTATATGTCAATACTTTTCAAAAAATTGACATGAAGGAATAATGCGAAAGTGCCTCTATTGTAAATTAAATTTTTATTATTATTATAGTTGTTATAGAACTTTATTTCTTGTTATACTCGTGATACACTCATAAATCACGGCTTATAATGATTTAGGTGGGGGTACAAAAACAAAAACCTTTAGGACAAATTTGTTTGTTTTCATCTTTACAACAAAATCCATTTTTAGATGGACAATTCCTCACACAATCAGAATCTTGGGTGCAACGAATTGGTAACCCTCCAGTGTAGGCTTCAGCACTTGGTAACTCAAAGATTGTGGTGCCTGCAAATTGAGATCAATAATTCATGATTATAGAGAAATGAAATAAAAAGCGAAATGTGTTAGTAATTAGTAAAAAAATATACAAAGAGAGAGAGAGATATTTGGGACATTGACTAACCAAATGCAACGATCATGAGGACGACCAAGAAAGTTAGTTTAAACGAGACTTTCTCCATTTGCTGTAAGAAAAAGATTATGCAGGATGTTTCTTTGAGTGGGAAAAAAAATTCTAAAAAAATTGTATGCAAGAACTTTGTTCTTCACCTAATATTTATAGAGATGTAATATAAAAATGGTAAAATGGCACACCCAACTTCTAAGTTATTTTATAGAAAAATCACAACAAATCAAATAAACTTACAACACAGTAATATTCAAATCATTAAACCTAGCCCAATAGGAAACAATAAAAAAGGAAAAAAAATTAATTTTTTAATTTTTTTTCCAACTTCGCATTAACAACGCAGACACATTTTCCATTTCACGTTGATTAGGGTTAAAAAAAAGAAGTTTTCTTATATTCATGAAATTTCTATAATCTCTAAAAATACCATATGAAGTAGGTCTATTTTGCAATTAACTAAATATCCCAGATTTTGTATCATTGAATCCATTTATTGTCTTAAGGCCATATATATGTATATTTTTCAACTTTACTTTGAATTCATCTCGTGCCATTGAGTTTTTGACTTTCTTCTATTTATTGCTACCATTTGAAATTAAAAAATTGATTCAATCGATCGACTTATTAATAATTGTTCAACTTAGTTTTCTTTCATTAATGTTTTATAGCATGATTTATTCGATCGTGATATATATTTACGACATTTTGTTTTATTTTAACTTGTCCTTTGCTTCAATTCACTCATAATAAATCTTAAAATCATTGACCATCTTGATTTAACTATTATAGCCTGAAAACAATTTGAATAAAAATAACTCTATGGATAATTCAATTTTAAGGGTATTATCAGACAAATCATTGCACTAACAATTTTGATTGTTTGCTTGTAAAAGTAAAATATGCATATGGTTTTGCAATGAGAAAAAATGCTAAAAGGTACCCCAATTTTTTCTTTCAAGTTTCAAGTTAAGTATATGGTTGCTAAGTGAATTAAGAAAGTAACCTCATTGGCCTCTCTTATAATCTAGATGTCTTTTGAATTATCTTAATTTAGAATTTACTGACATGCACAGATGCACTACTAAAAAGTTTATTTTTAAATCAATGAGATATTCATTATATTAACAAAAATTACGAGGAATCTCAACGAGAATATTAGAATAACCCCAAAATAATTAATAGTATAAAATTTTTTAATTATAGTAATTTTTAAAATAAACATTTAATACCCATATCTAGGACATCTTTGAGTTAGGTTGGGACCTCTGGCATGGTTATAGCAGGTATGGAACCTCTTTAATTATTCGGTTCGTTAGTTAGCTCCTCAAACTCCAGAAAGTATACATTTCCGAGGAGGTGTCTTCGCCTAAAACCGAATCAACTTATTTGAGCTCAACATAAGTCCGTATCTCCGTCAATATAATATATATTTATATGGACTCAACATTCACCTAATATTGAAGTGCTTTTCAAAAGCATCACTTCATTCAATGAAAAGCACATTGGCCATAGTATTTGCAGTCTTTTACTAAGCGGGTACCATCAAGATCAACCACTACACCACTTTTTATGCTATTTGCAAGAAGATTATAATATTTTAGAGTTCCACAAACTCTATAAAATAGAAACTTAAATCAGTGCACTACGCACCCACTTCGTACAGAAAGATGATTCAAACATCTCTATAAACACAAACTCTCAAGATGTTTTAGAGTTCCACAAAACAGCCATTTTCATGCCTAGAAAAAATGTAACAATTTTTCCCACTAGAGTGGTTAATGCTCAATACGGATTTGCTTCAAGTCACTGGAGAGGCTTTTAGATCAAATGCAACAATTTTGGGTTCTAAAATTTTGCTCTTTAAAGCGTTATTTTGGCTTAGTGTTTCAATTTCCTACTATCCTAGTTTTAACTTAAATGGGCCTGTGCGATGATGACCCACCAAGAAACTGGAACCATATACATGTTTGACAGCTGGACTTGGGTGTTTTGGGCCAACTTACTACTAGAAAGTTATTCAATCATGGGGCCCATGATGAAGAATCCAGCATATGGTTTAAAGCTCATGCTTGTTAATCAAGCAGTAACATGAGAAACAAGTTTCCAAATATAGTTCCATAAAAATTTCAACAAACTGAACTGAACATTTCAGAAATTGGCGCGGTACAAAACTAAATACAGGCCCATTGGCTTTGAATTACTACTATGGGATTCCAAAAAATGATCAGCAGCCTATTTCTTCTTCATCTTCAAAATCACCCAACAAACCAAAGTTCGTTCAAATTTAAATGTCCCTGCTATATCAGCGCTAACATTTGTCTCAAAATTTTGCTCGATTAATCCTTGACTTCAAAAGGAACAAAGATCTTTTCCTATTCCACTACAATAAACAGTTATATCACCGACCAAAATATTTCCGAAGGCGTAAAATACCTTTGATAATAAGTACTTTTTCCCAAGGTGTAAGATGGCCGTCGGATAAGGATGAAAATATGATCAATATTTCCGAGGGCAGTTTGCCCTTGGTGATAATGAATACTTTCTCGAAAATCCTGCTAGACTTAACTAGAAGCACCCCAAAATTTACACACTTCGGGCCCGGTCTTTGGAGTAGAGTACTAAAACCACAAGCCCACAACCATAACTTCCAATAATTTTTTTTCTTATAAATTTAATTACTCTTGGTAAAATTAAAAACCTAAAAGAATGAAATACAATTAAAAAGCTAAGAAAATACGGAAGAAACGAAAAAATAAACAAAAGGAAAAAAATAAAAACAAAAGGGGAAAGTTCAAAAGAAAACGAAAAAGAACAAAACGAAAAAGAACGAAGTTAAAAAGAACGAAAAAGAAAGAAAAAGAAGGGAAAAGTTCTTCAATCATTGCAGCGCAAGCACTCACATCTCTCACTTTTCAATTTTTCATTGTCCATTGCTCGCCCAATCACTTTGGTAATTATTTCACTGTTTCTTTCTCTATTTGCACTAGATTTCATCTCTTTTTTTTCCTTCAATTAACTTAGGGTTAGGTTATAGTTTCCATCATTGATGATGAGTCTGAAGGCTAATTATTTTTCTTAAGTTTGTAATTGTTACCATCTCTTGCATAATCGCTCACTCTCTGCTTCTAATTTTGTTTTTAATTTGTTTTTGCTGCTTCCGATTTTGTTTTAGGCCAAATGGTAGCTTCCTGTAAGTCCGATGATGTTATTGCATTTTTTTTAATTTTTATTTTGGAGCTCTTACTTGTGATGCTAATTATTTAGAATTCATTGTTTGTTATTAGATTTGGATTACTTTTAATGATTTTTTTGCTGGATTTCATTAATTATTTTTTTTTTCCATTTTTAATGTTATGTGATGCTAAGTATGGACTCTAAAGGATGTTGATATTTTTTAATTTTGAGGAGTTGGAGGGAGATGAAGTGAAACAAACATTTGGGGTCTCATGTGCATATAGAATTGTTTGCTAGAGCTAACTGATGGGTTGACGCTAGCAAAAAAGACATGTCTTTGTTGACATTATGATAATTAATTAAATGCATTACAAGAACGATGGCTACTTTGTAGAAATTAAACATGACTGGAAAAAATGTAATATTGAAATGAGTTGTTCATATTGACAAGGAACACAAGAGCATACTTGTTAGTTCAGGTGTTGAAAACATGGAGAGTGTGCATGGACAAGAATTTGTTGATTGGTTTAGATGTAGGGTAAGATAGATACAATGTCTAACATTTAGGTATTTTTATCATTTTCATTTATTTAACTACATTTTAATAAATTTTTTTTATCTTTTATATATAGATCATTAAGCTTTATAATGATGGACAAGTTGACAGGGAAATGCTTTCTTTAGCCCATGGTCCTGGCAGGCGTATTACTTGTTACCCATGCTGTAATGTTAATGGTTTTAGGTTTCACACTATGGATTGTGATGAAACAAGTACAACTCAAAATTGTGGAGTTTTGGTGAGAAGGGAACATGAAAATGAAAATATATCTTACTATGAACTTATAAAAGACATTGTTGAGCTTTCTTATATAGAAGGAAATAAAGTTGCATTGTTTGATTGTAACTAGTTTGATACAAATAGGCAAGGAAATAAAGTTGCATTGTTTTTGGTTTTGTATGTAATTTAATTCTTTTAGTTTTAATGGCTTGAAATTTACTTAATATTTCTCAAAATTTGTAATGATCATAACACTGAAAGTTGTACGTGAAATTGGTGTCATCTTCAACAGCAGCATCAATGGACCATATATTAAATATTCTGAATATCCAAAGGAAGAATTTGAGACGCTATTTGCTCGTTTCAAGGAAGCACAATTTTCTTATATATGTACAGAACATGAGCTTAAAGATGTCATAGAACTTCATGTAAAAATTCGTTTTTCAAGTTGGATGTCAGAGCTGAGGAGGGGAATTTTTAAGAAGTATCCAACTGTTGGAGAGCGTTATGCACATGCTCCTGAAAATGTGCCTCCAAGAATATGGAGACAAATGGTTGACAAATGGATGGATGAGGGGTGGAAGGTATCAATAATGACTATTGGCAATTTGGCATAGTATTTTTCTGTGCTTTTCTTTCCTAAGTTTTGCTGTTGTTTTAATTCATCAGTGAATTATATTTGCTAGAATCATTATAGAAATAGGAACTTATAAATCTTATTCATGTGCTTTATACATGAGTTGTTCTTGACGGTTTTAGAATAACTAAGTTGATTTTATGCTTTTTTTTTAAACTTATATATAGAAAACAAGCACAATAAACAAGAGGAACCGAACCAAGTCCAAACTTATTCATACTACAAGTTCGATCCCAATGGCTAAGCATAGAAAAGAAATGGTAAGAGAATATGTTTGACTCTGATTATAACAAAAATGGTTTTTATTTATTATGATCTTATTGAATTTCAATTCTTTATTGCAGCAACAAATAGGTATTGAACTTAGTCCACTTGATTTATTCAAGATGTTTCATGTAAGGAAGAATGGAATATGGGCAAGTAACAAGGCAAAGGAAATGCATGTGTGTTTGATATTAAATTTCCAGGATATTCCTTTTTTTTTTTTTTTTGCATGATTTCATTACTATATGCACTCAGACAAATATATGTATTTATTATAGGAAATAGTGGAATCAATGAGATCAACTGTTATAGGTCGAGGCGTCGGTCGATGAATGGAAAATATATTGAGAAGTAACAGGAGAACCAACACATGGTCATGTTGTTGGTTGGGGAGCAGGCATCAAAGGCAAGGATGTGTATGGTTCTCCAAGTCAATGAGGTAACAAGCATCAATGTACTAATTTGGAAGTGAAAGTAAAAAGACTTAGAGAAAGAAGTCAAAAAGTTGAAAAGATTGATAAAGCTCGTTCTTGGAAAGTCTGCACAAGAATCATCTCAAAAGGTATAGGTTGTTTAGTTCATTTTATTAATAGATTAAGTGAATGAGTACGTTCTATGTTTTGAGTCCTCGTGGAAAATGATTGGTGACTTGTCATTGCTCTGTTAGTTAATGAACTTAAGTGACTATGGACAAGCTTATAATATAGGTGGATGATGAAATAATTATTAGATTTTTTTGAAACAGACTGCATTTATATAGAGTTTTTTTTATTTCACTATTTTTCTCATTAGTCTCAGCATCTTTATTATATTTTATACCAATTTTCATTTCGGTAATAATAGTGATTAAAATTCTTTCTTTTACCTAGGATATTGTTTTGACGAAAGAAGATGATGATGGGTATGAGGATGATGAAGTTGAGGCAAATAATTCAGAAACTGAATAAGTTGCTTTAGAGGATGATTGAACACATTCAAGATATGATAATATCATATATACATTTGGTATATTTTTTGCATAAAAGATACTATAAAATTGAATTTTTTGTTGTATTTTTGAATGATGAATGTGATTTTATGAATTTTTGGAATTAATGAAGTTACATTTAGTACATTTAGAATATTATTATTACTTTTGTTACATCACTTCTCTAATATAGATATTTCAACAATAAAAATAAAAAAATGAATGAAATAATATTATTAAATAAAATAAAGGGGGCCATTAAACAGCAAAATAAGTTTATTTTCGACAGTATATCTTTTATTTTCGAGAGCATTTAATTCCATTTTTGACGGCAATGCGCTCGGAAATAATTTTTTTCTCTGATGACTCATTGGAAATTTGACATTTCCAATAAGACTTAATACGACAACGATCGACGACATACCCTGCTCGAAAATGAGTTTTTCTGAGGGTCTTTGTGTATTTCTGAGGGTATTTGCCCTCGGAAATGACCCATTTTCTTGTAGTGTGGATTTCACTGCTCAAATATTTTTGCACAGTCTCTAGTGCCTCGTTTTGATGCAAAAGTGTCTCCTATATTATTGGATGGTAATCGTAGGAATGATTCTTTGATGTGGGAGTATTTTGTGCCTATGGATGTTGAATCCATTTTTTGGATTCATTTGCCTAGTACTCCAATGGCTAATGAGGTGTTACGACATTTTATGAAGGATGACATTTATACCGTTAAATCAGGGTATCTTATGTCTTTGGCTTGGGAGAATATGGATGTTGCAAAAAGTTCTAGTAGTTCATCAAGGGGTCGAAATAAGATCTGGCATCTCAATGTTCCTTGGACGGCCAAATTCTTTTTGTGGCATGGTTAGATAGTTATGGTTCATTTAATTAACAACTATTTGAATTGAAGAAAGAGTTTGATGAATACAAACATAGGACAGTGCAGAGATCGAAACGAAACTTTATGTTAGCGTAAGATGCCCAAAACCTTTTGTATCGCTGCACTACTTAATTCAAAATGTTCTTACAAATGCATTTGGCAATTGGTCACAACTTAATGTGTTACCAAATGTGTTATGCGTCAAACTCTATTTTCAGATTTTGTGTTGAACTATTCTTCTATGGATATTTGGCAAATGTTTTTGAAGGTTTTTGACACTTTTGGAGGACTAATCTTGAATTGTCATGTTAATTGTCATGCTTTATATGGGTTGTGTGGTTCTCCAGGAATAGACATCATTGTCATGTCTATATAAATTGTAAGTATTTTACAACACTGATTTTTATGTCATAACAAAGTTAAGTTTATGGTTTAATCACTATGGCTTCTATCGAAACAAAATCCTGAATTTGCCACTGACTAAGAACGCTCGAGACTTTTTCTATTAAAGGAGGTCCTGAGGAAAAAATCTTAGGTGAAACAATTCCATAGGACCCACGCCATCATCATATAGATGTGGCGAGACCTTCTGATTTTCAAATTTAAATTTGACAAACATGAGAGACAATGATGGTGGGACTGGAAATTTAAATTTAATTGGACGGTGCCATCCCTCTCTTGCATTTGTCAAAATTTAGTTAATTAAACAATTTAACATAAGTTTTTTTTCAACAACAGGACAATGTTTGTTTTAATGTAAAGTCCGTGTATTACATCAAAGTGAGAAAGGATTTCCTATTCGTTTAATAATATGGTTTGACACTAAACCGATTTATTTTATTATTGTCATAATTGTCTTGTTTTACTTAGTTATTTTGCGAGTGTGATTAAACCTATTAAATTGGTTCAATTTAATTTAGTTTAGCATATACATGTATCCTTATAGCAATCTCTACTGATAATATATTTGTAGATTGATCGGTCAGACTCTCACAAATTTGTTAAAAAACTGAAGTAACAAAAATGAACTAGTCTGATCTATTGACCTAACTGGGCCGGAATGCAAACATTAGCACGTGGTTTCGTATTTTTGTGTTTTTTTTTTCAGGGAAATGTTTTTTAATCTCTACAGTTTGAGAAAACAACAATACAATTTATACCACACAGGTAAAAATAATTTAAGAAAATAAATAATATAAAATATAAGAAAATTAATGATAAAATATGGTCATATTGATTTGAATGAAAAAAATATTTTTGTATAAAAATTTCAATCTTATGCAATTTATACCACAAGAGGCAAAAATATATAATTAATTCAATCCAACTTATTTGGAATATTATTATTTTGAATGAAAAGTAAAATAATGTTTAAACTTGTCTAATAGGCAGTACTTTTAGTTTCGTGAAGGAAGGAATGCCCTTTAATTAGCGAAGAAATGAGATAGATTCGTTGTTTCTTGCGGATAGTTTAAGTCGGGAAAATGGAAGAGAAAGTGAATGAAACAAAGAAAATCTTTATTTATTTTTTTTTTGAAAGGAAAATACATTCATTTCACAGAAGAAAATAAGTACAGCAAATGAGAAGGGAATGAACCCATCCACACAACAGTTTCAAGTCTCTCTAAAGTTAGTTTTGCTAGAGAGTGGGCTAAAGCATTACAGGATCTATGAGTATAATGAACACATACAGAGTGAAAAAATTTCAACATACTTTGCACCTCTGAAATAATCCAATATATCTCGGATCTACAGCCCTGGTTGTTGTTTACCAGCTTAACAACCTCTTGAGCATCTGATTCCACCACCAGCAAGTTTAAGATTGCACAATCAGCAATCTGCAGGCCCCAATCAATAGCTTCTGCCTCTGCATAAGCAGCTTCCCCAAAGTATTTTGATACCTTAATAGCAGCTGCAATCATATTCCCATTCTCATCTCGAATTACAGCCCTTAGGCCTGAGATTTGCTTCTCTGAGTTGGTAGCAGCATCCACGTTGACTTTGAAGTACCCTCTTTGGGGAGGATTCCAAGCCTTGCGGATCAAGCTTCGTTGATTGCCAATATGAGTAGCTGCTGGAATTTGGGTTCTTTGATAAGCTTCCATCACAGCTTCAGCCTTGGAAACAAGGATTTGAGGAATATCTTTTTTACCTTTAAAAAGCCAGCTATTCCTTGCATTCCATGTCATCCAGATAATCACCACCAGAGATTCTATATCAACTTTGCTTCTCTTTGAATTTAAATCCAGCAAAAAACTCATGATATCTTGATCACTACTACTCTTTAGGTCATCTGCAAATCTGGTGGTTTTCCAGATTTTCTTAGTAGCCTAGCAGCCTACTACAGCATGAAAGATAGTCTCCATTCCATTCTTGCAGAGCTGACACAAGGGTTCCCGAATAATCTTCCTCTTCTACAGATTTTCAGCTGATGGAAGAATGTTCTTTGTAGCCCTCCACACAAAAATTCTTATCTTCTCAGGCATAGTGAGCAACCAGATAAACTTCCATTGGCTGTTGGAATTTTCTAAACTTGATGGAGTGGCTGGAAGTTTCAGGCTCAAAACAATCTGATAATCACTCTTGACTGTGTATTGGCCTATCTTATCATAATGCCAAATAACTTCATCCCTCATTGGTCTTCTAGGGAGAGGGATCCTAACAATTGCTGACGCATCTATTTTGTCAAAAAAGCTGTAAATCAGTCTCTCATTCCAGCAATGCTCATCATCAATTAACTCAACAACTATTGCATCAGCTGGTAAATTTAGTCTGGCAATTGGTTTGAAGGAAGAGGGCCTGGGTAACCAATTCGACTTATGAACCAAAATGCTTTGACCATTTCCCACCCTCCATCTTGAACCTTGGGAAATAACTTGTCGGCCCCATAAGATGCTTCTCCATATGAAGGAGGGTTGGGAGCCGAGCCCAGCATTCAAAAACTCCTTGTTCTGGAAGTATCTAGCTTGTAAAATTCTTGCCACTAGGGAGTTTGGAAATTGCAAAATCCTCCAGCCTTGCTTTGCTATTAACGTTTGATTGAAGCTCAAAAAGTCCCTGAATCTCATACCTCCTTTGCACTTGAACTGACTTAGCTTATCCAATCTTGACCAATGAATATTCTTCTTGTCCTTCTTTGAGCCCCCCCAAAAGTTTGCTATTACTCTCTGAATATCATCACAAATGCCCAAGGGAATCTTAAAGACGCTCATTGCGTATGCAGGAATGTCCTGAGCTGCAGTCTTAATCAAGACCTCCTTACCCCCAAAGGAGAAGAATTTATGCTGCCAACTTGATACCTTGTTGTAAATCTTCAGCTTGATGTCATTAAAAAATTACTTCTCTTCCAATCATAGAAGGCAATCCTAAGTATCTTTTATGCCTTGAGACAATGTTGAGCTGAAAAATATTCTTAATTGTTGAAGCTTGCCCATCCTAGATGTTACCGCTGAGAAACATAGACGATTTCTCAAAGTTGAACAACTGACTAGAGGTTGTCGAGTAGCAGTCAAAGAACCTTTTTAAGTTTTGACAATCGGCAACCGACGCTCTCGTGAAGACCAAACTATCATCCGCAAACAAGAGATGAGAGATCTTTAAGTCCTTCCCAAATGACAGACCATGGATGAGCCTTTGTTGCTCCGCTTGCAGCAGCAGGGAAGAAAAAGCCTCTATACACATGATGAACAAGTACGGGGAAAGGGGGCAGCCTTGGCGTAAACCTCTCTGAGGTTGAATTACCTTGCTCACAGCACCACTAATAACAACTGAAAATGAAACGGAGCTTACACATCTCATAATTAGGTTGATCCAACCTTTCAAAAAACCGATAGACTCCATTGTGTGCTCTAAGAAATTCCATTCCAACTTGTCGTAAGCTTTACTGATATCAAGCTTCAGGGCCACTAATCCATTTTTTCTCCCTTTACAGTGCCTTATCTTATGGAGGCACTCATAGCCTATAATGATGTTGTCGGTAATCAACCGATCGGGAATGAAGGCACTTTGTAGTGGGGAGATAATTTTGTGCATAACATGCTTAAGTCTATTAGCTATGGCTTTAGTAACAATCCGATAAATGACATTGCATAGACTAATAGGCCTAAAGTCGGTAACTTTCCTAGGTTTCTCTTTTTTCGGAATTAAAGCAATGTAAGTGTGGTTGAGAGGGGCTATGGTACCTTGCTTATTGAGGATGTGAAGGCATGTAGAGATAACCCCTTGTTTAACCAAGTGCCAGTGCTTTTGATAAAACACTGCTGGCAAGCCATCGGGACCCGGAGCCTTGGTCGGGCACATTTGAGAAAGGGCTTCCACTACTTCGTCAGCTGTGAAAGGTGTCTTTAGCTTTTCATTCATCTCACTAGTAACTCTCCGAAAAATTTCAGAAAGAATAGCTGTTGTTTGAGCTTGGTTCGGTTTGGATGAAGTGAACAAATTTGAGAAATATTTGCAGAATTCATACTAACTTCCTTAGCTTTATCAATCCACCTTCCATCTTCATTTTCGATTCCCCAAATCCGGTTATTTTTTTTTCTTGATGAAGCCTTATGGTGAAAAAATTTTGTGTTTCTGTCCCCTTCTTTCAGCCAGTCAGCCCTTGAGCGTTGTTTCCTATACATTTCATCATTAGCTAGCATATTTTCGATTTTCCTTTCCACCTCTTTAATCGAATCCCCATTTTCATACTGCACTCTTCTTTGCTTGAGGCTTTGAAGTTGCTTCATTAGCTTCTCCAGCTTCTTTTGTCTACCTCTGAACTCTTCCTTACTCCACTGCAGTAGCCTGGACAAAGATTTCTTGGAAACCTTTTGAAATAGGTGCACAGGGTTCTCATTATTC
Organism: Citrus sinensis; assembly: GCF_022201045.2. Taxonomy (NCBI): domain Eukaryota; kingdom Viridiplantae; phylum Streptophyta; class Magnoliopsida; order Sapindales; family Rutaceae; genus Citrus; species Citrus sinensis. The sequence continues at coordinate 17,414,634 of NC_068562.1, forward strand.
CCGCTTCCTTGCTAGCTCCATTCCTCCTCAATAATCTCTTTACACGCATCGTAAGGGCTCAACATACCTTCGTAGTAGCTTTGAGTAGCCTGCCTTTTGTTATTGATTATCCCGTTACCCCTTTCTTGAACCTTCATCAATACTAAACAATGATCTGAAGTCCATGTGTCAATGTTGGTGGCTGTACAGTCCGAAAATATGTCCCTCCAAGTATTGTTACTCATAAATCTGTCAAGCCTTTCTTCAACGAAGCCAGGACCATACCTGCCATTACTCCAAGTAAAAAGGTACCCCTTGAATCCCACGTCCAGGAGGTCACAATCCCTCGAGGCCTCTCTAAAGTCATGGATTAAATTTGGATGTCTCTCATTTCCTCCACTCTTTCCACAAGGATGAAGGATTTCGTTAAAATCTCCGAAGTAAAGCCAGGGACTAGAAGATAAATCTGTTAGACGCCTCAGTAAAGTCAAAGTGTGCCGTTTTTGTCTCATTTCTGGGTGACCATAGACCCCTATGCACCGAACCTGTCTACCATTTTCCATCTGAATTTCAACATCGATATAGTGCTTGCTGAAAGATTTGACTTGCACATTCGTTTCGGAGTTCCAAAGCATAGCCAGACCACCTCCTCTACCGATACTACTTACAGCAAAGCAATTTTCATAATTAAGCTTATTGCACACCCCGTTCATTTGTGAGGTCATCAACTTTATTTCACATAAAAAAACAAGGTGAAGACCATGCATTTGGAGATTTTTCTTGAGAGCTAAAAACATTCGGGGATTCCCCAAACCCTGAATGTTCTAACTGAGAACTATCATGGCTTCCGGCGGGGCTGGCTGCCAGCCTCTACCGATCTCTCTTTTGTGATTGCAACTGTGAGTTCCATCTTTTCCATTTCCAATGGCTCCTAGTGCTGTTTAGTTATTGTTGCTGCTGAAGTAGTGTATTTCTTTGTTTCAGCTGGAGAAGGGCTAGCACCTCTACAGCTCTTTTGCTTCGGGCTTGGCCCTATTGCCTCATTGTTTGGTCTTTTTTGAGCACCTAATCCCAACTTGATTCCTCCTTCATTCTTTAAGGCACGAGTTTGCCTATTCCATTTCTTTCGATTAACCTGACTTTGAAAAACTCCCAACCCATCTTTTATTCTATCGGCCTCCGTTTCTTCATGAGTTAATTTGGTTGGGCTATTGAGAATAACTTTCGGGCCCATTATCTCCTTATGCATCTCAACCCCAGTTGCTTTCAAATTTTCCCTCACTTTTGTCACTTCATCTCTAGCTTGAATTCTCAGTTGTTTAGGAGCTGTTACATTGCCTGTAACCACTCTTTCCATTTTGTTCTCTACTTGCTTTTTAGCCGTCTACTTGCTTTTTAGCCGTCAGTTCTGTCCCTCCCTCCATTAAATGCTTCTCAATTACCCGTTGCACCTCGTTGTTGCTGTCATGCTCTTTAGTTTGACCCATTTCCTCCATATCAGGTTCTAACCTGTGTTTGATCATTCGGGTTCATCTGTTCTTGCTGGTATTGTTGCGACAGTTCATGATGCTCCGAGCTTACTGATTTCTCAGCTCTATCTCCTTCGTTTTGCCATCTCTCTTTGTTACGATATTTCTTTAGGCGTCCTCCAATTGTGATAGCTTTCATCCACATCCCAAAAGGAAAATCTTCTTTTGGTTGCCCCTGGTACTTGGAGCATTCCTTGTATTGGTGCCCAATGATACCACAACATAAGCAAAAGTCGGGCAACTGTTCATACACCACTGGCATTGGTATATCTGTTTCACCTTCTTGTTTGAGGAATAATATTTTCTTCAATGGTTGTGTTAAGTTGATAGTTATCCTTATTCTAGCAAGTTCCCTGATGCAATCTCCATTTTCGTCTGTCTCCACCTCTTCTACTTCACCAATCTTTCCCCCCAGCTCGTAGAGAAAATCCTTCTCCATACACACAATTGGAACATTGCGGATCTGCACCCTAAAAGAAACATAAGTAAATGATTGCTTGGAGATCTCTCCAATTCTTCTCGGCTCGATAAGGACAATCAAAGCTCTATCAAAGTGCCACGGGCCGCCCATTATTACTCTTCTTTTGTCTGCCTCAGCTGCAAACTTAAACATGAATATATTGCTTCCCAAGCTCTCATTTTTTACTTCTTTGAATGTTCGCCAGGCCTGTTGCAAAGCACTTTTGAGACTTTCTTTGTTGACACTTCTAGAAAGAAGAACTTTGCCAACCAGGCATCCTGCCAAAACTTCTCTTCTTTTTGCTTTCATATTTACTTCCACCGACATTTGGGGTCTGTCTTCCTCTCTTATTGTGATTGCTCTGCATTTGCAAATTAACTCCTCTGTATCCATGGATAAATTAATGCTCAGAGGGTAAGAATACTTTAAGCACCTAACCAACCTAACACTGAGTTATTAATACCCATTAACACCTCTTCACACTCCTTCGCTGCCTTCCTTCCAAAGCCCTAGCTAAAAGGCCTACTGGTAAAAACTAAATCACTCACTCTTGGAGTGACCATATGGGTCCTACAGCCCTTAAGAATGCTTCCATTCATGAAGCTCTATTCGCATGAGAGCTCTCGTGAAAGAAGAAGACTTTTCATGTACTGATGCAAGACAAGAAAATCTTTATTAGAAAGTCACAGAACGTAAAATACAAGGTAGAGGTCCTAACGTCAAATCAACTATCAGATGAGCCTTGTGGCAGTTTTTTATTGGATTAGTAGTGCAATGGAACCCATGGTTTTGCTAATGAGGCCACGTGGTGCATCACTCACAATAAGCAACCACGCTCACTTAAACAAACCCCCTAAGACTAATTACTAATTAATAATTTAATATACAATCTTTGGTACCAGCGCAATCTGTTATACCTTACTTGCTAGCATCGCATATATTTACAAAGATACAGCCTTGCATCTTGAACAACCTTCGGATATTCTTGACTCTTGAATCCAAATACTCCGCTGCACTTGAGTGTAGCCAATGAACAATACAAGAAAACATGCAATAGATGACGGGAAATAACCGTCATAAAAAGGGGTGCATGACAAACACTTCATAAAAAGGGGTGCATGACAAACACTTCATCTGTCATCTATGTTACTTTCATTAATGTATGACATAATATTCACTGTCATAAATTAACGATGGTATTTTATAGTCATATATCTGTCACATAATATTTTAATGTGAAAAAATAATTAAATTAAAATTTGAATTTATTTAAAATTTCACGCCAAATTTTTGAATTTTGGCGGGAAATTTTATTGTAATTGGTAAATTTTTTATTCAGTTTTTGCATGAAATTATGTTATCATTTGTAAATTTATTATTCATTTTTTGGCGGGAAATTCTTTATGACAGACCATATGATGGGAATTTCCCGTCATAAAGTTAATTTAAAAAAATGATTATAATTAATTTTTGTATTCATGTTTACAAATTTAATTAATTAATAAAAATGAGTATCATGAAAAAAATAAAGATAAAAATAATTAATATTAATTAACAATTAATATTAATTAGCATCCATTCATTCCAACAAGTTAATTTCAAACTAAATACATCTAGTATCTAATATTCTCATCACTACCAATACATATATAAGCAACATCCGAAATTTAAAAAAAAAAATTCATCCAGTTAAACTACAAGAACAGATTTCCAAATTCCAGCCACCAAGCCAATACATGCATCATTCCACACCACTGGCATAATGGCAGCAAGCCAATACATCTTTCCACACCAACAAAAACCTCCAACAACAATACATCTTTTAACTACACTTCACTGCTATTCTAGCCACTTACTCAACAACACTCCCAACACACATTTAGCAACAACCCAACATCTTCCAACCCAACATTTGTCCACACCACTGCTATATCTTCCAGCCACATACCCAGCAACCCTCCAACTGAAATCCAGCAAACCAATACCAATCTATTCGGAATCAATCAAAATACCCAATGGGGGTGCATACAATTCCTTTTTATCATTTCTGGACTTCCAGATATAGTTTTTGGCCAGCATATACTTGAAGTTCCAAAATGTTGTTCCAATTGATTGTATCACCTGCTTCCTACTTCTAGGATGAATAATGAAACGACCCTAGATAAGAGGAAGATTGTTTAAGTGACAGTTAATAAAAATTATGTTACATAAAAGTACATAATTGAAAAATGACAGCAAAAGGATTAAGTAGAATGCAATGGATTTTTAAGAATTACTAGAACAGATTTCCACAAATGCTCTTTTGTCTCCAGCGGAACCTTATGCTAGTCGGAATAGAGAATTGAAATTGATGTACGAGCTAATTCCCTAAAAAACGAAGCCAACTCAGTGGCTTCATTGCCTATTGGAACGCCCATTTCATTGTATTGTACCATAATCTTTCCCTTCTTTGTTTTAAGTCTTTTATTTTGCATAGCTCCCATATTTACACCTCTCCTAGAGTTACTACTTTCAGGAACATCAGCATCAGGAGAAACGAAATTAACACCATCCATCTCAGCACCATTAAAATCACCTCTATCCAAATCAGCACCATCATTATCACCTCCATCAAACTCAACACCATCCATCTAAGCACCATCAAAATGAGCCTCGTTTTCTGCATCTGCTAAATTATCTATCTCGGCAAATAAGTCGTTGTATTCATCTTCCAAATAAGCTTCCTGATCAGAAGCAACATCAGCCACTACATGTTTCCCTTAGCCATATTACTGCACCTGAAATAAGTAAATTAAATTGTATTAGTTAACTGATAATATAAAACTATATAACATTCAATCAGTTGCAAGAATAAAGTAGCTACAATAATTCATTATCATATTAGTTTGTAACATAGACTGAATAATTGAATAAACACTTACTAGGAAAAAGTTAATCAATTGGTAACCCAAATTCCTTATTTGCTATTTCGTGCATAGATTGCTCGGTCACCATTTGCGGAACGTAACAAATCATTAGTTGGGAATTCTCTGGTGAAGGGAGGATATTCTGTTACATTATTGACCTTATCTTCATTTATTTGATTAGGATTACTTCTACTAGGCATATGACGGACAATAGACCGCTTTGTTTGAATCTGATCGTTTACATAAAATACTTGTTTGGCTTGAGAAGCCAATATAAATGGATCAGATTAATATCCTAATCGGTTTAAGTCTATTAAGATGAATCCAAACTCATCCTTCTTCACGCAACTACTTTGAACCCAATCACACTTCAACGTAGGGACTTTCAACAAATGATAGTCAAGTACCTAAATTTCATCTATAACTCCATAATATGTCATATCACATATTTTAGAATCACCTACACTAACTCCACTATTTTGAGTTACTCGACTTGTGTCTCGATCTCGTGAAATAAAATGGAAACTATTAATGTCATAACCATTATGTTTAGTTACAAAAGGAAGAGGCTCATGCGATAACTATCGCAAAGTATCCGATATGTGATCACCCTTTTCAATCAAGTCATATACCTAACAAGACAAGGAAGAAAAGTAAACATCTTTATTAAGTGAAAAAAAAGTTGAGATTTCTTTGTGAAAATTAATTATATACATGCTGGAACCTTATCAGTTAGCCAATCGGCAAAGGTACGGTTGTGTTCCTCTTGCAACCATTTGTCATTTTGATGTGAATAACGTGTTTTAAGCCACTGCATTTGGTCACTAGACATCCAGAACATGAAAAAATTAGACTGAAAATTATAGAAATAAATTATATAGAATTGACTAGAAGAAATGCACCAAATTACCTAATGTATAATACCACCTCTTGCGTATTATGCAAGATATACAGGTGCGCTTGATCTAGTGAATGTGGAGGAATTTGTACCACTTTCTCACCAGATAATGGCTTATCTTTTGATAGGTTTTGCACATGTCCAAGTGGAACCCTAACTGTATTCATGTTTGACATGTATTTAGCACAAAATTCTAATGCTTCTTCCGCAATATAACTCTCCGCTATACAACTCTCAGGACAGTTGCGGTTCCAGACATAACTCTTGAGAGTTTTCATGTATCTCTTAAAAGGATACATCCATCGAAGGTAAATTGGGCCACATAATCTAACTTCATTAACTAAATGCACAGTCAAGTGTATCATCATGTCAAAGAAAGAGGGAGGAAAACATTTTCCTAACAAGCACAAAGTCACCACATGCTCTGCCTGTAATTTTTTCAATGTTGACACATCAACTACACTGGAACACAGCAAGTTAAAAAAGAAACACAGCCTGATCACAATTTCTTTAACATGCTTTGGCAGGACACACCGAATGGTAATAGGCAAAAGTTGTTGCATAAGAACATGGCAGTCATGTGACTTAAAGCACTGAAGTTTAAGGTCCTTCATTGACACAAGATTTTTTATGTTTGAGGAAAATCCAGCTGAAACCTTAATACTTTTTAAAGCTTTACAGAACATTGTTTTTTAAAGTTGGTCCTAATTTATTCCTAATTCTCATTTCCATAAGATCATTCCTTAACTTAAGACCATTTTTGGTCTTTCCCGAAATATGCAGCAGTGTTCTATATATGCTCTTACATACATTCTTTTCAATGTGCATAACATCTAATTGATGACATACAAGTAAATGCTTCCAATACTCTAAGTTATAGCATATGGATTTTTTTCCACCAAATGCGGTCATCATTGTCAGAACTTTTGCATTTTTTAAAGTTATTCTTCCCTTATTTATAATCAATAGACTCAACCAGTCGCAAAATACTCTCCCCATCCAATGATTTCGGGGCAAACTTTGTTTCTATTGTGTTGTCAAAGGCTTTCTCTTGGTCTCAAAATTCATGACCATGAGGAAGCCAACGACGGTGACCGATATATGCATTTTTACCACTGTGTTTAAATCTACATTTAGTAGTGTCTACTACACAATATGGACATGCATTATATCATTTAACAGTGCAACCAACTAGATTTTCATATGCCGGAAAGTCATTTATAGTCCATAATAACACAGCCCGCAAATTAAAGAACTCCTTCCTGTAGGCATCATAAGCCTCTACTCCAACTACCCACAAAGTTTATAAATCTTCTATCAAATGTGCTAAGTACACATCGATGTCGTTGCTCGGTTGTTGAGGACCAGAAGTCAGTAGGGACAACATCATGAATTTCTATTTCATACACAACCACGGAGGAAGATTATACATTATAAGAATAATTGGCCAACAACTATATGTACTACTAAGAGAGCTATGTGGATTTATTCCATCAGCCGCTAACCCAAGACGGAGATTTTTAGGATCTAATGCAAATGTAGGCCATTTGTTATCTACTAATTTCTATGATGGCGAGTCTGCCGGATGTCGGAGCTTACCATCATCGACTCTCTCATTTGCATGCCAAGTCAAGTCCTTAGTAGTTTCTGAGGACTGAAACATGCATTTAAATCTAGGTATGGGCGGAAAATACCATAAAACTTTAGCAGGAACCCCTTTCTTATATTGGTCAACACTACCATCCTTTTTTTTTTCCATATAGATAAACCACAACTAGGACAATCAGACAACCCTTCGTACTCTTTTCTGTAAAGTATGCAATCATTTGGGCAAGCATGTATTTTCAGATATTCTAAGCCTAAAGCGGACATTATCTTTTTGGCCTCATACATAGACACAAGAATTTCATTACTTTCAGGTAGCAACTTGGCTAGAAGACTTAATAACTCGGTAAAACTTGTGTCGGACCACCCAAATTTACCCTTTATATTGAACAAGCTAACCAAAGTGCCTAACTTAGTGAAATTTATGCATCCTGGGCACAAAGGCTTCTCAGCTTGTTCTAGAAGTTCTTTAAATACTTTAGGATTCGCAACACAATCCCTATAAGCATCGTTAACCATTACTGTGTTACCGTCATCATAGTGTATAAACTCAAATGGAACATCAACATCTACATCTACATCTACATTAGGAAGTGGTGTGTCATTGACATCTTCCCCATGCCAACTCCAGGTTGTGTAAGAAACATCAAAACCATGAAAATACAAATGTCTACGAACAACTTTATGTGTACGGAAGGATAAATTCATACATTTAGTACACGGACATTTAATGACGCTACTGCCTTCAGAATTACCAACAGCAAACTTCATAAATTCTTCAACCCCATCTTCATACTCACTTGACATTTTACTACAATGAACCTAAAACTTATCTATTTTCAGTTTCAATTAGTTCTAATCCTAACACATTAAGCACGTTACAAATAAATAAAATATCAGAATATATTGCCAATTCATCTACGCAAAGTACAAATTAACACCACTTTAAATACCCTTATTGCAACATAAACAAAACAATAAATTTTGACCCCACACAAGAGTTCTCCACGTAAATCTTATATTGTATGATTAGTGTATTCTTCATTTAATTTTTTTTGTTAATTTGTTGATTGACAAATTGCTTGGAGTGATCTTAGGAGGAAGTTCAATTTCTTTACAGTAGTATCAGAGCCATTGATTAAAATTTTGGTGTGGGCACTGTTCACATAAAACGGTACTATTCATGTATACAATACTGTTCACATATAGGGTATTGTTGACGTGAAGCAGTGGGAGCCAATCCAAATAGTCTGTAGTGAAGAGTAAAGGCTGATCTGCAAAGCAAATATGTCATGATTGAAAATTTCAAGTCTGGTGAAATTTGAAATAGAAAAATTCGATGGGAGAATTAACTTTGGCTTGTGGCAAGTTTAAGTCAAGGATGTGTTAATTCAATCTGGGTTACACAATGCATTGAAGGGAAAGCAATCCCCTGCTTCCGGTAGTGGCTCTGGAAAACTAATATAAGCGATGAAGATTGTGAAGAATTAGATGATAGAGCTGCAAGTGCCATACGACTGTGTCTAATAAAAAATATTCTTGTAAATGTAGGAAATATTCCTATAGCGAAAGAACTTTGGGAGAAGCTAGAAAAGTTATATCAAACAAAGAGCATCTCAAATGGATTGTACCTGAAGGAGGGATTTCACACACTGCGAATGACTGAAGGTACAAAAATTTCCGATCACTTCAGTGTTCTCAATGGTATTGTGCCAGAACTAGAAGCCATTGGAGTTAAAATTGAAGATGAGGACAAGGTGCTTTGGTTGCTTTGGTCACTTCCAAGTTCCTACAAACACAAGTTACCTACTTTGATGTACCGGAAGGAGACAACAGATCTTAAAGAAGTTACTAGTACTTTACTCTTAGAAGAAAGAAGACTGAGCGGTGAAAGTACTGAAACTACAGATGTCTCGACTTTGGCAGTTGTAGGGAATTGGAAGAAAGATAAATCTAAGAAGAAAGGAGTTTGCTGGGGGTGTGGACAATCGGGGCATTTAAAAAGAGATTGTTATAGTAGAAATGGAGCAAGATCGACAAGTGACTCCATATCAGATACTGATAGCATTGCTAGTGGTAAGTCTCTCATCATCGTAGGAGACAATGGTCCCTTGTAAAACAGATGACGACGACATCCTCATAGTATATCGTTAGTGCCATGAAAGGGAATGTGTTACTACTAGCGGGTTCACAAGATTTGCACACAAGGCATGGTTGGCATTGATGCAGGATGTGTGGTGGAATTTATGTCGATGGTTGATGAACTTCCAGGAAGGCATAAACTTCCAGGAAAGCCAACGTGGAAGTTGCACCATAAATTTCAGCAGGATATTTGACATGTGTCGATGTAAAATTCTTAGAATTGGTAATTAATTTTAAGTGGTATACTCTTTATGGTGGAGTGTGATAATTCTTTATGTGGAGAATTATGACTAAGGTGAAGACATTAAGTATGGTGTGAAGATTGATTGGTTCTCAATCAAATCTCCAAGTGGGAGAATGTGAAAAGTGGCAAGCTGGCACCGCCCTTCTAGATGGGGTGCCAGCTGATAAGAATCAATTTTAAATCAACCACAATCAAGACAATGACAACAAGGCAATCATGAACTCTACAAAAGGAAGGAATAAATTTTCTAGCTAAAGGCTTACCAAGTTCAAGACTTGACAACAACGGCTAGTATTAGTTTTAGCCTAAACTTTCTCAAATCACAATTTTCGTGGATATAATAGGAAACTCTCCTATGTCAAGCCATAACATAGTTCTAAAATACCTCCTTATCTTTGTATAAATTGTATAGGATCATGTAAAGAAAAAGTGTGAAAAAGAAATAATATTTTTCTTCAGCTATTTAATCTATATCAAATTATCTTTTACCAGTTGTTGATGCGAGATTCCGGTTCTCCTCGTTCTACGATCAGGATCTCTGCTCGATCAACTTCGTCACTACCAGGAGGTCTCCTCGCCAAGCTTCTTCTCCGGAGGTCCCTGCGTACACAGATAAGTCAGAGTACGCCGGTTGTTTTCCCGGCGCAAACCCTCCGACGCTCAAGTCAGATATGAAGGTTCGGGAAAAGCTTGCCACAGGTCTTATGGCGTTTCTTGTGGTTTTCTCCCCTTTTCTCAAGAATGCCAACCCTTTTACCTTCGTTGGCTACCTTTTTATAGGCTTCCTCTGAATCTCAGTCTTCCGCTCTTTTCGAGGCGGTATGGGCCTCCAACTGCTGCGTTATGGGCAAAACATGGGATCTAGCGTGTTACGCCACGGTTCAGGGGAAAGCGTGGCTGGCACGGCTCTGTGAGACCTTGCGTGTTACGCCACGGTTCTGGGGAAAGCGTGGCTGCCACGGTTCTGTGAGACCTGGCGTGTTACGTCGCGGTTCTGGGGAAAGCGCGGCTGTTGTGCCTAGATTCTCGTGCTGGAGAGCACGTCTTGCCAACTGCCGTCGACCGGGTCTCCTCGCCTCTCGATCTTTAGCCGGAATGGCCTCATGCCTTTTATAGGAATTGGCCTCGCGGACGACAACATCGTGGACGAGCAGGATGTTTCTGCTCCTGTTCTTCCACGCGCCAGGCTTTAACGGAACACACCGGTTCGCAGAACTCCGCCATCAGATGTCTGCTCGTCATTCCTGGTCCCTTCGACGCATTTGTCCCAAACAGTATCCCTCCCAAACACCAGTCATTATCAACATTCAAATATTTGAATGTTGACATTTAAATCTTTGAATGAAGAAATTTAAGAAAAAATATATTATTTTATAGCCATTTTTAGCTATAAAAGGGGAAGTTCTCCATAAGTTTCGAGCATCCCCAAAATCTATTTTCTTGTGAGAGAAAAAGAGATGAGGGATTTGTGAAGTTTTCTAGAATTTAGTGAGAAATTGGGTGTATTTGGAGCTTGGGTAAGAGAAATTATTTCTGAAAGTGTGATTGTAATAATTTTCCACATAGTGAATATTTTTTCTAGTTGTTTTTTTACAACGACCGTGGTTTTTCTCCGGATTTGGAGTTTTCCACATAAATCTTGTGTTGTGTGATTAGTGTATTCTCCATTTAATTTTTCTTGTTAATTTATTACTTCACAAATTGCTTGAAGTGATCTTGGGAGAAAGTTTAATTTCCTAACAACAAAGGCATCTAATCTAAAACTTTGTAATAATTAAAAAAAAAGAAAAGAAATGCGTAAATAAGAGAGTTGGCAGGTGCACGCCATACAAGAATTAATTTTCATCATCATCTTCCACCATATGTCGTGAGCAATGGAGGCTTTCCCTCACCATTACTAATACAAAAAAGGTGTCGACCTGTGTCACTCCCCCATCCAAGAAGTGAGCTAAAACTTATGAAACTCCAAAGCATTGTCTAAGCATAGCGCACAAACTACTTCCAGCATCTCCATTGACAAAATACTTGAAAAAAACAAGGCATGAGCTATTAGCCCACACACTTTTAAGCATAATGATTCTCATCACATCTCATTTATCCAAGAGGCCATGAAAACATGCTCAAAGATTCCAAAAGAAAATTGACATTTAAACACATAAGAATCAATCTCAAGAATCCATTTAAGTTTGGATTCAAGCCAAAACAATGCCAATCTCTGATCTATAAGACCAAACTTCAAAGTCTATAATTTCAACGATCAAATAACAAATGATGTACAAATAAAATTCATGAAAATCTGTAGAAACCTTTGGCGTTATTTTAGACCACGTAAAAAGGACAGGCCTTGTTCAATAATCCCTTTAGATTTTTAGGTTGGTTCAATTACTATACAAATTTGTTGATATAATCTAGACATGTAAAGCACCTAGAATACAACATTTTAGCTCAAATTAGTTACATGTATTACTATTTCTATGACCCAATATAGAGTTACAGAAAATTGGTTTATTGAGGGGAAACACCAACAACCTAAGCTTCTGATTTTCTTTAAAAATTCAATACTATTTAGAATATTATGAAAACTTCCAGAATATTATTAGACACGTAAACGCACAACATATAAAATTTTCAAGCCATTTGGACAACTCTATAATAGGTTCTCACAGGATTGAACTAAACAAATCAAAAATGCCTTTTTAATTCACACAAAAACAGCTGAGCTTTGGTGATTTATTAAAATTCAAAATACTCAATATGTTGGGATGAAAATTCCCAGAACATAATTACACATATAACTCTCTGATATCATTAAGCTAATGTTTCATAAGATCAAACACAAGTGAACAGTTCTGTCAAGGGGTTTCCACATTTTAAATAGACATATTGAAGTTTAATATCTCAAAATTTTGGCTCATTTCGACGCCATTAGATTATTCGTTTATAACACCAAACATGGTACATACACAGTTTCTGATAAATTCCAACAGCAACTGACCAATTTGATGAATCCATTATAAATCAACTATTAGTTCAATTCATTCCAAAATGTCCAGACTCCAAAGATACAATACTCAAAATTTGAAGCAAATCAAGCGTCATTTAGTCATATTTCGAAACAATCAAAGTTATGATAATAGTCCAACAATCTTTAAATTTTCTGCAGAATCACTAAACTCTTTGTCATCTTTTCAGTTCAATAATCAATTTTCTGGCAAAATTAGGCATGTAAAACCAACAACAACCTTACTTTTCAATTTTGAAATAACAAAACATCAATTGCACGAAGTTACCTACCTAAATCACAAGCTTTAACTTCCTAGCCTCTTAATAAAGCTTTCTGTCACCTTCGCAAGTATTAACCTCGGCCTTGACATTACCAAAAAGCCTACCCAAAATTTTTTTAAAAAATGATAATCAATCACACTTCCATTAAACAAAATCATAAGAGATTATTTAAAATTTGAGGTGTTTTTACCAAAAAGCCTACCCAAAATTAACAAATAGCTCAACTCCAAACTTCCAATCTATAGCACTACATAATTGAAACAAAACCTCCGAGCAACAAATAACCCAAAAAATTGCTAACTGTTTCTATTAAAAATAAAAGCTGGTGAATTAAAAATAAAAGCTGGTGATTATATAGCACCAATATATAGCGTTAAATCATCAAGCAACAGTAAATGATGGTGGGTCTCTAGAAACATCAATAAAAGTTTCTGAAAAAAAGCCAAAAAAAAAATTAAAAGTAATATAATGAATATCAACACATTTGAAATAAGATTGGTCAAAAAATTAACAATAAAAGAAAAAGAAGCTGAATGGATAAATCTTTACCAATTTTGTGAGTACCCATCTTAAGTTACTATACAAATTTGTAGATATAATCTAGACATGTAAAGAACCTTGAGTATAACATTTTAGCTCAATTTAGTTACATTTATTACTATTTCTTTGATCCAATATAGAGTTACAGAAAACTGGTTTATTGAGGGGAAACACCAACAACCTAAGCTTCTGATTTTCTTTAAAAATTCAATACTACTTAGAATATTATGAAAACTTCCAGAATATTATTAGACACATAAACGCACAACATATAAAATTTTCAAGCCATTTGGACAACTCTATAATAGGTTCTCACAGGATTGAACTAAACAAATCAAAAATGCCTTTTCAATTCACACAAAAACAGCTGAGCATTGGTGATTTATTAAAATTTAAACTGCTCAATATGTTGGGATGATAATTCCCAGAACATAATTACACATATAACTCTCTGATATCATTAAGCTAATGTTTCATAAGATCAAACACAAGTGAACAGTTCTCTCAAGGGGTTTGCGGCTAAAGCTGTAGAGTTTAATATCTCAAAATTTTGGCTCATTTCGACGCCATTAGATTATTGGTTTATATCACCAAACACGGTATATACACAGTTTCTGATGAATTCCAACAGCAACTGACCAATTTGACGAATCCATTATAAATCAACTATTAGTTCAATTCATTCCAAAATGTCCAGACTCCAAAGATACAATACTCAAAATTTCAAGCAAATCAAGCATCATTTAGTCATATTTCGAAACAATCAAAGTTATGATAACAGTCCACCAATCTTTAAATTTTCTGCAGAACCAATAAACTATTTATCTTCTTTTGAGTTCAATAATCAATTTTCTAACAAAATTAGACATGTAAAACCAATAACAACCTCACTTTTCAGTTTTGAAATAACAAAACATCAATTGCACAAAGTTACCTACCTAAATCACAAGCTTTAACTCCCAAGCCTCTTAATAAAGCTTTCTGTCCCTTCGCAAGTGTAACCCTGACATTACCAAAAAGGCTACCCAAAATCAAATAAAAAATAAAAAAAAGATAATCAATCACACTTCCATGAAACTGACCAAGTGACGAAGTGACAAATCCGTTCTCATCCGAACCGTAGCTAATTTAGAATAAATATGAAAATGAGAGAAGTCAGGATCATACGAGGGCACAGCCAAGGAAAACAAATCTAGCAATTAGGCATGAATTAAAAGTTAGATAATACTCTTACACATTATTATTGAAGGCATTCATTGCAAAGATTATAATTCATTACCAGTGAAAGAAAAGAAAATCTATTTGATTGTCTCATACATCTAGTTCTTTAACATTTTAAAGCAACGAGTATCTAAATTTTAAGAATCCCATTACAATTTCCTTTGCATTGATTCTCTACTTTGGTGATTCTACAGTACGCTCCATAGCGGAATTGAAGACAAGTGACACACGTTGCTCTTTGGTCATAAAATAATTGTCCTCCCGAGTTAGTAGATTTGCATCAATAACTTTCATAACTGAAATGGGTCGCAAATCATTAACCCAATGCTTCAATCTCATTTTTTTAGAAAACATTTCTGTGGAATATATGTTCTTCTCTAATTTTACGTGCAAGTAAGAATATCATTTTAAAAGGAACTGTAAATAGCTTCCCTAGTTTTGAGCAAAATATTTAGGTCATTTGACATATAATAAGGTCCATTTCTCAATCTACTAGTTTTGGTTGTCATAAAATGTGATATACGCATAAATTGATGGGTATATAACTAAATGCACTGAAACTTTCAATCCTTCTAAGTCCTACAAAATATTAATAATTTTCCACACATAAAGCAAAAGAACAATAATTAAATCACACTGACTTGATTATATAAATGAAAGTCCAGATTTTGCCTATAGAAAAAATATAAATATAATTAAACCTAAACAAATGGCAGAAATTTCTATGGAAAATTAAAGGGAGTTAAATTGCACAGTAACAAATCATATTAGAAATTGAATAAGATGCAGCAAACGAACCAAGCGTCAAATTTGTTCCCTTCCGAATCATAGCTAATTTAGAATGAATATTTGAAAGTGAGAGAAGGCAGGATCACATGCGGGCACAACAACCAAGGAAAGCAGACCTAGCATTGGCAAGAATTTAAAGTTAGATAATACTCACACACAAAATTATTAGAGTTATTCATTGCAAGGATTACAATTTGTTACCAGTGAAGGAAAATCAATTTGAGTGTCAAATGCGTCTACCCCTTAACATTTTTAAGCATTGAGTCTCTGATTTTTAGGAGTCTTGTTACAATTTGTTTTGCATTCATTCTCTGCTCTGGTGATTCTACAGTACACTTCATAGCCAAATTGAAGATAAATGACACACATTGCTCTTTGGTCGTAAAATGTTTGTCCTCCTGACTTAACAAATTTGTATCAACAACTTCCATAACTGAAATGGGTAGGAAGTCATTAACCCAACGCTTTAATGTCATTTCTCCAGAAAAAACTTCATCTGTGGGTTTCTTCCGGGTAAATGTTTCCATTAACATAATCCCAAAGCTGTAAACATCCCCATTTGTGGATACTCGTCCTTCTCTTCCATACTCTATGGATTGCAACAATTACATAGTAAGATAATATAATTTATAATATTATGTGTAAATGAAGATCGAAACAAATAACATATGAGAAAGTATTAAAGAAATAAAAAAATTATTATGTAACAAACCTGGTGCCATATAGCCTATGGTGGCAAGTGTTTGTGTTTGAGTCAAAGATTGATCTTCTTGGAGTAAGGGCTTTGCCATGCCAAAATCACTCAAACGAGCAACCATATTATCATCTAACAATACATTACTGGGCTTTAAGTCACAGTGAATTATTGGGACTGAATAACCAAAGTGTAGATATTCCAAAGCTGATGCAATATCTATCATTATGTTCAATCTTTGAAAAATATCCAAAATGTAGTTGCTCGAATACAAACACTTCTCCAGACTTCCATGAGGCATGTATTCTAATACCAATGCTTTAAAATCATCATTTGAGCAACTGCTAATGATTTTTATAAGGTTTCGATGGCGAATACGTTTCATCATGTCACATTCAATGTCAAAACTCTTAAATGCTCCTCTATATTGTAGGTCAAAAACCTTTACTGCAGCCTCCATCCCATCATGAATTCTTGCCTTGTAAACAGAGCCAAAACCTCCTCTGCCGATTAGATTGTTTTCACTAAATCCGTTTGTAGCTTGAAAAAGCTCTAGGTATGTAAACCTTTTCTGATTTGCTACTGATGACATATTAGCATCATTCAGCTGTGATTTCCCTCCCTTTCGATATTTTAAGATCAACAAAACCACTACCATCATAAATATAGTACTCAATGGCAAAACAATCCCTATGAGAAGATCATTTTTCCCTGATGTGTGGTTAGTTCTGCATGATAGGACTTGTAGATTGGGCATACCACACAAT
Organism: Citrus sinensis; assembly: GCF_022201045.2. Taxonomy (NCBI): domain Eukaryota; kingdom Viridiplantae; phylum Streptophyta; class Magnoliopsida; order Sapindales; family Rutaceae; genus Citrus; species Citrus sinensis. The sequence continues at coordinate 17,431,693 of NC_068562.1, forward strand.
AATTCATTTCCCTTGAATGATTCAGCTGAGAAATTTCTAAAGGGTCCCTCTCTAGGAATCTCTCCTTCCAGATTATTGAAAGAGACATTTATTTCTTTGAGATCTAACAGCTTCTCCAAAGATATAGGAATAGTCCCAGAGAGATTATTATTGGATAAATTTAAGGATTTCAAGCTTATCAAATCACCAATGGAATTAGGAATCGAACCTTGTAATCTATTATATTCTAAAAAGAGATATTGTAGATCTTTTAGGCCTCCGATTTTTGTTGGGATAACACCTGAAAAATTATTCATCGACAAATCTAGTTGTATCAAAACATTGAAATTTCCAATCTTTAATGGGAGTGGACCAGTAAAAGAATTTGAAGACAAGTTAAGGTGCAAGATATCTTTAAGGTTCCATAAAGTTGAAGGAATAGAAGTTAACTGATTGGAGCCCAAATAAAGCTTCCTTAGATTGGTGAGATTGCCAGAGCATGCAGGGATGAACCCACAAAGCTTATTGCCGCCCAAGTCCAACTGAAACAGAGCAGCTAAACCACAAAGATTATCTGGGATTGATCCTTCCAATTGATTATCTTCCAAACTCAATAATTGAAGCTTTTTTAATTTGCCAAGAGCAATCGGAATTGATCCATTCAATTTGTTTCGGCCTAAATAAATTGCTATCAAGTTGGTCAAGTTGCTGATCTCTTCAGGAATGCTGCCACTAATGTTGCAATTGTGCATCTGAAAGTCTTCCATAGATTGAGAAAGATTGCCTATAGCCCTTGGAAGAATGCCACCTAGTGGATTATTATAGAAGCCAAAATACTCCAAATACTTACAATTTGACAACGAGGATAGAAAGCTCAATTTTGGAGTTGAAGATGTCAAATAATTGTCATTTAAACTAAGCCACTCAAGGTTTCTTAAGCTGCCAAATGTGTTTGGAATAAAACCCGAGAATGAGTTTTCTTCCAACCCTAGTGTGAAGAGCTTAGAAGCATTGAAGATGAAACTAGGAATTGTGCCACTAAAATTATTACCCCACAAGAGAAGTTCTTCAAGATTTGGAAGTCGGACGTCTACGTAAAAAAAAGTCTTCCCGAGAGTGAGTTACTATGAAGATAAAGTGATTTGAGTGTTGACACATTGAAGATTGCAGTTGGGACAACACCAACTAATTTGTTAAAACTAAACGCCATCCATTCCAGATTATGGAGATTACCGATTTCATATGGTATCTCACCTGTATTTTAAAAAAAAATAATTCAAATTTATTTTAAATAATAAATTATACACTTTTATATCATGAAATGAGTATTAGTAATTAAAATGATTAAATATGAGTTTAAGATTAATTATTATACATAGATAAAATGTTAATAAATTAATAAATTTTTTTCTTATTAATTAAATATAAATATTAATAATACCAGGATTCACGCCATTATTAAATAAAAAAATAAAGAAACTACTCATTTTAATATAAATTTGAATTAGTAATATAATATTTGTATGAACATCAGAATTTTTTTCAAACTAAATTTTTACTTTATTTTTCTATGTGCTACTACAGTGAATATATGAACTGATATCATGGTGGAAGAATATTGATTTCATGTGGTATCTTAATTGTATTTTGAACTAACTATATTTAAATTTGTTTCAGAGAATAAACAATACATAAAAACAAACTCAATTTTGGCTCCACTCATCCATCAATGCTTTAGTATGTTTTAAGGCGTATTTGGTATTGAAGTTAAGTAGCTCTAGTTTTTAAGGTACAATATTAAAATATTTGATAAACACTAAATGCGATTGTTTGGAACCAAAATTAATTTGATCCTTCATTATATGATATATATATATATATATATATATATATATATATATATCTTAATACTTCCGAGAATTTATGATAGAAAATCTTACTAAAAGATCACATGTGTGGCGGAAAATAAAGGGCTAAGCTGGGGAATGATAATATTAATTATAGGCTTAATAATAATGTGTACTGTACTTCTCTATTCTTAACTATTATTTCAGTAAAATAACTTTTTTAGCCTATTTTTCATATCTATCACCTGAAATACCACCGAGGACCGGTTCTCAATTTATTCAATTGAAATGCTCAAACACTAAATTAAGGTAAAATATCACACTAACCTTCAAGATATTGTAACTTATAAGATTGCGCATCATTGATTAAGGTAAAATATTACACGAGTGGATATAACATGAACTATAGTAAGAAGCACATTGGAGTCTGTTAAACTAAAGATCTAACTTTTCAAGCTTGGTCAAGTTACTGTTTTCCTTTGGTATGGCTCTAGAGAAATCATTAAACCACAAAAGTAAGATTCGCAAATAGCTGCAATTTCCTAGGTCGGAGGGTATTTCGCCATAAAATATAATTTTGGACAAATAAAGCTCTTCCAAAAAAGGAATACTGTTGCAAAAATTTGCAGGGAGTTCAGCAGATAGTCTATTGACACTGAAATCAAGAACTTGTAAAGAAGACATTTTGAATTTGAAAGAGGGGAAAGAACCGGAGAATTGGTTATCACTGAGATCAAGCCGTTGCAGATGAAATAGATGGTACCGTTTAAGAAATTGTTTATTAATAGACCATCTGCTGTAACATAATTTATAAAATTTTGCATAATCTCATAGATTTCTAACAAATAACAAGATAATATTAAATAGTGAAAATGACATGACATATCCCTATAAGAGAATTTATAACGGGAGATGTAAAATTACGAAGAAGAGGAAGATTTCACATATGCATGTCGTTAGGGAAGTTACCTGTCAAGCTATTATCTGACAAATCCAAACTCGACAGAGAAGAAAGATTGAAGATTGATGAAGGAATGGTTCCAGTTAAGGAATTATTATCTAGCCATAACTTCTGTAATTCTGCAAGATTCCCCAGCTCCACCGGAATTTCTCCTAAAATCCAAGAGTAACAAATGCGTAAACTATTTTAATGTATTAACCAGCGAGCAAGAAGAAAAAAATGAAATAAAAAAACTTTTTGCCGGAAAAGAGATAAAAAAACAATTTATGAAAAAATAAATAAAGTTTTTGTCAAATGACGAGATAAGCAGAAACAAACATGCTCTAAGGCTAGGATTTAATCGAGTTTAGACTCTCCTTTTTGAAATCAAAACACTTTTTTTTCATGCCTAAATAAACGTCTGATCCTAACCGCCATTATCACAAACTGTTGCTTGTTTCTAACTTCTTCCGTACTACTTATTGCATCACTAACTTTTGAACTTTTGGTATAAACATGAGCAAAGAAGAACATTGCCAATTAATTCTTAATTCTTTTACAAATTTACATCATGGAATTAGATTAAAATTGGATGCGCTACTGTCATTAGTATTCTGCAATAACAATTGACAGTTGAAGTAGACAATATCAATTGAACACAATTTCTATTTGCAATCTCTGAAATTACTTTAACTTTTCAAACTTATAGATATTATTCCATCTCCTATTTCTCCATCTGATTTTTTACCCTAGAAAGACAATTAAAAAAAGACCAAAAAGAGGAAGAAAAGAAAAAGATCTAATCTGCTTAATAGATTATCAAATTTGTTAACTAATCACAAAATAGAAGAAAATGCAATAGAAAAGAGACACAGAAAAACTAACAAAGTGAAAGAAATAGAAGGTTCATGCTTGTTAGACGTTCTTTAATCTTAGAATTGTTAGCCTTAGATTTTTCATTAGGCAATGAAACGATGTGTTTTAATTTTAATAAGGAAAGTCTAAAATAATTTAAATCATAGACTCAGAAAGGCATAAACAACATGTGTCATGATCTTGTACAAAATTTAAGAAAGATTAGAATATGAGAGGATCCAATCCCTTTATCTATTATAATTTTCTGCTTATTCAAAGTTACTGTCAGCATTTATTATAAGGTTTCCAATTAAAATCCTTAAACAAAATTGATTTTCAAGCAAATAAACACCTGCTGTTCTAGGAACAAGCGCACCGTGGTCCAGGTAAAATACTAGGAGTGATAACTAGAAAAATGACATGAATATAAATCACACATACCTTGGAGTCTGTTTTGGTCAAGATATAAATACTTAAGCTTGGTGGAATTGCCGATTTCTTTCGGTATGTCTCCCGAGAAGTCATTGATCGACAAAGATAATGTTTGTAGATGTTTGCACCTTGATAAAGTCGATGGGATTTTGCCGTCAAAGTCGTTTTCGTCTAGAATGAGGATTTCCAGAAAAGGAAGGTTGTTGCAAATATTTACCGGGAGTTCACCTGGGAGTTCACCAAATAATATATTATATTCATTATTCAAAACGAATATTATCTTGTTAAGAAAACTTGCACAAGATGGAGGAAGGGGTTGGACCGGAGAGGGATTTATAGCTAAGACAAAGTGTTTGAAGTGAAGACGTATTCCCAAGTTGAGAAGGAATGATGCCTCTTAAGAAATCATTTGTTAGCGATGGCATCACCAACTATATAAAGATAAACAGTGATTTCATGTCAAATATTTTGTGTTGATGTCACAAATGCATATTATTAGCAAAGACTACCTGTCAAGTTATTAACTGACAAATCCAAATTCTATAGAGAAGAAAGATTGAAGATTGATGAAGGAATGGTTCCAGTTAAGAAATTTTTTGTAGCCATAACTCCTCTAAATCTGCAAGATTCTCGAGCTCCTCTGGAATTTCTCCTAAAATCCAAGAGTAACATATGCGTTAACTATTTTAACTTATTAACCGGCACTTGCCACTTAGGGGTGTCAAAAAAGCCCGCCCGGACCGGACCCGGCCAATCCAGTCCGGGCAAAACCCGGACATTTCCGGTCCCGGGTCCGGGTTCAACACAAAAAACCCGGAACCCGGACCGGACCCGGTTTTTTAATAAATTTTAAAAAAATAAATATATTATATATAAATATATAATTATGAATTTATGATATATTGGATGTTATTTAAATTTATTGTGTAATTATTGTGTTGTTGAATTTAATTTATTTATTTTATATATAGATTGAATGAGTTTAAGTTAGAAATTGGATGAATTTAGGTATTAAAAAGTAGATTGAAATAATTTTTATTTATCATTTGTGCAAAATTTGTATTGTTAATGTGTTATATATTTGTATTTGACTATTTTCTTTTTAAAATTTGAAATTGAATGAGTTTATTTGATTATTTTCTTTTTAAAAATTTGTATTGTTATAGAAATGAAAAAAAAAATTGAAGAAAAAAATTGAAAAAAAAAATTAAATTTATCACATGCGAGTTTAAAAAGCCCGGATCAAAACCCGGACCCGGAAGGTGCCGGGCTCAAGCCCGGACCGCACCCGGAAAAACCGGGTTTTAACTCGGGTCCGGGTTTGCATTTATCTCATCCGGTCCAGTCCCGGGCAACACCAAAACCCGGACCGGACCCGGATTTTGCCAAGCCTACCGGCACTCAAGAAGAAAAAAAGGAACTAAAAAAAGTTATTGCCCGAAAAGAAATAAAAAAACAATTTATGAAAACATAAATAAATAAAGTTTTTGTCAAACGACGAGATAAGCAGAACCAAACATGCTCTAAGGTAGGATTTAATCTAGTTTAGACTTTCCATTCCAAAATCAAAACGCTCGCTTTCATGCCTAATTAAACGTCTGAACTTACCGCCATTATCACAAATTGTTGCTTTTTTCTGACTTCTTCTTCTCTACTACCTATTATATCACTAACTTTTAAACTTTTGCCATAAACATGAGCAAAGAAGAAACATTGTAAATTAATTCTTAATTCTTTTACGAATTTATGTCATGGAATTAGATTAAAATTGGATGTGTTATTGTCATTGGTATTCTGCAATAACTATTGACAGATGAAGTAGACAATATCAATTGAACACAATTTCTATTTGCAATCTGTGAAAATAATTTTACTTTTCACACTTATAGATATTGTTCCATCATTCAAATTCTCCATCTGATTTTGGACCCTAGAAAGGCAATTAAAAAAATGAACAAAAAAAGAAAGTAAAGAAAAACATCTAATTTGCTTGATAGATTATCAAAATTTGTCGAGTGATCACAAAATAAAAGAAAATGCAATAGAAAAGAGAAAGAGAAAAACTAACAAAGTGAAAGAAATAGAAGGTTCATGCTTGTTAGACGTTCTTTAATCATAGAATTGTTAGCCTTAGATTTTTCATTAGGCAATGAAACGATGTGTTTTAATTTTAATAAGGAAAGTCTAAAATAATTTAAATCATAGACTCACAAAGGCATAAACAACTTGTGTCATTATCTTATACAAAATTTAAGAAAGATTAGAATATGAGAGGATCCAAATCCCTTTGTCTATTATAATTCTCTGCTTATTCAAAGTTACTGTCAACATTTATTATAAGGTTTCAATTAAAATGCTTAAACAAAATTGATTTTCAAGCAAATAAACACCTGCTATTCTAGGAACAAGCGCACCGTGGTCCAGGTAAAAGACTAGGAGTGATAACTAGAAAAATGACATGAATATAAATCACACATACCTTGGAGTCTGTTTTGGTCAAGATATAAATACTTAAGCTTGGTGGAATTGCCGATTTCTTTCGGTATGTCTCCCGAGAAGTCATTGATCGACAAAGATAATGTTTGTAGATGTTTGCACCTTGATAAAGTCGATGGGATTTTGCCGTCAAAGTCGTTTTCGTCTAGAATGAGGATTTCCAGAAAAGGAAGGTTGTTGCAAATATTTGCCGGGAGTTCACCTGGGAGTTCACCAAATAATATATTATATTCATTATTCAAAACGAATATTATCTTGTTAAGAAAACTTGCACAAGATGGAGGAAGGGGTTGGACCGGAGAGGGATTTATAGCTAAGACAAAGTGTTTGAAGTGAAGACGGATTCCCAAGTTGAGAAGGAATGATGCCTCTTAAGAAATCATTTGTTAGCGATGGCATCACCAATTATATAAAGATAAACAGTGATTTCATGTCAAATATTTTGTGTTGATGTCACCAATGCATATTATTAGCAAAGACTACCTGTCAAGTTATTAACTGAAAAATCCAAATTCGATAGAGAAGAAAGATTGAAGATTGATGAAGGAATGGTTCCAGTTAAGAAATTTTTTTGTAGCCATAACTCCTCTAAATCTGCAAGATTCTCGAGCTCCTCTGGAATTTCTCCTAAAATCCAAGAGTAACATATGCGTTAACTATTTTAACTTATTAACCGGCACTCAAGAAGAAAAAAAGGAACTAAAAAAAGTTATTGCCCGAAAAGAAATAAAAAAACAATTTATGAAAACATAAATAAATAAAGTTTTTGTCAAACGACGAGATAAGCAGAACCAAACATGCTCTAAGGTAGGATTTAATCTAGTTTAGACTTTCCATTCCAAAATCAAAACGCTCGCTTTCATGCCTAATTAAACGTCTGAACTTACCGCCATTATCACAAATTGTTGCTTTTTTCTGACTTCTTCTTCTCTACTACTTATTATATCACTAACTTTCAAACTTTTGCCATAAACATGAGCAAAGAAGAAACATTGTAAATTAATTCTTAATTCTTTTACGAATTTATGTCATGGAATTAGATTAAAATTGGATGTGTTATTGTCATTGGTATTCTGCAATAACTATTGACAGATGAAGTAGACAATATCAATTGAACACAATTTCTATTTGCAATCTGTGAAAACAATTTTACTTTTCACACTTATAGATATTGTTCCATCATTCAAATTCTCCATCTGATTTTGGACCCTAGAAAGGCAATTAAAAAAATGAACAAAAAAAGAAAGTAAAGAAAAACATCTAATTTGCTTGATAGATTATCAAAATTTGTCGAGTGATCACAAAATAAAAGAAAATGCAATAGAAAAGAGAAAGAGAAAAACTAACAAAGTGAAAGAAATAGAAGGTTCATGCTTGTTAGACGTTCTTTAATCTTAGAATTGTTAGCCTTAGATTTTTAATTAGGCAATGAAACGATGTGTTTTAATTTTAATAAGGAAAGTCTAAAATAATTTAAATCATAGACTCACAAAGGCATAAACAACTTGTGTCATTATCTTATACAAAATTTAAGAAAGATTAGAATATGAGAGGATCCAAATCCCTTTGTCTATTATAATTCTCTGCTTATTCAAAGTTACTGTCAGTATTTATTATAAGGTTTCCAATTAAAATGCTTAAACTAAATTGATTTTCAAGCAAATAAACACCTGCTATTCTAGGAACAAGCGCACCGTGGTCCAGGTAAAATACTAGGAGTGATAACTAGAAAAATGACATGAATATAAATCACACATACCTTGGAGTCTGTTTTGGTCAAGATATAAATACTTAAGCTTGGTGGAATTGCCGATTTCTTTCGGTATGTCTCCCGAGAAGTCATTGATCGACAAAGATAATGTTTGTAGATGTTTGCACCTTGATAAAGTCGATGGGATTTTGCCGTCAAAGTCGTTTTCGTCTAGAATGAGGATTTCCAGAAAAGGAAGGTTGTTGCAAATATTTGCCGGGAGTTCACCTGGGAGTTCACCAAATAATATATTATATTCATTATTCAAAACGAATATTATCTTGTTAAGAAAACTTGCACAAGATGGAGGAAGGGGTTGGACCGGAGAGGGATTTATAGCTAAGACAAAGTGTTTGAAGTGAAGACGGATTCCCAAGTTGAGAAGGAATGATGCCTCTTAAGAAATCATTTGTTAGCGATGGCATCACCAATTATATAAAGATAAACAGTGATTTCATGTCAAATATTTTGTGTTGATGTCACAAATGCATATTATTAGCAAAGACTACCTGTCAAGTTATTAACTGAAAAATCCAAATTCGATAGGGAAGAAAGATTGAAGATTGATGAAGGAATGGTTCCAGTTAAGAAATTATTTTGTAGCCATAACTCCTCTAATTCTGCAAGATTCCCGAGCTCCTCTGGAATTTCTCCTAAAATCCATGAGTAACATATACGTTAACTATTTTAACTTATTATTAACCGGCGCTCAAGAAGAAAAAAATGAAATAAAAAAAGCTTTTGCCTGAAAAGAGATAAAAAAATTTACTCAATAGAATTAAATAATTATAGGCTGACAGGATTAATAAAAGTGAGACATTATTAATTTTCATCAATTAATTAACCTCATTGATCATACCTTGGAGTTGGTTCCCTCGAAAATATAACCCGATAAGCTTTGTCACGTTGCCAATTTCTTTTGGTATGGTCCCAGAAAAATCATTAAGCGATAAAGATATGTTTCGCAGCTGTTTGCAGTTTGATAAAGTGGATGGTATCTTGCCATGAAACATGTTACTTTTAAGAAATAGGGATTCCAAATTGGAAAGGCGATTGCAAAAATTTGGTGGGAGTTCGCCAAATAGTGTATTGTTTCTAAAATTAATAGAAAGTAAAGAAGACGTGTTGAAGATAGAGGCGGGAATGGAACCCGAAAACCGATTAAAACTGAGATCAAGTGTTTGAAGAGACGAAAGATTCCCAAGTTCAGAAGGGATAGTGCCTGTGAGATTTAACCTAGATATATTCAAGGCTGTGACTCTATGAGTACGGATATCACAAGTGATGCCCGTCCAATTACAGATAGAGCTACTTGTGTTCCAATTTCTAGCCAAGAAATTGGCTGGATCATCAGTTACATGACCTTTCAGGGAAAGAAGGGCTTGTTGGTCTGTGGTAATACTTGTAGTGTTGGCTGATGCAATCATGAAGGAAAGAATCAAGCAATGGAGTAAGAGAAATCTGTTCATCATCCGGGCAGAAGGCATTCTTTCCATGAGACTAGAATATTTAAATTGTAAGTGTGTGCTTAATTGGATTGATAATGCAAGAACACTCATAGCTGCTTCCAAGTATATATAATGAAACCGAAATTTCGAAGAAGCAGCAAGAAAGAAAATAGAGGAGTGAAAAGACTATGCTCATAACTTGTTGAAAGGTGCAAAATTTTATGTGGACCCGCTGCGTCAAGCCAGTCCTTCAGGTCCACACTCAGGATGATTGCAGTAAGTTTTGTTTTCCTTTATAATCATCCTATTAATTTATCGCAAAATAGTTCTACTCATTAAAAAAGAAAAATTATTCTCCATATATAGTAACAGGACATATAATGCTCCTAGAAAAAAAAATTATATTTCTATATGCTTTTTTTTCTGAATTTGAGATAATTTACGAACTGGTGGTGTCACTTTCATCAAAGTATTGGCGTTGGGTAATAAAGTTCTTCACGGGTCAATGAGGACGTCATAAGTTGACGACAAATTGCCTAAGTCAATGAAAGAAGAGACAATGAAACCGATTATTATTTTTATATAAGTATTCATATTCATTGAAGGAATTTAACAGTTCTCAATGGAACAATAGATGTTTGAGTGTTTTTGCTATTGGTATGATCATTTAAGGATTTACAAGTGCCAATAAAAATATAACCAAAAAGGAAAAAATATGTGGCTTCAATTGTATTTGTGAGGGACACTCATTTCTGATCTTTAACTTGAATTGGTTTTTTTTCCCTCCAAATTATGAATATCTCATGTGGAAATTGGAAATTGTTATCACCTATGATTGGCTAATATGGAAATTCTCTTTGAGCAATATATAATTCTCTTTTAAGAAGAAGAAGTTAGTGGCCTGTTAATTATGTGTGCTTTATGGGTTACAATTAGCACTATTTTCATTTCACTTTTATTAGGGATGATGACAGAACTAAATTTTTAAAATTTTCTCCGGAAAAAATAAATGTTTACAAAGGCGTCATGTGCATGCAATCCTACAGAATTTCGTAACTAATAATAAACTTGCAAGAGATTGAGATTGAACGATGATGAAATACAGAGCAAATGCAAGAGCAAAAGAAAGAAAACTCGTTTTCAAAAAAAAAAATAATAATAATGTTTATATTACTTTTATTTGCGAAAATTTTCAAAACATAATAGTTAATTCATAAATACAGATTAATTTGTCAGATGTGTAATATAATTTTCGGGGAACGCGTTGCATTAAGTCACTCCTTCAGGTTCACTCCGAATCACTAGATATTTTACTCTCTTCTTATTATGTGGATCCAATCAAAACCTTCAACTTTTGGGATTCAGCCATCGGATTTAATGAAAAAGTTGTTCAATGGCAAGAGCTTTGTTTATATGGTTTAGTTCTTATATTTTAATTTAGGAGTTTATTTAATTTTTATATATTGAAAAATACTTCAAAATACTTCTCTTATTAAATATATTAGGTTCCAGCCTTTAATATTTTAGTTTTAATGGTAATACCTTACAATAACAATCTTGGAGATATTAATGAAAAAATTTAATTCATCAAATTAGCCTAAAAAATAAAAATTAAAGAAAATTTTATGTTATTATTTTACTTTTAGAATTAATTTGATAAATTAAATTTTTGTATACAATTATTAGTAAGATTATTGTAATGATACTAAATATTACTTTCAGTTAGTTGATATTAATTTATTTAAAAATAGTTATTTGTCAGATTCTAGTTAAAGTACAAAAAATATTATTTCTTTCATACTGATATTTATTGATTAATTTGGTAATTAATAATTAGTTAACTTGCAATTATATTTTTTTAGATAAATTAATTAATATTGAGAATATTGTTGATAGGGTACCATTATAAAGGTAAAGAAAAAGTAAAGATAATAATATAATATATTTAATAATAATAGTATATTGAAGTACTTTTTAAAATATAAGAATTAAATGAGTATTTAAATCAAAATACAAAAACTAAACAAGCATTTACTTGATAAAAAATCATAAAAGTTGAATGTTTCAAAATTTTGACACCCAAGACTACCTATTAAAAGAGGTCATGAGAATTAAAACGTTATCACAGAGACATGCTGAGATATTCCTATTTTCAAATTTAATTTGATACGCATAAGAGATAGCGATGGTGAGAGTGGGACTGCCCACTTGGAATTTAAATTTAATTGCACGGTCCCATTCTCTCTCTCATATTTTTCGTATTCTCTTTCAAGAAGAATAAATTAGCGGCTCATTGAATAGTGTTTATGCGTGCTTTATGGGTTATAACATTTTTGTCGATCCTTAGCTCGACTCAAAAGTCATGAATTGCAAAGCCAGTGTAACAGAAGACAATCGGGTAATGACTAATTAAGTATTTATGATGAAGTGACACTCGCAAGTGCTTCTAAGTATTTATGATGAAACCTAAATTTCTCTCCACGTGAAAGAGAAAAATCAGAAAATAGAGGAGAGAAATTAAAGCGAGAAAAGATTCCTCTCCACGTGACAACAAACGTTGAAATGTTTTTGCTATTCGTTTGATGCTTCGAGGATTCACAGGTGCCGATAAGTCCAACAAAACTCCGCGGCTTGAATTGTATTTGTTAGGGGCACTCGTTTCTGATCTTTTAACTTGAATTAGTTTTTGTCGATCTCGCTGCAAAAATTATCTTCGAAGATGAAGAAATCAGTGGCCCGTCGGTTAATTGTGCGTGCTTTATGGGTTATAACATTTTTGTCAATAGTCAACCCAACTCAGAAATTACGTGTTGCGAAGTCAATGAAAGAGAAGTCAAAAGTCAATGAAAGCAAAGACGACAAGACATTGATTAATCATAGTCCCATTGGGATTATAGTAGAAATTTAATAAATTTTGTAAAAATTACTTATTTCATAATTTTTTCTATTTTATGCAGTTTTTTAAAATAAGATAAGGTTTATTTTTCATAAACAACTTAAAATAAGCCAATCACAGTTTTTGAAAGTTCTTATTAAAACTTTAATAATTTGACAAAAAATATAATTATGTCTTATTTACCATATACTCTAATATATAAGTCATTAAATATCATATTAGCATTACAATTTACCGCCGCAACTAATGTGTGTTCTCTCCAATATCAAAGTTTTGATTTTGCAAGTTCATATTTTTATATTTTAATTTTGTTTTCTATTATAAAATTAATGAGACTTGTATATGATTACTTAAATTTTTTTTTTTTGAATTATGAACAAGTTCATGTGAAAGTTAACCATGACTCTTAAAATCAATTTCATAACCATGACTTTTAACGTTCAATCTATTTATATTTTTTCTATAGTCATGGTGTTCATTACAACAAGTTGATTCTCTACTTTTAAAAGTCTCGTTACAATTTTCTTTGTATTGATTCTCTGTTTTGGTGATTCCACGGTACACTCCAGAGCTAAATTGAAGACAAATGACATGCATTGCTCTTTGGTCATAAAATGTTTGTATTCCTAATACAGCAAATTTGCACCAACAACTTTCATAACTGAATTGGGTAGCAAATCATTAGCCTAATGCTTTAATGTCATTTCTCCATAAATATTTCATTTGTAGGTTTCTTCCCACTGAATGTTTCCATTATCATAATCTCAAAGCTATAAACATCCCTCATTTGTGGATGCTTGTCCTTCTCTTCCATATTCTATGGATTTCAACAATTAGATAGTAAGATAAAATAAATTACAATAATATGCTCAAATGAAGATCATAAGAAATAAATAACATATCAGAAAGTATTAAAGAAATAAAAAAAAATTAATGTGGAGCAGACCTGGTGCCATATAGCCTATGGTGGAAAGTGTTTGTGGTTGAGTTACTAATTGATCTTCTCCGAATAAGACCTTTGTCATGCCAAAATCACTCAAATGAAAAACCATATTATCGTCTAGCAATACATTACTCAGCTTTAAATCACAGTGCATTATTGGTGCTAATACATTACTCAACTTTAAATCATAGTTAATTATAGGTGTTGTATGACCAAAGTGTAGATATTCCAAAACTAATGCAACATCTATCATTATGTTTAATCTTTGAAAAATATCCAAAATGTATTACCCGACACGAACATGACATAAATAAATGGGTATAGGTCGTTAAATTTAACACGATTATTAAACGGGTCAGGTCTAGGTCAACACGATTTTTTTCCGTGTCGGGTTAAGATTAAAATTCTTGACCCATTTACTCGATCAATGACTTGATTATATTTTCTATTTTAAAATAATTTACATATTCTTATCATTAAAACTCAAATATTAGTAATAATTTTCTTTTTTTTATTCTTTAAAAGGATGAATATAAACACAGTGTTTTATTTATAAAATTTTAAATACATTTAGAGCTTCAATAGTGTAAATGTGTAAAAATTGATAGACATGTATATTTTATAATATTGATATATAATATTATATATATATATATATATATATATAATTAAAACCTCAATAGTGTAAATGAGTAATATATTGGTATATATGTATATTTTATAATATCGATAAATTATGTATGTATGTATGTATGTACATACGTATGTATGATAATGTGTAAATATTTGATGTAACTTTTATTCAATATATAGATATTAAACGGGTTATTGGGTAACCCGATTATTTTTCCGTGTTAGGTTTGGGTCTCAATATTTTGACACGATTATTAAATGGGTCGGGTTTGGGTCGACTTAAATTTGACACGACACGAAGCTAACACGACACAAACACGACCCGATGACCCGTTTTGCCAGCTCTAGTTGCTTGTATACAAACACTTACCCAGACTTGTATGAGGCATGTATTTTAATACCAACGCTTTAAAACCATCATTTGAACAACTGCTAATGATTTTGATAAGGTTTTGATGGCAAATACTTGTTATCATATCGCATTCAACATCAAGACTCTTAAATGCTCCTCCATAGGAATCTCTTCTTCTCGCATATTGAAAGAAGAATTTTTATTTTTGAGATTTTAAAGTTCTTCTAATGATATAAGAGTAGCCTCAGAAAAATTATTATTGGATAAATCCAAGGATTTCAAGCTTATCAAATCATCAATAGAATCAAGAATTGAGCCTTGAAATATATTATATTCGAAAAAGAGGTATTGTACATCTTTTAGGTCTCTAATTATAGTTGGGATAACACCTGAAAAATTATTCATCAACAAATTTATTCTTCACAAAACCTTCAAATTTCCAATCTCTAAAGGAAGTGGACCAGTAAAAACATTTAAAGACAAGGTCCAATATGTCTTCCATAAAGTTGAAGGAATAGAAGTCAACTCATTGAAGCCCAAATAAGGGTTGTCCCCCCCCCCCCCCCCGCGCGACCCCGCGCACCAAATAGAGGTTCCTTAGAGAAGTGAGATTGCTGAAGCACGTAGGGATGGATCCTGAAAGTTTATTGCCGTTTAAGTCCAGCTGAAATAAGGCAGTCAAACGACATCAAATGTCTGGAATTGATCCTTCCAATTGATTATCTTGAAAACTCAATAATCGAATATTTTTTAATTTGCGGAGAGTAATCAGAATTGACGCATTCGATTTATCGCCTTTTAAATAAGTTGCTATTAAGTTGGTCAAGCTGTTGATCTCCTCAGGAACGCCGCCACTAATATTACAGTTGAACAACGATAAGACTTTCAAAGATTGATAAAGAACAAAAAAAGGAAAGAAAAGAAAAGCATCTAGCATGCTTGATTTGTTATCAAAGTTTGTTGAGTGAACACGAAATAGAGGAAAATGCAATAGGAAAGAGAAAAAGAAAGAGGGGCAGAGTGAAAGAAATTGGAGGTTAAAGCTTATTGGACATCCGTTAATCTTAGAGTTATTAAACTTAGAGGCAATAAGACAATGTGTTCTAATTTTAATAAGGAAAGTCTAAAATAAATTAAATCCAAGTCTTAGAAAGACTTAAATGACGTGATGTCATGATCTTATACAAAACTTAGAAAATATTAGATTAGGAGAAGATCCAAACCTCTTTTATCTATTATATTTCTCTTCTCAAATACTAAAAAAAAAAAAGATTCAAAATTATTATCAACATTTATTTCAAGGTTCACAATTGAAATGCTTAAACACAATTAATTTTCGAGCAAATAAATATTTTCTAATCTTTATATCAACCTTCCTGTTATTCTAGGAATGAGCATTAGTGGTCAAGGTGAAATACTACGAGTAATCTTGATCATCATCCGGGCAGAAGGAATTCTTTCCATGAGACTAGAGTATTTAGATTTTAAGTGTGCGCTTAATTGGATTGATACAAAGATTAGAAAGAAAATATCATCATCCGGGCAAGAACACTCATAAATTGTCGAAAGGTGCAATCATTTTATGTGAAGCCAGTCCGCAGGTCCACATTCAGAACACTTGTTGATAATCCTAATGAATGATTCTTGTAAGTTTTGCTTTCTTTTATAATCATCATATTAATTTATTCCCTATGATCAGACTTCTAACATCATAAGTTTTATACAAATTTCTAATAATGAATTTCATAATTATGATAGAAATTTTCTTCTCGTGAGTTTGGAACATCTACGATTAAAGGATATAATATTAAGTTTTAGTATTTACAGACTCAAGACGAGATTATTAATTTGATTAAATAGATTAAATTATTAAGTTAAATTCTTAAATTTGTAGGAGTGAAAAATTAAAAAAAAAAAAGAACTCTATTTTTATATGTGATTGTGATAGTATCACAAAATATTTCTACCCTTTCAAAAATTTCTAAAATTTTCTTATAGTAACATGACATATATAAATGTTGCATTTCTTGAAACTCAAATTTTTTGGATAAATTGAAATTATATTTATCTTTTTTCTTTTATTACTAATCCTGAAAATTATTCAAACAAGCCTGTGATATCACATTCAAGAAAATTCTTGGCGTGTCAATGAGGACGTCACAAGTTGTCAGAAAATTATCCAAATCAATACTGAATGCTTTTTATATAAATAATCATTTTCATTGGAAGAATTTAACAGTGCTCAATGGAATGCAAACATAGCATGTGCTTGGTATTAGATGATGAGGATTCATATATATATATATATATATATATATGAAAGGAATTGAAATCTATTGCAAATAGATGTAAGCAATTAAAACTCTAGAATTAACAATTTAATTAATTTTCAAAAATAATGTTCACAGTTATTGTTCATCTGCATAAAAAATATTAATTTTCCAAAAACACAATAAATCACAGAAAATAAATGACACGGAGATTTTTACGTGGCTCAGATTAATCAATCCAACATTCACGAGGCCACACCCAGATAAAAAACAATTCATTAAGTTGAGATGTTACAACCTATGAATTACCAAACTTAAGACTTTCACTTATAATTTATCACTATACAGTTTACTCAATCTTAGACTAGATATGCTTCTCTTGAATAATTGCTACCTCTCTTGATCAACGATCCTCAAAACACTTCGCAAAGTGATAAATAGCAATTCTTCAATTCTTCAATGTCTAGTGGTCCAAGATCCACATAGACTCTCCACAGAGATGAAAAGAAGATAAGAAAATAAATCAACACAACTTTATGCACCAAATACGGATTCTCTAGGAAGGAGGCCGAATTTTGGTTTTCTGCTTTATGCTCAATGTTGTGCACCTTCAATTGTGAAATACCTCTCTTTATATAGGCACTAGAGTTTCACAAAAATAACAAGTCTTAAAAGACTTGAATTCTTTCCAAATAAGAGTTTCTTTCCTCTTATAATTTTTATAAATCTAAATAGAAATAAATCTGATCTTCTTGCCTTTTTTATCTCCTAAGAAATATCTAGAGTATTTAATAAACTTCATGTTTAAACCAATTCCATCATTAATTGACTTGCTAAATTAGACATCTAATTAAATTAGGAAACAAATATTCTTAATAAATTAAAATCTCACCAAATTAGGGAATTAATAAATTAATTCCTACTACAAGATATGCAATAAATAATATTCCAATTTAACTAAACTTGCCATAAGATGTTAATTATATAAATAATGAACTTAACAATATATATATATATATATATATATATATATATATATATATATATATATATATATTCACTCTCTACAAATTGAGTAGCTGCTTATACTTTGTACAATGTTAATGTTGTCTATTAAGAAGTAATAGTTAATGTGACATTGGCATTGGTAATAGGTAGACCGTGTCGTTAAGTCAATCCTTCAGGCCTTCACCAAAAGCCTAGGGCTAAAACGAAGGAGAAAAGGAAATGCAAGCTGCAAAGCATTGGTTGGTATAATTTAACTTGTTGAAAAAGACTGAAGCAATAATTTTAGGCCCGGACACCTTGCATTAAGATGAAGACGCGAAGGACTGGCTTAATGCAGAGGGACACTCATTTATGATCTTTATCTTGAATTGGTCTCGCTGCAAAAATTCTCTTTCAACTTTCAAGAAGAAAAAATTAGTGGCCCATTAATCAATATTTATGCGTGTTGAATGGGTTATAACATTTTTGTCAAGGGAAGAAAAGACAATCGGACAATGATTGATTAATAATAGAGTGACCCTAAACGGATTATTTAATTATACCACAGAGGCAAATGTTACTAATTCAATCCAGTTTATTATTTATTATGATGATTATTAGTTTGGATGAAAAGTAAAATAATTCTTTACGTGTCAAATGGGTGGTACTTTCTTGGCAAACATTTTACTACTACCTAGACTAATTATTTATTAGTTTACAATCTTTAGTCGAGTACCATTTTAATCGTTTGATGTAATGCCTAATTTGAAGTTAATCCTTTAATTTTTTATCTCATGGTCAAAATATCCTGTTATGCTCTTTGAATTTTACATAACTTCCTTTCCTAGTTATTTGATTTCCGTTATATTTGTATACCGAATTCAAGTTGTGGGGAAGAAACAGTTAAGAATTACAATTGAAGAAAAGGGAAAGAATGGATTTTGCAAGCAGAAGACTGTTCACTAGTCCCAAGAACAGAAACTGAATCAACTCAATTAGTTGACTCAGGACAGATTTTCACCGGAAGAAACATAGGGGGCTTTTTTTTCCCCAAAAAAAAGGGGAAATTCGGAAAGACAAATGAACTAGAGATAGATTAAGTCAATAAAAAACTGTAGCTTAGTTGACCAGAAACTGAATCAACTCACTTAGTTGACCAGAAAATTCGGAATGACTAATGAACTTTATAGATGGAATAAGTCAATAAAAGACTGTAACTTGTCTTCGTTGTGGGATCTTGATTGATATATACATCTTGTATCTGATGGTTGAAGAACTTAATTCAGAACTATAAAATTAAATGTGTTTAGTTGGTTGTTAGCTTTGGAGCAATAATAAAGAGTGAGAATATTATATGAGTTGGGTTTCATAAATTCACAAGTAGCTGGTGAATGATTTAATAAAACAAACAGCCAACAAAAATGACAAAGTGTATTAAGTCGACAATAGGGAAGATTTTTTTTTTTTTCAAATGTGAGTTTATTAGTCAAAAGTATATTAAGTCTAATAATTGAAGAAAATTGACATATGTTTTACCTTTCTTTTCTAATTTTTTAATCTGTTGACATGTGTTTTACCTTTCTTTTCTAATTTTTTAATCTATTTCTTAATTTACTTTCTTACTAGAGTCCTATTTTAGCTTTATTTTATTATTTAAAAATTGAATTATTATCATATTTGCTCTCCTAAACTTTAGGCTCCATTTTAATATATAGTTCCACTATAAATTTAATTTTTATTTATTTTCTTGTTTAAAATGAAGGATTTTAATATTTGTCAATCATTTACCATCAAATCTTACTCGAATTTAGCCCCATTGAGATTTAGTGAAGGATTATTCTCTATTTTGAAAGTTAAATTTTCATCAATAACTTATTTGCTTAATGATTTCTACTTGAAAGAAATTATTCAACACAATTTTTGTTTATTTCCGATTAAAACACAATTTCTTATTCTTCATAATCTCTCAAAACTAAGAGTCGGTTTGGTGATGTTGCATCTTTTAAAATAATTGTTGTTTATTATTCTGTAGAATTATTTAACTACGAAGAGAATCAATTAAATGTTTATTAAATTTTATTTTTAAAAATATTGTGAATTTTAAACTCAATCATATGTGTTTGGTAAACCTCAGTGTTAAATTGCTATAAGAATACAAATGACTAAAATAGATATAATGCTAAACAAAATTTACTTGCCCATTTATATACATGTATATATAATATATTTCTGTTGCGTTATAGATAATAATTGCCAACTTATAGATATATTTATATTTTATTAATTTTAATTCTTTAATTTTGTTATCTCAATATAAATGGTAATAATAATAATCTTTTAAATTTTAATAATTTTATTTCCTAATTAAATAAGAATAATTTTATATAGGGAATTTTACGTATTGGATCTACAAATTGGACGCAAATCCATATTGGACCCACGATTTTACAGATTATAGATTTTCAATCTGATCCAATCCATAGATTAGTCAATGTAATCCAAATCAAATCCATACATCTGAGATCAAATGCGGATTTGCCACAATCCACATTCAATCCAATCTTTTGCGGATTCGATGTGGATTGAAAATTTTACGTCATATCCAATCCTTAAAGTAATTAAATAAAAAATCTAATACAAAAATAATTTTACTATTGATCAAATTCAAAATTTAACAAGACCTAAATAAATTAATAGTTTTAATATGTATTCAGGAATGTTATGTTAATAGGATCTTTATGTCCTTATCCAGCATATATTAATTCAACCAACATATGTATAAAAAAAAAAAAAAATTGGAAGCCATATAACCATTTCAACCTTACTCCACATTTACTTCTACCTTGGTCGAAGTGGTGGCCTGCTGCCCGGTTCAAGCCCCCACAAAAGCATTGTGGGGGCTAAATATTCTTAATATCTATAAATTCTTCTCCCTTACGAAATGCGAATGGAATGAAGACATCCCTCTTTTGTGAGGGGTTATTTGTCTGGGCATGTACTTCATATATTTCAATGTAATAATATAAGTCCCAATTATGTATATCTGATTGTAAATATCAGTGTAATATATCTGCTATAACAGCAGTTGTTGTAAATATTTGTGTAATGCAGTAATATGATGTGTAATCAGTATTAAAAAAAAAAAACCTTACTCCACATCTCTCTTAAATAAAGCTATGTAAAAATTGGAGTAATATGTGCTAGACTGCTCTTTCATCTAAAGATGTCATTCAAAGTTTCAAACTTTAATACACCAAAAAGAATACAATATCCAGATATATTTATATCAATACATGAAAATTAACTAAAATTTTAGAGTTAATAAATACAAAAGTTGACACTTAAGAGCTTAGATGATTGTTGTCAATGTCCACCTCTAACTAAATTTTAACTTATTCATTCACTAATAGTACCACATTTATAAATTTTAAAATTATATATATATAATATATGTGAGTATATATATGAAATTGTATAAAAGATAAAACTTTCTCAAGATTAGATTTCACTAAAAATATGTATAGGATTGGGTCATTTTATGAAACTTATTTTAAAAAATTATCAAACACCATAATTAGCTTTAAATTTCTTAAAATCACCTTATTTGTTGACATGAAGAAACAATGTGAAATACTTCAATTACAAATGAATTTTTATTATTAATTTAGTAGTTACAAAAATTTATTTCTTCTCACACACAAGATGCACTCAAAAATCACACATTACAATGATTTAGGTGGAGTACAAAAACAAATGCCTTTAGGACAGGTTTGTTTGTTTTCATCTTTACAGCAAAATCCATTTTTAAATGGACAATCTCTCACACAATCAGAATCCTGGGTACAACGAATTGGTAACCCTCTGGTGTAGGCTTCAGCACTTGGTAACTCAAAGATTGTGGTGCCGGCAAATTAAATTTTAGTGTTTGAGATCAATAATTCATGGTAATAGCAAAATGAAACAAAAGTTAACTTAAACGAGGCTTTCTCCATTTGTTGTAGTACAAAAAAGAAATCACGCAGATGTTTCTTTGAGGGAAAAAGAAAAATTGTATGCAAAAACTTTATTTTTCACCTACTATTTATAGAGACGTAATACAAATTGTAAAATGGTAAATCCATTTTTTAAGTTATTTTGTTTCCTTTTAGTTTTTACTCACCGCGATTTAGTAACAGATTCTTTTACAACTTATTGCTGATATAGAAAAATCGCAACAAATTAAATAAAGTTACAATAGATGATATCCAAATCATTAAACCTGGCCCAATAGGAAAAAAGAAAAAGAAAAGGAAATATGTTTCCCTATCATTGCGTTAATACACACACCCACACACATTTTCTATTATTGGTAAAATATCCATCGATCTTAGTCCATAAAGTTAATTGCTTCACTACCATCTCAATCACCATCTGGACAGGGTATGTAAGTTGATGATGTTGGATCATAAACTTGATCTAAGATGAATAAATTCAAGCCCAACTCATGGAAGATTCCATGAATAGGTATGGTTGGTGAGGTTTGAATTATTTGTGTTAGGTGTGGTAGGTGTGGTTGGTGAAGTAGGTGAGTGGTAGATTTTAATGGATGGTGAGGATTTGTGTATTAGTTGAATAAATGAATGGTTGTGATTAGTTTGTTTCATGTATAAATACTCTCTCTTCCATTTGGTTTAAGCATCAAGTGCAGTAACAAAATCTCTAAGGTGTAGAGAGTGAAAAATAAGAGTTGTAATTGATGAGGAGTGTTGTTGAATAAATAAAATAGTGTGTTTTTTTGTGTTTTATTTATTAATTCTCCAACAAAGTGGTATCAGAGCTAGCTTTCGATGCTATATATAGTCATATAGCATATCAAATCGAAGATCTCGACGAGAGGAACGTGACGTCGTAAAACTCATCCTGATCAGAGGTCGGACGCGACCACACTCGTCACCGGAAGTTTTCTGTCCTGAAGCTTAGTCAACTCACCGAGTTGAACCAAGCCGAGTCGAGCTGAACCAATTCAAGTCGAACCTAGCCAACTCGAACTGAACCAACCAGGACCGAACCAAGTCAACTACACCGGCTTTGATCATTGACCAGCGTTGATCGTTGACCAGCATTGACCGTTGATCGAAAGTTGACTCGAGTCCCTTCCAAGGTTTTTCGACGTGTCGGATCCATCTGTCCATTCAGAATCTCCAAATTCTCTCACTTAATTTACGAGTTATGGCAAATGGTGGTATGATGTCATTTCAAGCTCCACAATTAAAGGAAAGTAAGTTTGACAACTAGAGTATTAAAATGAAGGCTCTATTGGGTGTACATGACGTGTGGGATGTCATGGAGAAAGGCTTTATTGTGCCAAAAAATGAAGCTACTTTAACTACGGCACAGTAGGAGACTTTAAAAGACTTAAAGAAGAAACATAATAAAGCAGAGTATCTCATCTTTCAATCATTAAATGAAGACGCTTTTGAAAAGATTGCTGATACAACCTTCTCAAAAGAAGCATGGGAGAAATTAGAGACCTCTTACAAAGGAGCGGAGCAAGTTAAGAAGGTTTGTCTCCAAACATTACGAGGAGAATTTGAGTCCTTACACATGAAGGCATCAGAGTCAATTTCTGACTACTTTACTCGGGTTGTGATCGTTTCCAATGAATTAAAAAGAAATGGCGAGGAGTTAAAAGAGGTAAGGATCATTGAAAAGATACTTCGATCAGTAGACTCGAAGTTTAACCATATTGTTGTGACAATTGAAGAAACAAGAGATCTGGAGGATATGACGATCGAGCAACTTCAAGGAAGGTTGCAAGCCTATGGAGAAAAACTAAAAAAGAAGCAAGGAATTGAAGAACAACTTCTCAAGATGGAAGTCAATCCAAAGAAAAGAAAAGAAAGCTCTAACAACGAGAGAAGGCACTATGTCCGAGGTAGAGGTCAAGGACGAGGTAGAGGTCGTGGTCATGGACGAGGTTGGAATTTCAACAACAACAACTCCAATTATGCCAAAGGAGAAAGCTCAACCAGAGGACGAGGCAGAGGCAATCCAAGATCGAGGTATGACAAATCCCAAGTACAGTGCTATAATTGTCAAAAGTTGGGCATTATGTTTTAGAATGCAGAGCTCCAAGCACCAGAATTGAGGAGAGAGTGAACTATGCTGAAGAGAAAAATGGTGAAGATGGAACACTTTTACTAGCACGCAATGACACAAGTGGAGGTCAAGAAAGTACATGGTATCTTGACACAGGTGCTAGCAATCATATGAGTGGAAACAAAAACATGTCCGTGCAACTAAGTGAATCTGTGAATGGCAGTGTTGCTTTTGGAGATGATTCAAAAGTACCAGTGAGGGGTAGAGGTAACATTCTTTTTCATGCAAAAGATGGTAGTCACCAAATAATTTCGAATGTTTACTATGTGCCCAATATGAAAAGCAACATCCTTAGTTTGGGTCAACTTTTAGAAAAAAACTATGATATTCACTTAAAAGATTATAGTCTTTTCCTAAGAGATGACAAAGGAAATCTAATTACAAATGTGAGAATGTCAAAGAATAGAATGTTTCCTTTAAATATTTAAAATGATGTTGCAAAATATCTCAAAGCCTGTCACAAATATCAATCCTGAACTTGGCATCTTCGATATGAGCATCTCAACTTTAGAGGACTGGAGCTACTATTTAAGATGAATATGGTGAAAGGCTTACCATACATCAATCACCCTGATCAACTTTGTGAAGGATGTTTACTTGGCAAGCAGTTCAAAAAGAGTTTTCCAAAGGAGTCAAACTCAATAGCTCAGAAGCCACTCGAGCTCATTCATACTAATGTGTGCGGTCCATTCAAGACAAACTCCCTTGGTAAAAGTAACTACTTCCTTCTCTTCATAGATGATTTTTCAAGAAAAACTTGGGTGTATTTTTTGAAGCAAAAATCATAAAACTTTGAAGCTTTCAAGAAGTTTAAAACTGCAATGGAAAAAGAAAGTAGATACCAGATTACAGTCATGAGATCTGATCGAGGTGGAGAGTTCACTTTCAAAGAATTTGTAGAGTTTTGTGAAGCAAATGGAATTCAACGCCTTTTGACAATTCCAAGATCCCCCCAATAAAATGGTGTTGCAGAAAGGAAGAACAGAATCATCCTCGATATGGCAAGAAGCATACTTAAGAGTAAGAGGCTACCTAAAGAATTTTGGGCTGAAGCTGTTACATGTGCAGTCTACTTATCCAATCGATCTCCAACAAGATGCGTGTGGGGCAAGACGCCACAAGAAGCTTGGAGTGGAAGAAAACTCGGCATCACCCATCTAAGAGTTTTCGGAAACATTGCCCATGTACATGTACCAAATGAAAGTAGAGCCAAGCTGAATGACAAAAGTGAGAAGTTCATCTTCATCGGCTACAACAATAACTCTAAAGGATACAAGCTTTACAATCCAAACAACGGGAAGATCGTGATCAGTCGAGATGTAGTTTTTGATGAAGAAGGAGAATGGGATTTTGGCTCTGGTGTGGATGACTTCAACTTCTTTCCCATTAAAGAAGATGATCATACACATATAAAATAAGTAGACGAACAACAAGAGCCTGCTACTCCACCTATCTCACCAGCATTAACCACATGCGGAGATTCACCGCCATCTTTTTTAAATGAAAGAACCGAAGAACGTACAAGGAGTCTTCAAGATCTCTATGAGGTAACTGAGAGACATGATAATCTCACTCTCTTTTGCCTCTTTGTTGATTGTGAGGCAGTCAACTTCCAAGAAGCTGCACTAGATGAGAAGTGGAGAATTGCAATGGATGAAAAAATCAAAGCCATTGTGAAGAATGATACTTGGGAGCTTACTACTCTTCCCAAAGGTCACAAAGCGATCGGTGTCAAATGGGTGTATAAAACAAAAAAAAATGCGAAGGGAGAAATTGAAAGGCACAAGGCGAGGCTAGTTGCAAAAGGCTATAGTCAAAAGGCTGGCATAGACTATGACGAGGTATTTGCTTTTGTAGCTCGACTTGAAACTATTAGACTTATTATTTCTTTGGCTACTCAGAACAAATGAAAGATTTTTCAAATGGATGTGAAGTCTGCTTTCTTGAATGGATTCCTTGAAGAAGAAGTTTACATCGAACAACCATTAGGCTATGTAGTGAAAGGACATAAAGACAAAGTTTTTAGATTGAAGAAAGCTCTTTATGGGTTAAAGCAAGCACCAAGGGCATGGAATAGCATAATTGACAAGTATTTTCAAGAGAACGACTTCACCAAATGCCCATATGAACATGCTCTCTACGTCAAAGAAAAAGCTGGAGACATTTTGATTGTGTGCTTGTATGTGGATGATCTCATCTTCACTGGAAGTAATCCAAGCTTGTTTGAAGAGTTCAAGAGAGTGATGATTAAAGAGTTCGAGATGACTGACATAAGACTGATGGCATATTATCTTGGCATTGAAGTCAAGCAAAAGGAAGAAGGCATATTTATCTCCCAAGAAAGTTATGCAAATGAGATTCTCAAGAAGTTCAAGATGAATGATTGTAAGCTTATAAGCACACCAGTGGAATGCGGAGTTAAATTATCCAAACATGATGAAGGCGAAGATATAGATCCAACATTCTTTAAAAGTTTGGTTGGAAGCCTACGTTATTTGACATGCACAAGACCAGATATCCTTTATGTTGTTGGACTTGTGAGTCGATATATGCAGAATCCAAAAACCACCCATTTTAAAGCTGCAAAAAGAATCCTTCGCTACATCAAATGTACAACTAATTTCGGCTTGTTATACTCATTTTCTAATGACTATAAGCTTGTTGGATATAGCAATAGCGATTGGGGTGGAGATGTAGATGATCGAAAAAGCACCACAGGATTTGTGTTCTTCATGGGAGATACTGCTTTCACATGAATGTCAAAAAAGCAACCTATTGTCACGCTATCCACCTGTGAAACTAAGTATGTAGCTACCACATCAAGTGTTTGTCATGCAATTTGGCTCAGAAATTTGCTGAAGGAGTTGGGTTTGCCACAAAAAGAGTCAACCGAGATTTGTGTTGATAACAAATCAGCAATTGCCCTATCCAAGAATCCAGTCTTTCATGATCGAAGCAAACACATAGACACTCGCTATCATTTCATAAGAGAGTGTATTGCAAGAAAAGAAGTGCAAATCAAGTATGTAAAATCACAAGATCAAGCAGCTGATATCTTCACTAAGCCACTCAAACAAGAAGACTTCGTAAAATTCAGAAGTTTGTTTGGTGTCACAGGATCTAAGTTTAAGGAGGGGTGTTGGATCATAAACTTGATCCAAGATAAATAAATTCAAGCCTAACTCATGGAAGATTCCATGAGTAGGTACGGTTGGTGAGGTTTGAATTATTTGTGTTAGGTGTGGTAGGTATAGTTGGTGAAGTATGTGAGTGGTAGGTTTTAATGGATGGTGAGGATTTGTGTATTAGTTGAATAAATGAATGGTTGTGATTAGTTTGTTTCATGTATAAATACCCTCTCTCCCCTTTGGTTTAAGTATCAAGTGAAGTAACAAAATTTCTAAGGTGTAGAGGGTGAAAAAATAAGAATTGTAATTGGTGAGGAGTGTTGTTGAAGAAATAAAATAATTTGTTTTTTTTGTCTTATTTATTAATTCTCCAACAAATGATCCATTTCAAATTGTTTAGGAAATAAACTCCAATATTCATGTAATTTTATGTTCTCTCAAAATGCCATATTAAATAGGTCTTTGCAACTAAATACCCCTGATTTTTTATATTATCAAATCAATTTATTTTCTTAAAGTTTTTTAAACTTTAGTTTCAGCTCATCTCGTGCCATTGAGCTTTTGATTTTCTTTATAGCAAGCATTTCGGGCTTAAAAAAAAAAAGGATTCCATCGATCAATTTGACAATATATATATATTTAGTTTTTTATGTCCTTTGCTCCAATTCACTTACAATAAATATTCAAATCATTGACCATCGTGATTAAATTTGATAATATTAATAACAATGATAACGACAATAAATGTTAAGTTGTTAAATCGATAGAATAAATTTGGGAAAAGACATAAATCAATACAATAAGAATTATAAGGAGACGACTGGTGATAGAATAGTGATACATATGTAAAATTTTTTGTTCTAAAAAATTATCTTAGATTATATGGCATTTATTAATTAATTAATTAAATCATATTAGCTGAAAGTGTGGATCTCCCTCCATCTGAACCAAGTGGGAGATAGCAGGGTATTCCTTGACTTTTGGCCCTTCAATAAATACTTGAGAAAATGACACCTACACCTTCAAAGTTTAGAGAAATGGTTATAGGAAATTAGGAATCCCCAAATTTTAAAAAATGGACACCAAGGCCTTTTTTTTATCCATAATACCCTTTAACTATAATAATTAGAAAATTGACTTTAAAAGTCTTTAATTAACACAAATTTAATATTAATAATATAATCTATCTAGTAGATTAATAATATTAAATTATTTTTCACATTTAAAATAATATTAAAAAATTTAATTATTATATTTATTTTAATAATATATTTGTAATATTATAAAGATTTTAAATAAATCTTTGGGTTAAATAGATTTTGCAATTAAAAAAATCTCCACATAAATAATATTGAAATTAATTTTTACATAATATTCAAAGTAATTTTAATTTTAATTTATTTATTTTAATATTATGTTTCTATCTATTATTAAAAATTACTTTAATATAATAAAATACGCATAATATATTGAAAAATATAAAAATATTAATATTAAAATTATTTTGAAATGTATAAATTATTACGTTTATTTTAATGTCATTTTCTATTTATTATAAAATTTTGGGGTTATCTTTTTGGAGATTTACAGAGTCAAAGAGTATTGAGGTCAAAAAGGGGTCTTGGTGTCCCTCGTTGAAAATTTGGGGGTCTTTATGATAATTTTCCTAAATCTTAGGGGTGTAGGTTTCTTTTTTCTAAATACTTACAAATAAAATAAAATAATCACTAGAAATAGTCAAAATTAACAAATAAATCAGGCCTAAACCATTATACATATTAGGATTGCCAGAACAAATTGCAAATGTTGGAAATAAGTGTTCGTCCAACAGCAGCTCATTGCCAACCATTTGATGGGCAAATGTAATGACATTAATTTTTTGTGTTTATTAGGAACTGTCTTTTATTTAAATGATTGAATGGAGTTTTACTAAACCCAGATTTTTCCTGAAAATAAGACAGACGATTTACATTTAGATCATAATGTAAAATTATATGAAGCATTATGAAGAGTTTGACATCGACTAAAAATAATTTTTAGGCTATATATATCAATTTGGATAACGTATTCTTAACTCATGACTTAATTTTTGAATATATCATTAGTCTAGAGCTTCTAAAAATATTGCATTCAAAAGTGTTTATGTACTAACTATAGGCTCACTTGCTTGGTCAGGCAAACTTTCCTTGTCAACCGGGCCTATTAGATAGCCTAATATTAATTATTCAACAGGTTGTTCTTAGGATTCATAGCCTAAAGCTACAATCATGTTTTAAAATAAGAATTTTATTGTGGGCATTTTCACGTAAACGATTCGAACTACCTGTCGTAAAAAAGTTTACATCGTATAACGTTAGTACGACAAGTCATTTGACGGCTCAAAATCAATTTGACACGTCTTTTGTATCATTTTCGCCTAGATGACAACTCTTGATCCTTATCGCTTGGCGCCAAAACCAACTTTTCATAAACTCCTCCTTCTCCAATAACACATATTCGCACTAAAACCTCCAATTGTTTGTATTATAAACCCACTTCATTTCAAAGCTAAGCAAATATAAATACTCATCATTTTGGGGTGCTTACTCTAAATTTTTGTAGTAGTGTTCGTTTGCTTAGCTTACCTAGCTACCCAGCCTCGTTGTATGCATCCCCTGCTAAGCAAAAGGTCTGCTGCATTAGCATGGTGATAGCATAGGGTTTTGAGAAATCTAAAATTCCCCCCACCAAATAAATAAATAAATAAATAAGACTAAGACTTATAAAATTAACATAAACGTAAAGGGATTGTTCGCTTTTTTGTCCAAAGTCTAAATTTTATTCTTGATCAGAACTTTTAAGAGTTTTACTTCTTTTGTTGTTTAAAACTTATATTTGATTATAAGATATTTATGTTTGAATAGGGAAAAAGTGAGATTATTCGCACTTTAAAAATTATTTTGGAACTATTCATTTATAAAATATTTTTATCAAAAAAATACCCTTTTGTAATGGTATTATGGTTTAATCGCATAATACCATTACACTGTTAAATCACATAACTTAAAAACTTTCTTGTATTTAAAAAATCCAAGATCCTGAATTAGAACATACATATAATATATCTAATCCACCCATCCATCCACACATATATATAGTAGTTTTCTAATTTTAAATTTTAAATTGCGGGAATTTTAAACCCCATAATTTTAGATCTTTCCCAGACTTTTCTTCACTTTAAAATCTCAAACCAAAAAATAATATAAATATTCTGCCCATCTGGTTCAAGATTCTAGACTTTATTAAAATCTAGGAAGCTATCTTTAGAAAATAGTTACTAGTTACCTAATTTATAGGTAACTCCGTAAATCTTAATTTAATTTAGGTCTAGCTTATCCTACTATTAAAAATATTTTTTTTTACATATAAGTAATAAATAATTATTTTTTATCATTGATTCACTATAAGAGATTAAAAAAAAGAAAAAAAAAGAAATAATTAGACTTGTTTGAATGAGGCCGTATATCATAAACAAAATCATTATAAAAATATTTCACCAGACTTTAAATTGATTGTCATTGTGAAATTATTCCACAAGACTTTAAGTGCCTATTTAGTAGGGCTTATCAAATGGTCGTAAGTACTCATTTAACCCCATAAACACTTATCAAAATTATTATTATTTTTTAGTAGAGCTTTTAAATATTAACTAAGTTATTTTGCCTCCACTAACAAAATTTTAAATTTAGGAATTTTGAGAGTAGAGGTTGAATTTTTTTTTTTATATTAAAATGTCTAGAATATTATTTACTTTTCTAACATTCTTATATTATTCATTTCATAATATAACTTTAAAAAAACTTATCCTTTAATAAAAGCTTTCTTGGACAACTAAACAACTAATTTTTTTTTATGTAAAAGCTCTACTTATAAAAGCTATACTAATAAAATCTCTACTTAAATAAGTTTTATTTAAAAAACTATACCAAATAAAGCTTAAATTGATTGTCATTGCCTCTATTAAATAATACAAAGCTTGATTGTCAATTAATGTAAAGATGGTTTCATTCTTTGTTAACAATCAAATTCCCAAATACCATATCAATTGTGTTATTTTCGTTTTTATTTATTCATTAGTTACAGATTTTTTTTTTAAGAATTCAATTGATTGTCAATCAACATAAAGATGGCTTCGATCATTGTTAATCAACCAAATTCCCAAATATCATATCAATTATATTATTTTCATTTTTATTTTTTCATAAATTATAGATTTTTTAAAAAGAATTCATTTGTTGTAGAAATTGAGCATTTGTGCTTATTAAAATGAATTTCATGAGTTATGCTTTTCATCAATTGTAAGATAAAACATTATATATGAAGATTATTTTGTTAACTTTTCATTATACATATAAATTATCAAAATCAAAGTAATGTATTATGAAATATACATCAATCAAATAATTTAATTATAATTTAGTGATAGGATACAATTTTGTTTATGAGCGATGAAATTTTATATCATTTATATAAGAAAGAACTTATATAATGTAACTTTTATACCTTTTATATATAAATAGTAGAATTAATTATATTTTATACAGATAAAGCATTAAATAACTAGATTTTGTGGCCTTTAATTTTGTGTTTGAATTAGTTTCCTCCTAAATCTCTCTCTATCCTAATTAATTGGTATGACTTCTTATCCTTTATCGAATTTAAACTATTTAACTAATAAAGAGATACATACATGATAAACATTTAAATCTTTTATTTTATCTTATTTAATCTTATTT
Organism: Citrus sinensis; assembly: GCF_022201045.2. Classification (NCBI taxonomy): domain Eukaryota; kingdom Viridiplantae; phylum Streptophyta; class Magnoliopsida; order Sapindales; family Rutaceae; genus Citrus; species Citrus sinensis. Next base: position 17,463,562 of record NC_068562.1, read on the forward strand.
AACTATTAAACTTTTGCAAAACTGTAGCTCAATTACCCAAGTAATGAATTTAATTGACAATAAAAAAAATTGAAACTTAGATTGGCAGCAGGACTCTTCCCACCCTTACGATTCTTAGTTAATTCTACGCATTTTATAAATTATTACAAGATTATGTCTCGGGATGAGTTTTGTTGCACAGCAATTCGTGTGGCACTTAAACAACTTCTAAAACAAAAAGTCGCTAAGTAAGTTTAGATAAATTTTCAAGCTAGTTAAGTAAGAATGCTTGTGGAAAAGGTAGAGAGAAGAGAGCAATATGGCCAAAGCGAGTTTTATTACTCGAAAGAGAAAAATACAAAAGAGTTTTTTACAATTGTTTGAGTTGCTTGTGTGTTGTGTGTGTGTGGTGGTGTGGTGGTGTGTGTTGAGCAAAATGGTGGATGTTAAGCCCTATTTATGGAGTTGGTTGCTAGCAAGTGGTGCAAGTTGCCTAAATATCTCCTAGGTACTTGAATGCAAAAGTGTAAAATTTTCTAGACAATTTCCAAGTTGTAGAGAAATCTAGAATCGGCCAGGCTTTATTGAATTTGGGTTGTCCACTTGCAGTAAGTTATGTATGAGACAGCCCAGTGCTAAGCGCACCTTGTTGCTGAGCGCATCTTATCTTTAGGCAGACTTTTATTGAGTAAACCCGTGTGTACCAATTTAGCCTCCATTAGTGGCAAATTTGAGCGGCTTGTGACAATTAACTCTATTATATGTACTTACAGATATCCTAAGATTCTGACTATTTGTCCTTCTGTTAGGGGTGTTCCATAAATGGTTGCTATCGAGTAAATAGCTCTAACGATGTCTTCCAAATATTCTTTCCACATAAATGAAAAGAAGTTTAGAAAAAGAGGAAAATAAATTGTGTCAAAGCTATAAAAAAATAAACAAATTAGATTAAAATAGGTGCAAAGCAACAAAGATGTGGCTTCTTTTATTCACATTGATGGTGTGTTTTTTTGGCGGGATTGGAAAATCAAAATATGGAATGTGAATGATTAAAGGTATTTACTTGTTAAAATAATAGAGGGAATGAGAATAAAACGCGCGAGACCCACATGTTTTTAAAATTAAGGAATGAAAAATTGATTATCACAGGGTGTTGGGAATTAAGTATCATTCCTTAAAACTCACCATTTAATCCTACCCAAATTTCATAATTTTACTTTTTTTCTCAATTAAAATATTATCATATTATTCTTATTATTCTTATTCTTTTAATAATATTATTAATAATCATAATCATGATAATAATAATACAATAATAATGAAAATAACAATCAAAATGGACCACGACCACGACAACAAAATGAACCACGATGGGTTGCGGTCGTGAATTTGGCGTGGTCATGGTCCAATCCATTCTAATTCTTACCTTTTCTAATTTCAGCCCATTCTAAGTCTTACCTCTTTCAATTTCTGTCCATTCCAATTATTAATTGATAAACGCACCATGAGTATGGAGGATAAGTGTGCGTATGTTCTATACCTGGCCTTAAAAGTTTTATCATCAATATATATGCTGCAGGATGAAGCAAAGATCTTGTTCTGTTTTATTATATCAAGAAGCAATGTGATGTGTGCATTATATTATGAGAAATTTGCCTAAAAAGGATAACAATTTGATCTGAAATCATTTATCCCCTTTACACGATTTAATTTCTCAGTGATGTATGTATAGAGTTTCTGAACTGGAGTAAAAACTTGAACCATAATGTATGGTGCAGAAAGAAACAATACATAAGCAAATTCATTTTCATGTCTGTTGAAGCATAATATTATTACAATATTGAACATTAATTCTTTCATTAAAGAAAAAATCTACATAAATCCTAGATGTAATTCAAAATTAACTTTATTGGCTAACAAATTAATATTGACTAACAATGATGGCTATTAACAACATAAAAAATAAAGTTTAGTCTTATAAAATCATTAATCACGGTTTGCCTCTCCTGTAAACTGGAGTTATGTTTCTTTTGTGAGAGGAAAATTGAACCCTCAAGAACACAGACAATTCAAACCAAACCCTGTTCCAGCTATTGCTAATTTAACCAAAGGATTTGTTTGACCTTGCAATTTAAGCATTTGGCTTTAGGGATGGCAATGGGGAGGGGAGGGGAGAGGACCGATGTCCCCGTACCCATCCCCGTCAGAATTACTTGAGAGAATCTACATCCCCTCCCCGAATAATAACAGGGAATCCCCGAGGGTCCCCGATCCCCGAATAACTAATACATTTTTTTTTTCAATTTTGAGTTAATCATATTAAAATAAAAAATTCAAATAAAAGTAAAGTTCGAAATATATCTTAAATTAATATCTATTACAAAAGTCACATACATTAAATTAGTAAGTAACGCAACATGCAAGGGATACAAACTTCTTTTACAAACTATCATGACAAATTAATAGTTTAATACAAAATTTTTACAAATAAAATCGAATTTAGATTCAAAATTAACTTTTTCAATGGTGGCGTGGGCACTTTATAAATGTAGACTATTTCCTTTACAACACAATAGTTAAATCGGAGCAAATCAAAAGCAAATATTAGATTAGATTAGATTAGATATTAAAATTGTGATTCGTTGTGGGCAATTATAACATCTAAAAATAAATAAAAAATAGATTTAAGTTTAAAATATTTAAAGAATATTAAAATTAAAAAAAAAATGTTTAGCTATTAGAATCTACTCGGTCTTTTTAATGTCCTAAATAAAAATTTAGGACTTTAATTAGTTAATTAGGCCTAAAAGTTTAATAATATAAATATTTTGATATTTTTTATTTTTACCAATATTTATAATTTTATAATTTAAAATTTATTATTTATTTACTAGTAATTTTAAAAAATTAAAATGGGGAAATGGGTAGGGGATGGGGATTCCACCTCATCCCCGTCCCCTCCCCGAATAAGAAATTGGGTATGAAATTATCCCCATACCCTCCCCGAATGGGGAAAATTCCCGAAGGTACCCGTCCCCGTGGGGACTTTTGCCGTCCCTATTTGGCTTTGCCTCTCCTAGTTCTCTTGCTGCTAACAGGAGCATTTTCATCTGAAAAAATAGCCGAGGCTTGTTAATAACTTGAACTTAATAATAAATTACAAAAAAACTTAATTAAATTAAATTGTCCTTAATAATAGGTGCTACATTTTTCTGCTAAGAATGGGTGCTGAATTTTTTTTTTTTTTTTTTAAGGGTGCAACAGCCCCCAGTATATTCTTGTCATTACTTTTTACTGTCAACATTCCTAATTGATCTTAACATTTTACGAAAAATATATGTATATACCTGAATCTTTCTTCGCTGCCAGCAGGATAAGATTATGAAAGTTTAAGTTAATACAAAATTAAACCATTTGATCATTATTCTTGAATACCCATATTTTCTTATTAAAATCAAATATTCTTGCCCAAAACATGCACTTCAATAAGCAAAATGGAGATTTTGCTTCATTTGATTACATTCAAAGAGTCAGACTCAATGACTAAGGAAGGGCTACAAACCTGAAATCTATGTCATTTCAATACCTTGTAAAATTGCTATTGCTTCTGCAGATACTTGCTGCAGCCACGTGCAATCACTTCACATTTGTTTCTCCTGATTAATGCTCTCAAACCAGCCCATGATCCTTCTGCATCCATGTGTGATGAGGAAAGATTTTGCAGGATGTGGTTAAAATAAAGTTCTCAATTCTGCAGGGGAAACGATGTGATTAAAATAAAGTTCTCAATTCTGCAGGGGTCTAACCAATAATAATAAACTTCAGGAAGGAAAACGATTACCATAATTTCCTTGCATACCACATACAATTGATCAACATGTAGTAGATATTTCCGCTTTATCTTTGCATCTCAAGCAATTGTCCTCGATACAACCCCTCTTAAAGCAACAGAAAAAATGAGCAAAACCAAGGTGATTATTGAAAAATTTCTTCGGAAAAAGAGAAAAGAAAAAAAAGGAAAGAGAGATTACCAGCTAGATTTTTAGATGCCTGAATGTCCTAGAGCATGCTGAGTTCCATATGACAAAAACTCCACTGTCTGAGTAGATATAAATTTATGATTCCGACTATATTTGACATCAGGGAAGCAGCAATGATATCAGAAAGTTCGTCGGAGCAAGATGATCCCAAAAATTGGTTATCTTCCAACACCACCATTCAACAATAAATGATTTGCATTGCCTGCTCTTCTTTCACAAGGGACAAATCCATCGAACAGTGACACAGGCGTCATCGTCTCATCAGATAACAACCCCAACTTCCTCCACATTTCATCAGGTATCAACCCCAAATTACACATTTCAACTAACTGATTTACTGCCGAAGAAGATGAATGAAACTTGAATATAAATTTAGTTAGCCTGATGGATGTATGGTAGTCCAGTTCAATCCTTGCATCAATGACATCTTGCAATAGCCATTTAACCATCTTAATATTCCGTTCCTTACAGAAACTAAGGAGCATTACTCTATATGTGTAGGCATTGGGAGGTACAGCAATGTGCTTCATCTGACTATACAAGATATATGCTTCTTCAGTCCTTCCACCCTCGAGAAGTCCACGAATAGCAACTGTGTATGATACAACATCTAGTGGGTATTTCTCTACGATGGCTCTCCTAAACAATTGGATGGCCTTGTGGCATCTGCCAACTTCTATAAGTCTATCCACAATTGCAGTATGGACATGAGCATTAACAGCCGGATTATTCATGACTATCCCCTGGTACACATTAATTGCTTCATCAATCTTTCTTGCTCCGCATAGTCCACGAAGTAATCCAACAAAGCTGTAATTATCTGGCGTGAAACCTTTATCCAGCATAGTATTATATAACTTGACGGCCTGATTCGGGAAACCAGCCTTACAAAAGTAACTTAAAAGTGCATTATAGACTACTAGATCTGCTTCCACCTCAAGTCCACAAACTAACTTGGGTAAAAGAGAGAATCTTCCAGACAAACATACAGTAGACAGTAAAGAACAAAATGTATAAGAATCGGGAACTAACTTCAGTTCTAACAAACCATCATAAACATCAAGTGCATCATCATAGCTTCCCATCTTAGATAAGCAATCTATTAAAACATTATGAAACACCAAGTCAGGAGCATGCCCTTCAGATTCCAGCATATCTAAAAAACTAAATGCAATGCTGAACATTTTGGCTTCCATGAATCCCTTAATTAAAGATGTATATGTTACAACATTCGGAGAACAACCATTCTGAACCATCTTTTCCCATAAATAACCTGCCATATCAAGTCTTCTCAACCGGCGAAACCCATCAATGAGTACAGTCCAAGCATTCACAGACAACGAAGTTCCCAAAGTAATCATTAGACCTAACAGTTGGTACGCTTCAGCGATCCTACCCATTTTGCAGAAACAATTTAAAAGTATCTCAAACATCCTGACATTAGGATAAAAGCCCTTCCTAACCATCATCCCAATGACATCCTTAACATTACTAACATCATTTAACTTGCATAAATTACACAATGCAATGTTAAAACTCAAGAAATTCGGCAACTGGGTCTCCTTCAGAACCTTAATACCAAGGTCAACACGTCCAATCTTGAATAATACATCCATAACAATATTACGCGCAAATGTGTTAGGCGTAAAACCAAACCTACCCATTTCATCAAAAGCCTCCAAAACCATCCCATACATTTCCCCACGCCAATAAATCCTCAAAAAAAGCAAGAAAGTTTGTGCCTTTATAACACACCCGACACGCGCCAATTCACCCACAATTCCTCTCACAGTCTCAAACCTTCCAGTCAAACGAGTAACCACACTAATCATATGATCAAATGATTGAACATCATGAAAGTAATCACGTTGCTTTGCACACCAAATGAAAAAACTCAAAGCAATCAAATCAGAAGGGCAGTTCAATAAAGTTGAGTGCACAATATGAGGAGCAAGAATGATAGGAAAATCCTGATGTGTTGTTGCACATACCTTTGGTGATGAAATTTGGTGAATTGACTTGAAGGATATTATCGTTTTCAAGATTTGGGTCCTTTGTGCTGTGTAAAACAAGCTCCGTTTGCATCTCCATAGCATATTGAGCTTTGATAATGAAGAGGAGAACTAGCAGAAAACTTTTCAACAATACAAGAAAGTGAAGTGGGTTTTAATCAAAGATGTTGAATTTTATTTTTTTTTCGTTTTGTTTCCCGGAAAATAGATTTTTCTTGGGGCTAATTGAAATACGAGTCGGTTTCATGCTACTACTGCGAAGATATTGAGAGGGAAAGAGCAGAACGGTTCAAGGGTTTATTGAACTCTGCAAAACCCTGAATATTTATATGCTGCAATGACATCAAGCCCTCATATTTTTGTGTAAATCACAACCAAGCCGATAAATTTTAGTTTTCTTCATATAGATCCTTGTCAGATGGCATTATGCTCCTCAAAATCTTTTAATAAAATAAATGATTTAACTGTCGTTAGGCTCCAAATAAGTTCTTGCTTTCTTGAATAATCTGACTTACGAGTATAACGGACAAATAATTGATCATGATTAACTTTTTAGGTATATAACATTAAGGGGCTATAACGTTAGGGTGCTGCTAAGTTACAGTTGCTGTAACTGTAACTTACAATCCCTTCAAAATAATGTAAAAAATTGTTACAGTGGTAGGACTTGTATATTTTAAATGAGCTATCAATTACAATAGATGTGATTTAGCAAAATCCATAAAGTTATAGAAGATTTGATTTTCAAGACGTAATAGTCAAATTCTACATAAAAAACCAAAAAAAAAAGAAAGAAAGAAGCTTTTTATGTTTAATACCTGAATTAAGAACACAATATGATTGTCCTCTCTTGTAATATTGATAATGTCACTTAAATATCTTAATTTGTGATTTATTCATATATTTATTCCAATTTCTTTTGCCTTAAAGTTGTATAAAGGACCTTCGTTATCATTCAACAGTGTTGACAAAATTTTAAATCAATGAGTTCTTAATGGTATTAACAAAAATCAATAATATTAAAGATAGAAGTAGCTTTAAATACATGCGAATAAGGCGGTCGCCTTAACTCCCAAATTTTAGTAAGGGCTCATTTTTTGAGCATTTTATTTAATAATTCTCTAGTTACTAGAGATTTAAAAAAAAAATTATGTATGATAGTAAAACCTATTAGACATCTTCCTAATCAACAATCATCCCATAATTAAGAATTCTTTTAATATAAAAAATCTATATTTGGTAATCTTATTGTAAAGAGATACAATTAATAATGTTGTTTAATCATTGATTCATTCATTATTTTTTCTCCAAGAAAAATAAATAAATTTTTTACCTTTTCAATTTCTTAAAAAATCTTAATTATTTAACATTATAATCTTTGATTTTGGGTATTCACTTTAATTTCTATTAAGAACTTTATAATCTAAAAAATCATAAATGAAAAAATTTCTTACTCACTTCTTTAGAAAGAAAATTATTTCATTCAAAAAAGTAAAAAAAAATAACTTCTTGAAATACAAAGTCCATATCTATTATTTGATCATTAATTTATCATCTCCACTTTTTACATGCTACAATTCTAAATATTCCATTTGAAAATAGTATTATTCTCATTTATTTGTTTGTTTATTTTTGTAAAAGTCCTAAAGGAAGTAAATTTTAGGTTTTGTTTTTCGAAATTTTTTATGATGTTCTTGATTATTTGTTGAATTCAAAAAATAAAGATTAAATGAATTTTGAGCTCTTTTATTTATTTATTTTTAGTATTGAAATTGCTGAATAAAAAGAGGCCTCATAAAATAAATTTATCTAAGGTCCCAGATACTCTAAAGCCGGCCCTTATTAGGGATACCAACCCCTGAATCTAACCTAAAATCCTAATGTTGTGTGTCATTCTTCTATTAAATGGTAGATTTCATAATTACTAAAATTATTTAACTACCATCCAATTAATAAATACTATATCATATCTAACTCAAATTAAAACTTAAATATTGCAAGAAAAACAAAAAACAAAAATTACAAGGGATCTTAACGAGAGTAACCCAAGTATGATTGTGGGCTTGGAGGATGGGTCTTGCCACAAATTGGGTTGCCATAGGCTGCTCAGTCCATGGTCGTTAAAGCACTTCCCACGGTAGGCCCCCGGGGGGTGTTGTGGAAGGGTCTTGCAAAAGTTGTTAGGTGTTTTAAGTTCAATCATTTGGTTCGTACTACTTAAACGTTCTCTTGAATTACAAGTAAACTCCATTTATGATTAATTTTGTTAAAAAAAAAAATCAAAAAGTTGTTAATTTCTTAAGATGAAAAAATCATGGACATGAATATATTTAGTATAATTTTTTTTTAAAAAATAATTATAATATAAATTCATGTTCTTATTCTTTTATTACAAAAAAAAATAATAATAAGGGGTGAGTAAAGCCATTCATATTCTTGATTTATTAATTAGAACTCCATATTAGATCTAAAATCTGTAAGGATTCTAGATACATTAACACTTGTAATATAATCTGACATAAATTTAAAATCTAATTGAATATGCAAGCATGTGCCAATCTGAATCTCAAATTTGTTACCGATTGATTCCCCAAAAAAAAAATAAAAAATAAACAAAGGACATCTATCTGCCCAAAGCTCACGTGTCATGCACCCATGTACAAAACCACTGGAATTATGTACAAGGTTATATTAGTCATTTGGACACAATTGGCAAGAACTTGTGCAATTTTGGGGGGGGGGGGGGGGATTGTACTCTGCGTGCATTTTTAAATATAGTAAGAATCTAAGAAAAATTAGTGTATGATGTATAAAAACTTTAGGACGATTTGTAGTTTAGAACTTTATCTATTTTTGAGTTGTTTTTAAATATTAATTAATAGAGGACTGAGTAGATGCATGTTGTCATGCACTTTGTCGTGATTTTTTTAATTGGTGGGGTAATACATTTCACTAATGACATCATGACACGGGTCTCATCGTGCATCATAAAGTGTGTAATTATGCACATTTGATCATAATTCTTAATTGGTAAATGTTAAGTTACATTTAATTTAACTTACACCACTGACATGAACAGTGTATGAGTCTCACACCGATTGAATGTAAGTTACATTAAATATAATTTAGGGGTTCCCTTCTTAATTAATAATACATATTTCGAGTTTAAGTTTATTATTTATTGCACCATTAATGATAACACTATTTGGTCCAAGGGATTGATAAGACCTTAATCAAAACATTTCGCAATTGTTTCGTACAAAAAAGAACTCATAATGTACATATCTATCAAGGTATCAAAATGGTATGTCTTACCCTACACAAGTATTTCTTGGACCTCAAATAGCATTTTCCTTATTAGACTCTACCTCACTAGCACTATCCATTTTACACGCATGCACACACACATATATATAGTAATTATTAAATAAGAAATTTTTTAAATTATCAAAGTGAAAAATAAACTAAAAAAATAAAATACACAATTCAATATAATATATTTTATGATGTAATGTAATGTATTAAAAAAAAATATATTTTTAATATCTTTTAACCAACCCCTTATTTTAATAACGGAAAGGATCCTCTCCCTCTCTCTGTATACAAAATTAAAGGGGGAAAGATCGGAGTTTACACGCAAGTCTTTTCCCAAAAAATAAAAATAAAAATAAAAACCAAAAAGGTCGATTTTCCAAGTCAAGCCTGCCAGCACGCTTACACTCACACTCAACACACTTAATTCAACCTCAACTGAGTCAATATATATCAGTTCACAGTCGTGAGGATTTCATAAACAGACTTTGTGAAGAAGAAATCAAGAAACAAGAAAATGGCAGCAGCCACAGAATCAAAGACTGTTCATTCAGCAGCAGTCACCTATGTTTCCATGATTTCACTCCTCACTCTCTGCCCTCCTTTTGTCATTTTGCTGTAAGATTCGTACACTTCATCCTGCGATAAGAATCTGTTTCTTGATTACTTTCTGAATTACTCATCATGATATTATCTTGTTATTATTATTATTTTTAATTTTTTGTGGAAGTTAAAAAGATTGCCTTGTGGTTAAATGTTTATAGATATAAGCAACCATTGGTCCATCGATCGTGATGTAGATGTGTTTGTAGTAATCAGTATAAACCCGAACCCGGTAATAGAATCCAGTTATATAAACTGGGTAATTAAGTTCATATTGAATCGTGTAAATTTTACAGCTATAGTTTGAATTTTGGTACTCCTTTTCCAGATGGTATACAATGGTACATGCTGATGGGTCTGTTATCAAATCATGGGACTACTTGCGGCAAAATGGGCTGCAGGGGTTTATAGATATATGGCCAAGACCTACTGCTGTTGCTTGGAAATTAATTGCTTGTTTCGGAGCATTTGAGGCTGCACTTCAGCTTCTTCTTCCTGGCAAAAGGGTTGAGGGTCCGATTTCTCCTACTGGGCATCGCCCAGTTTACAAGGTATTATATTTACTGTTTTGGTGGAATTTATGGAGTTTTAAGACCTTTTAGTTGCACAAAATTGAAGAAATTTGTTCTATTCTTAATCCTTCTTGACTTTGTTTGCAATTGTTGCAGGCAAATGGTGTGGCCGCATATGCAGTTACGTTAATTACCTATCTAAGCCTTTGGTGGTGAGGGAGTTCTCCATCTACTTCTTCTTTTCTAAACATTGCATTGTACCGCACAACCGTGTTTTGTGATGTTGTCTATAGGTTGTAGTGAGTGGTGTTTTTTTTTTTTTTTTCATTTCTTCCTTTTGTTGCTGATGTTAGAACTTTGCTGTGCACTGTTGCTGATAGATATCACTTTTTCTTTTGCTTCATTCTTGTATTTTTCATAAATATTTTCGTATACACTCATTAATGGTTTTCCTATCCTTAGTCTAGTTCATGTCTTCTTTGGTTATTGTGTCAAAGTCAAAAGGCTCTCTGGTTAGTTGGTCTGCTAAATTACTGCTTGATGGAGTACTTGTTTCCATGCTATGTAGGATATAAATTCTATCTTTGTATCTAATTTAGAAACAAAATTTATGAATGGCTATTTACATGATTGTTCAGTATTTTGTATCCTTTTATTTTAGTTTTCATATATTTTGTCTAGATCTTAACAGCTGCATTTGTTGTTTTTCAATGGAGTTTAGTTTCTCCCCCCCCCCCCCCCCAACCTGTAGTCACTGGTTGGAAGTGCATGGTTTCTGGAGGAAACCTCGTCCAATTTTCTACCAGCTATTTGCTTACCTGTTTTCTCGTGTATTTTACACACTTTCAATAAGTTGACTTGTGCTTTCACTGTATGCATTCTTCAGGTTTGGAATATTCAACCCCACCATTGTTTATGATCATCTGGGAGAAATATATTCGGCACTTATTTTTGGAAGCTTCATCTTTTGTATTTTCTTATATATTAAAGTAAGGGTTTCTAGTTATGCCAATTGGCATTCTAATTAATCACTATTTAATAATTTGGTTAATATTTCTGACACTGATGTTTTATGTCTACAAGGGTCACTTGGCCCCATCTTCCACTGATTCTGGTTCATGTGGAAACATAATAATTGACTTCTACTGGGTGAGTTTCCTCAGGCTTTGTGATTTCTACATTTGCTTATGTTTCCTTTTCACTTATTATCCTCAAAAATGCTATTTAAAAAGCAGACATATAGAAGACCAAGAAATAACTATCTACTGTGACAATTAATGACTAGAGAAAAGAAGTTGATGTCATTATTAGATTTATGCTAGACAATGTATTCTTCTTAAGTACACATGTATCGTCCAGGCTGTGTTCTCAATTAGGTTCTTTCTTATTACAGGGTATGGAGCTGTATCCTCGAATTGGCAAGAACTTTGACATCAAAGTATTCACAAACTGCAGATTTGGGATGATGTCTTGGGCTGTTCTCGCTGTCACTTATTGTATTAAGCAGGTAGAAGCTCTTTCATATTTCTGTTTCTAAATGTTAAATTCAGTGAAATACCTAGGCAGTGGAGACTGGAGAGTTCTCATTTTCTAGGTGCTTATATAATTTGTAGACAAAGTCATTTAACTGATTGTGTTTGGCAAACTTAGCTGCTAGGAAAAGTTCCACCATCTATTTTAACTCTAATATGCCTCTACCCTCATTCGCATGTCCAAAGCAACACAAAATGAACTAACATTACTATGACTTAGTTAATTGAATATGAAATTTTTAGGATTTGAACTCTAGATCTCTTGGTCAGATATGCTACAATATTGAGTGACCATTGATCCCAAATTCTTAACTGGTAAGCACACCTTGGAATAGCATTAAATATTATCTTGATTTGCTTGTTTACCTTTCAGGCCTGTTATCTTTGATGCAATTCCAACTGTAGGTCTTCTTCTAGCATAAGATTACCATTGATTTTTTACCAGGAGTTTATGTCCTTCAAGAGTCAATTATGTTTTGCTAATTTTTTGTATAAGAAATCTAAAAACATTTTTTTTTGGTTTCTTCTTTCTTTATCCTACCAGTATGAAGCAAATGCAAAAGTCGAAGATTCCATGCTTGTAAATACTATATTGATGCTGATTTATGTTACAAAATTCTTCTTGTGGGAAGCTGGTTACTGGAGCACAATGGACATTGCTCATGATCGAGGTTTACATATTCTCTAATTGCCTTTATTCTTCCCATGCTAGTTTTGCAGCCATTGTTTCTTAACATGTGAGCTGAAAGGTTGGTGCATGCAAGTTGGAATGTTAATTGGACCTTGATGAGATAACATTTATGTAAATGTTTTATGAACTATAGAGGTACAATGAAAGTCCATACTGTTGGTGTGATTGTCATTGTCTTGGGATATTTAGAGTTTCTTGCTATGTTGACAAAGCTGTATCTCTGTTTACCTGCTAATGGTGTTATCTCATATTAATAATTTATTTGTTCACTTAGGTGAGGTTTGTACAAATTCTACATTTTCTTATTGATTGATTTATCCATCTAGTCTTCTCTGATGCCTCAACCTTATCTAGTCTCTGAAGCTAACCTACATTTCCTTCCCCCATTTCACGTACTGCTGCTTTTTATTATTGTTAAATATCAATCAATACTTTCTCATGAGTTGACACCTTGCATCCTCGCCTTTTCCATGGAGATGAATGCCTTATAGCTTAAATAGACCCCATTTCCTATTGTTTCCCTACTCATTCCTATCATTCGTTCTGCTGGTTAATTTTTTGGATGACCTCTAGTTAGTAATTTAACTTCCTTTTCTCTCGTAAAAGTTTGATGTTGTGTGCTAGGTCCTGATATCCATTGCAAAAGTGTTGTCTGCGCCGATTAAGAAAAATTTCTGGCTGAAAAGTAAATAAGTGAATGAGAAAACAAAACTCTGGCTGCAAGTTTTGGATTTTTAACTGCTGTCTACAAATTTGTGCACCTTGTTGCTAAATACTAGTAAAGCATTTGAGTTCCATCTTCATTTTGATCATCAGTTATTCTTGCTTACAAGTTTTTGCTAGATTATTTCATGTTTAGCTTTAAAAAATGATTGCTATTTTCATTGAAATGATCACTGGTGGTTGTATTTTGAAAAATGAAAGCATAGCAGTTTACATGGTGTTGGGGCTGCCTTGTAAACATCTCTCTAAAGTCCTGTTTGTTCAGATGTTTAATGTATTGACTTTTTTCTTTTTTCCCCTCTCTTTTATTTGGATGAGAAAATGTGAGCAGTTTTATTGGATATGATTGCATTTAACCACTGGCTCTAGCGGATTAGAAAGCTTTTAACAGAAGGCTTCTTCTTGCGCATCCAGATTGGTATCTGCATTTCAACTTCTGGTTCCTTTTCAATTATACATATGAGGTGTGCTATAAAACTGGTCCGGAGTTGTTTATTGACCCCGGTTATGTATTATTATGGAAACGCTTGTGGAAGACATATCATGATTGTCCTTGTTTACCTTTTTATATCATCTTGCTGCTTCACATATGTTTAGTTTGGTTAGAAAATAAATAACTCTAGGATGTTTAAGTGACAGATTCCCACTTGTAGTTTCTTACATACAATAAAAGAAATATATTACACATTTATTTATTCATTTATTTTTTCTCTCCAGCTGGGTTTTATATTTGTTGGGGATGCTTGGTATGGGTTCCTTCTGTGTATACATCTCCTGGCATGTACCTAGTTAACCATCCTGTGCATCTTGGCACTCAGGTAAGTAGTGTCCTGTTATTTGTTGTTCATCAAATGTAATAAAGTTGACTTCTGAGAAGTATCTGATTAGCCATATTTTTCTGATAAATAGTGATTGGTTCTAGTATTGACTATTGAGGACATTTCAATTTCTGTGTTACAACAAGATAAATTTTCCTTCTGATTTTCCATGTATACAGTTAAAAAATGGTTTGACCAATCATGTTTCATTAAATTAATCAATCGAAAGGAATCAGGAGTGTGACTTGTAGTGTTGAACTTGCTCCTTGTGATGAATTGGGGAAAAACTGTAGTAGTGAAATTTGATTTTGGATTTGAATGCCGTACCAAATAATATAATAAAAAGTTTGCTAATAAATTTGTGAACTTGTGAGATTTTACCAAATAATTAACATGTTAAAGATGCTGGTTTGCAGGGTTAAACTATGAATTTTGCAATGTTCGCTAAGTTAGGAATTAAAGTTTGATAAGAACTAAGAAAAAGAAGTAATTCGTCATTTCATGGATTGATTAAAATGCCTTGGCCAAAATTGAAACCTAGTTGAGGATAATTACTTAAGTTTACCATCTTAAGAATTCAATTTAAATTATATATTCTTGATTCTGATAATACCCAACCTCCTTTCCAGCTTGCACTTTTTATTCTAGCGGCAGGCATTCTTTGCATATACATTAATTATGATTGCGACAGGCAAAGGCAAGAATTTCGTAGAACAAATGGCAGATGCCTGGTTTGGGGCAAAGCACCATCAAAGGTGATTCGTCTTGTGTCACTCAAGATGTTTTTTCTGTAATTTAAAATTTTTTCTACTTATATTGGTTCCACATTTCTGAGTATTTTGGAGTTGACTAGTTCTGATACTTTTGCAGATTGTTGCTTCATACACAACATCATCTGGGGAAACAAAACAAAGCCTTCTTTTAACCTCAGGCTGGTGAGTTTTCCATCTTTATGTTGTAACTGAATGTTATACTTAGATCTAGGTACTAAACAGGTTTTTTCCTACATTGTGCAAATTTATCTTATTGCTTTCTAACACACATTATCTTATCTGCTAGCTTATCAACTAGTTTAGATTACCCACAAGTTTATCCAAGTCAAGTCAATTCAAACCCTTTGCTTTGGAATTTATCTGCCTATATAATGTCAATTGTGAATAATGTTGATGTCTTCTGAAAGAATATCTATATTTGCAGGTGGGGTTTGGCCCGTCATTTCCATTATGTACCTGAAATATTGGCTGCGTTTTTTTGGACTGTTCCAGCTCTTTTTAATCATGTAAGCATTTGCAATTATGTAATAGTATTGCTGCTTGAGTATTCAACTGAATATCTTGCTGATGTCGCTTGCTTTTTCTCTTCTTCTGCAGTTTCTACCATACTTCTACGTTATATTTCTTACGATCCTTCTTTTCGACCGAGCTAAAAGAGACGATGATAGATGTCGATCCAAGTAAGCTGATACCAAGTTTCAAACTTCAATTATGATATGTTTTACATTAAAACTGAATTTTATCTTAAAGCTTTGATTGACTTTAAGTGTAGGCATTTGGTATCGCTCCTGTTTCTTTCACATACACAGACAGGCCCACTTCACCCAATTACAAAGTGTTAACACTCATACCACCCTATAATTTTCCTTGCTTACGCAATAATTATTGGCGGATGTGTTTACTTTAAAAAAAAAATGATACTATTAAGTGCCTGTGTAATATTTTGGTACTAGTTGCTTTACTTGTTAAGATTTCTATGGGTAACACGGGGTTAGGATTTGAAACTTCACACATCATAGTTTCGGATAGGTTTGATTTATGTTTATATACCATTTAGAAATGAAAAAGTGTGTAATACTATTGATTTGTCACTAAGCAATATGTAAAAGTTGAATGAAATTTTGACGAGGTCATGCTTGCAGATACGGGAAATACTGGAAAATATACTGCCAGAAGGTTCCCTACCGGATCATTCCTGGAATCTACTGAGACATTTATCAATGTTGAATCTCTGACCGTGGCTCATTTCAAATTTCTTGGCCTCTTCATATCAGATGGTTATGTTCGTGAGTCCATGTACCATTTATCTCCGCCTAACTGTTGTCTCTGACTAGACACTTCCTCGAGTGCTTGTAAGTTTTGATGTGATGTAGGAGGAAGCATTTGGCGTATTCCTGTGATGAATGTTTAGATCATTAGTTCCTTGGTTTCACTTTTGCAGCTTTTGATGAGCTAGGGATAATTGTGCATGAAGGGATATTATAACTATGGTTCAGATTAGTGTATTTCGTAGAACTGCTCTATTGTTTTGAGTTGAATTGGCTTCTAGTTATGCGTTATTTCTACTTGGGCATCAAAAGGAGATGGTGTTAGTTTGGCTTATGTTTTGATCTTTCCTCTAATGGAATGTAGGTTCAGTTGGATTAAATTTAATCGAAATCGAAATGAGTTGGATTATCATAAATGTGTTTACTTTGTCTTGGAATCGGAATGAGTTAGATTATAACAAATTACTAAAAAGTATTTAATGAATTATTATCATAATTATTATTTTATATTTTAACTATAGTGATTATTTATTCAAAAATTATTATTATTAATTATTGTCAATAATATATTGATATATTAGTTAATTATAAAAATTATTAATTAATTAATTATATTAATAATTATTATAAAATATATTAATTAATAATGTTAATATTACTTATTTAATTATAATAATATATTAATTATTGTGATTATTTATTCAAAAACTATCATTATTAATATATTGTTGTTAATAATGTATTAATATATTAATTAATAGTAATAATTATATTAATTAATTAATAATAATATATGAATTAATTATAATAATTATATTAATAATTATTATAACAGTATATTAATTAATTAATAATAATAATATACGAATTAATTATAATAATCATATTAATGATTATTATGATAGTATATTTATTAATTCATTATAATAATAAAAATAGATTAATTATTGTGATTATTTATTGAAAAACTATGATTATTAATATATTATTATCAATAATATATTAATATATTAATTAATAGTAATAATTATATGTATTAATCATTAATAATAATATATGAATCAATTATAATAATTAAATTTATTATTATTATTAATTATAGTTTTTATATTAATTAATAGTAATAATTATTTCAATTAATTAATGATAATATATGAATTAATTATAATAACTATATTAGTATAATAATTAATTAATTATTATAATAGTATAATAATTAATTAATTATTGTGATTATTTATTCAAAAATTACAATTATTAATAATTCTTTTTAATAATGTATCAATATACTAATTAATTAATCATAATAATATATTAATTAATTATATATTTGGCTTTTTTATTTTTGATATTTATATTTTTTATTTAAAGGAGGGACATTTTAAGAAAACTTGAATGTTAATGGGGGAAAAATGGGAACTCTAGGGAATGAGAGATTGATTACCACCTCCCCATGGGAATCAATCTCCCATTCTCATTTCCAAATAGTGGTGAGCCCTACGATTCCGATTTTGATTCTTGTTCCATTTTTGTGAAGTAAATGCCGTCAATTATTGTGATTCTTCAATCTGTAAAGTAAACGCACCATAAGATGAATCAAAAAGAAAAAAAAATTGAATATCAGATTTTTTTAAAAAAAATGGATAAAAGTTAATTCCTGACATCACCTTAAAATTAAGAGTAATGATACAGCCACAAACTCTTGTACAAATTTATTTTGTATAAACTGATGTGGTTTTAATTTATTGATTGAATTAAATATCTCTTAGTTCATATGATTTATTTCTATTATTTTATATTTTCATTCAACCAATAAATTAATGTCACATCAAATTGTACAAGATAAATTTATACAAAAATTTATGACTGTATCATCACTCTAAAATTAAATGCACGAGTACTTCTTGGTGGGGTAAACTTAGAATCTGTGCGTGTACGTAGAACCAGCCCAAATAATTCGTAATTGTATCCCATGTGATATATTAGCTAGTTGGGTCCAAATGTTCTTGGCCTCCAACTGAGATTGGGGTGTGCGAATTGACTTATTCGGGTCGGGTAAATTTTCAGCGCTTTGAACAAGTTAAAAGGAAATCGAATTGAAAATCCGAAGTTGTGTTCTGGTGTTCTGGGGTTCGTACTCCGTAATCGTAAGCGAAGCTTTTCGCTGTTTCTGGTACAAAGCAAAAATTTTTATGTTCATTAATATATGCATTCGCTTGTCTGTTTTAACTTTTAGGGTTTTGGCTCTTTTACCCGGAAGCAAAACCCTCCAAAATTTTGTTAATTGGCTATTGTATTTTGCTTTGTTTGCTTAATTATGAGTATTTAAATCTGGGTTGTTTTAGTTATTTCAAAATATATTATATTGAAGCTCAAGACGTTTGTATTTTAGGCCCTGTTAAGTATTGTAAATCTTATAATTCTATGAAAAACGAAAATTTGACTTTCTTTTAGTACTTAGGTTTGAAGATGTAAGGGTGTGTTGGGGATTGAGTTGCTGTGGCATTTAATCCACATAGGCTGTTGAATGGAATCATTAATTTTATGGGTACATGTGTGTGCAACATTAGCTATTATTGAATCCTTTTAGTTAATATGCTTTCGAGGTTAAGTTGCAGCATTGTCTCAGAAGCTGAGGGAAAGCAGCCTGGTACTCTCTGTGGTGGTTTATTCTGTCCCTTGCACGCACTGAGTAGCACTACTTGCCCGGAAGTCAGACTATGGTTTGGTTCACCGCCTAATCTAATCATACGAAAACTATGAACATACCTGAAGGGTTAGAAATAAAATTGGGAGGTTTACTGAAAATTTGGTTCCCGATAGGAAAATGGATTTTGAAAAGCTAGGATACTGTTGTAGTCTTTGCTATGATTTGGGTATAATCAGATAGGAATGTAGGAGAATCAGCCTTTTCATTTCTTGTTTTTAAAACGGTCTTAAAATTGTATCCCTTTTTTCTTTTCTTTTTTTTTTTTGGGTGAAAATTACTGACTGAAAGCATTTGTATATATATTTTGTTTTCAAAATTGAATAATTGGATCTGGATTGCTTGTCAAATAGGCCCTGAAGTATTCCTATGTTTGTTCTTCATAGGCAAGATGTCAGCGTATGATAATGTCGTTGGTGGCAAGCTGAAGCTTAAGGGAAAAGCTTTGGATGTGAAGGCTGGTGGGATGAAGAAGAAAAAGAAACATAAGAAGAATCATGATCAAATTGCTCAAGTTATAGAAGATGACCTTTCAGCAGGTTGGTAAATCTTTCCTTACCAAAACAAGTAGTTGGTATGTTTAGTAGTTCAATCTTACCCACGGTACCATACAAATGAGACTTTCTTGTAATCTTCTTTAACTTGGTTAGATTCCTTAGTTGTGATCTGTCTGTCTGCATGCATGTCAACCTAGGTGTTGGAAAAGCTTTGGTTACATTATTAGAGATTTTAGATGCCTTTTCGAGTTTGGTACTTGCCACTGTTGTATTTCCTAAATGTTACTGTAATATGGATGGATTGACTTCTAAAACGTTGTTAATATAGGTCAGCTGCTTCCTTTAGCATAAGGTTCACATAATGATGACATCTGATTCTTGTATCAATGTGGCTTATGTTCACTTTGTAATGTTCAATTATTGTGTTTAGTCACTTACTTGTGTTCTCTTTGCTGTGGTTATAAGACCTTCTTTTGGTAAAATTGGTAGATGGTCATACAATCATAATATCTACTACTGGTGTGTAAACACTTTCTGTTCTGGTTAGATTGATTTGTGTAGTGGAAACATACATTTGCTGCTGAAAGTGGGTATCGTTGACATTTTTTGGTGCAACATAATATCATGTTGCTATTGTAGCTCACTATGACTATTTTATGAACCCCGTTTGATTGTTCTTCGCTGCAGGTGGAAGCACAGAAGTATTAGCTGATCCTGATGAGAAAGAGACAAATGATGCTACCAAAGAAATTGGGGAAGAGAAGCCTGCTCCTTATGATGACAATCTCACGCCGGCTGAGAGACGATACATTGAGCAGAGACAGAAACTTGATGTTAACAGGTTGGCAAAAGAAGCTAATAAATCTCACCGCGATAGGATTCAAGATTTCAACCAGTATTTGGCAAACATGAGCGAGCATTATGACATCCCCAAAGTTGGCCCTGGTTAATTCAGATGCGATTTTGTGTACCCTTGCCTGAGTATTGGCCTTCTTCACTTTTTTTTTTTTTAAATTTCACATCATATGAATATATCTGTGTGGGTGTATCACATATGTCGTAATATACCTCTCTGTTTATTTGTTAACGTGACACAGATGATGCGATTTGTGTTTTTCTTGCTGTTTTAGAACGTAATTGAAATATTCTGTCCTTTGTTGAATTTGCTTGAGCTTGAAACTCCTCTTCTTTTAGTTACATAAAAATCTGAAGAAAATAGCTACATATATGCATGCATCTGAAGGAGATATTTGGATTTGTTCACAAGATTGTAAGTTTGTACATTTTTAAACTGAAGTGATTGGAAAAGCCATGAAAGTTGGACTTGTCTCGAGAGATGTTAATTGAATGGAGTTGAAAGATTGAATTCGTTGATATTCAGGATTACTACTATATAGACTTTTTCTACAGCTCAAATCAGATGAATTAGATCCTGTAAGTGAAGTAGGTTTTCGGTATATTGTTAATAAACACAATTTAAATGGCGAAAAGTATACACAAGTATGAATATTCAATTTATAATTTTGACAGATAAACTAATTTAGAATCAACTGCTTCGTTCCAGATGGCAAAATCTAAGTGTATACGTTACAATGAGATTCACCGCTGTATGGATAAATTTTCAACATTTGTGTTCAAAATTTAATAATTTTGTCAACATTTTTCACGTTAAGGTTTCAAGTTTCACCCTCAGTTTTGGAGGTTTCAACCTCAGCTTATGGTAGCCAATAGTGAATACATTTGTGCATTCTCTCGTGACTCTGCTGGACTTAGAATTTTTCATTGTACTTGAGAACCCAATTTCTGACTCCAACCAAATAGGGGAAAGGGAGAAGCTTATTCAAAACTGGTACTTGGTAACAGTACAAGGCAAAGAGAAGCCACACCTTCACCAGCATTCCCAAACAACATTTTTTGAAAGCTAACTTCGTATTGGGTTTGCAAAAACCTCTTATACTTCCTGGGTTTCAAAAACATGTCCGAAGCAAAAGCAGTTTTGTCAATAGCAGCTTCACTTGCTGCCTCTGCAATGCTTATCGGGAGTATTGCTAATGATTTTTTGCCCACCGAAGTTCAAGACTACTGGTATTCCAGCCTCCATTTTGTTTCCCAATATCTTTCTTCACGCATCACCATTGTTATCAAAGAATTTCTGGGATTGATCATAAACCAAGTATTTGAAGCAACACATTTATACCTAGGTGACAGAACAACCACAAGCTCAGCTAAAAGACTCAGGGTGGGGAAGAGTGAGAAAGAAAAGACTTTCCGGACAACTCTCGATCGAAATGAAGAAATGGTTGATGTTTTCGAAGATGTAACACTGAAATGGAAGCTAATCTGCACACAAGTTCCGCTGTCAGTTGAGTACATAAATCCGGACTTGGAAGATCACAATGCGTCTCTGCGGTCAGAAGTTAGACATTACGAGTTAAGTTTTCACAAGAAACACACAGATACAGTCCTCAATTTGTACTTGCCCCATGTTTTGAAAAAGGCAAAGGCAGTCAAAGAAGATTGCAATACGGTTAAGCTTTACACAGTTTTGCGTAACTGTTGGGATGCAAATAATGTTGTTCTTAAGCATGCAATGACTTTCAAGGACCTTGCTCTTGATTCAGAACTGAAGAAAATGATCATCAAAGATTTAGACATCTTTAGGAATGGCAAAGAATACTACAGAAGAGTTGGGAGAGTTTGGAAACGCGGGTACTTGCTATTTGGTCCTCCAGGCACAGGCAAGTCGAACTTGATTGCTTTTATGGCTAATCACTTGAAATTTGATATCTATCACTTGGATTTAACAGATATTCAATTCAGTTCTGACCTTCAATTTCTGCTGCTTACAATGCCAAGTCGGTCAAGATAATGATTGCTCTGTCAAGCTACAGAATCGGGAATCATCAAAAATACTAGCAACGAATCAAGGTGGTAACAGGGTGACACTCTCAGGACTACTGAATTTCATAGATGGTTCGTGGTCTTGGTGTGGTGAGGGTCGCATTATTCTTTTTTGGACAAATCACAAAGAGAAATTAGACCCAGCTTTGCTGAGACCTGGACGCATGGACGTGCACATTCATATGTCGTAATGCAACACATCTGTGTACAAGCAACGTGCGTTCAACTATCTGGGGATCAGCCATCATCATCTTTATGAGCAAATGCTGATAATGGAAATGAATGGTACGCCTGCAGAAGCGGCTGGTGAGTTGGCGAACAGCGCAGAAGCTCAAGTCTCCCTTCAAGGGCTTATCAAGTTTCTCCATGTAAAGTTGCAAGCAACAAACTAACGAGCTAGCATTCAATTCTATTTCATCAGACATTAGCATTTCAACTGTCTTTTTCTATGCGGCTGCTTTGTAGAGGATTTATGATGAAAAATCTAAGGATCAATGACAATGATATAAGGATTTGCAATTCTGACAAGAAAGCCTGTTCCTTGTAATGATTTCGACTAGTAGTTGGCAAATATGAGTATGAACTTAAACTAATTATACAGCTTTCATCTGCATTATACTCTTGCTTTCTTTGTTGCAGATGATGCAATTTGTTGGTTCTTCAAAGGACTTTGAAGTTCAAAATTCATGATGTTAAAATGCAAATTAGAAAGTAACAAATTGATAGGCAAAGGATCATATGGGGGGAAATTGTTCAAAAAGAGTAGCCTAAAACTCTTTTTTGGCATTCATCAATTGGGCAAATATCCGAAAAAAAGAAAAAAAAATGTTGAATTCAGTCTTAGTTAGTTTGTTGCATTATCTTGTTCGGTCATCTTGAATGGGGGAAACTTGAAAAGCCCTTGAAGGGGAAGACCTCAACATCTCTGCTCTTCATCAACTTCCCTGCCACTTCTGCAGGCGTAACATTTACCTCCATTATCAGCCCTTCAATTTGTTCAAAAAAGATTATGATAGCCGATCCCCAGATAGTTAAATGCACACATGAATGTGCATGTCCATGCGGCCGGGATATCAAATTAGTCTTCACACAATGTAAATTGATATTCTAGGTGGGTTAAATTAGTCATTACAGTTTGAGTAATTTGAAAGTAAAGGACGGGAGGGCATGCAGTCAAAGTTCTCAAAATGTAAAGTCAGGACTGAAAATTTAATAATCCTCACTCTGCCTTTTTGAGAAATCAGAATGGCCCCTTTACCTAACTTATTATTACTAATAGCCTGTAGTAAAGGGGCAGCTGAAGTGAAGGGAAATGGTTTAACTTCTGCTTTGAAAGCCTTTGTTCATCCACACATTGCACAATCCATTAGTTTCTTCTCACTGCAGAATCCCTCAGGTGTTATATATCTTTTTCTTCCTTTTTACTTTTCGAATATTTTCAATAAAATATTCATGATCTTTAAGTTATGATTCTCCTTTACAGGACTACAATGGTGAAAACTGTACTGCCAACAATTTTTTTTGCAACAAAATTTCTCTTTCAGGGCGCAGTGGCAAGGTCGTGAATAGTGGTCCAAATCATTGTACATTTTTTATTTTTAATTATGCAGATCATGGTAGCCCCGAGATGCTTGGTAAGTAACGTTAGTATAAATTAAACTATTTTGAATGCTTTAGTTTCTTTTTCTTTAAGCTTAATTAGAAATTTTCATCACATCAATGATATGTGTGGGTTAATTGTAGGAATGCCTTCTGGAGATAACCTTTCCGCCAAAGATCTAATTGCAGTGTTAGAAAGGAAGCATGAAGCTAAATCTTATAAACGCATCGTAAGTAATTACTCTCTCTTCATGTGACTTCACTTAATTATAGAAATTATTCATGAGACTTAACAAATTTTTTTTTTTCCCTGGAAATATTGATTAGGTATTTTACCTTGAAGCCTGTGAATCTGGAAGCATGTTTGATGGCCTTCTTACAGAAAATAAGAACATATACATGGCCTTCCCACTCTGCCGTGCTCTGGGGTAATGTAACCGAATGTGCCTGCTGTATCACCGCTAACTAGGCTTCCAACTGATCAGACAAGCAAGCCCAAAGTCTACAACTTTTGCTTCAAATTCCTTATTGAGCAAAATGTTGCTTACTTTGATATCCCTGTGGATGATTCGCGGAGCAAAGCCGTGATGAAGGAATGCTACCCCAGGAGCGGAGCCACAAGTAATTTTGCAGCATTTGTCCCAATTCGTAAACTAGTAGCTTCTCCTGTTTATGAATACATGATCAAGGTAAGACTTAGGCTATGGCAAAGTAATAAACAAGTAGCTGCAAAATTGCATGTGACATTGCTCATGGGTTAGTGTTTCATCATCATGGCTTTGCTCCACGAATCATCTGTAGTGATGTCAAAGTGAGCAGCATTTTGCTCAATGAAGAGTTTGAAGCACAAGTTATAGACTTTGCCGGTTGCTGGTTTGATCAGTGATTTTGAGAGCCATGTTGGCAGTGATATAGCAGGCTCATTTGGTTACATTTCCTCTTGAGTATCAGCAGCAGGAAGCCTACCCAGCGGGAAGCCTACTGCAAGGGGTGATGTATATAGCTTGGTCTGTTGGGTGGAGTACTAAATGTACATTGATATATCTCTTTTTCTCTCTTTTATGTTTGAATATGGTCTATTAAATGTTGTAAAGTTATTACTCAGGTGAAGTGACTGTAGTAGCATAAGAAAGAAATATCTGAGTATAGAGTTTACAGAATGAGAGGAGATCATTGTGTTTACAATTTTATTTTCATTTTAGCTCATTTTATTTTTGAGTTTCTCTTCTATAAAGTAAAGCTACATTGCCATTGATAGCAAGATTATGATAGCCTTTATATCTATTAACTTATGCCAAAGTACTGACAATTACCTTTTTCCAGCCCTTTGGGATATTTTTCCTAGCAATAAGGAAATTGGTTTCTGGCATTACTGCAGATATGAGTGGGAAGTTTGCCTTCTGGCTTAAGTTCTGTTTGCCAGTTTAGTTGATAATGATGCTGGGCTATTGTTTCTTAAATCCTTCAATTTTTCCAGTTTTCTTGAAATAAGGGCCTATTATTTTTCTTGGAAGCAGTTTCTTTGTATTGTTGCTTGCAGTACAAAGGTCTAGGTTGTATATGTTTATCGAATATTCATCCTTCGGCAATCAATATAGGCCTGTTCAGGGGTGGGATCTATGTTTGTTTCACCCTTTGGTTTCACTTGTATTTCCTACTTCATGTTGTAGAACTCCTACTGTATTGGGGAGTCCCACTATGCTCATCATTATCCAGTTGGTGGTTATATCTTTCCTATATACTATAAACATGTTGATGATTCCAGTTGTAGCTCCATTTGACATGATGAAATAGTGCTACCAGTTATGCTAAAGCATGGTCAAAATAAGGTCATAGGAAAATGCAATGCTAAGTTTGGCTTAGAGGTAGAAAGATTGTTGAACATTCTTGAGAATTAGGTGAATTCAACATCTTGTATGGCTAGTAGACACCATCTTGTATGCCTAGTTCATTATGTGAAAGGGTGGGGTTGTGAAGCTAGTAGTTCAAAATTGTGCAGTGCTCTGGATTGTTTCTAAGATGGTGTGTTCAGTTTTGTTATGAAATATTCTTCTATTGGGGTTGGGGCAATCATGATTTGTCACTTGAAACAATGAAATTGATTTTTTATTTTAATTATTCTTGGTTTTTTCAACCAAGAAGAAGATTTAGTACTCATCACATATATATGATTGTAAAGCTTCAATCTCTTTCGAAACCTCCTCTAACCACAGGAGAGGTTTCAAAATAGACAAGGCCATTTTTGCTATACAATGAGAAACTGAATTACAGGATCTAGATGTATAGAGCACCCTATGTTGACTAAGGGGAGGCCTAACGCAAAATGCAGTACACAACAGCCAAATTAGATGTGATTTTGATCAAGCTGACAGTGCCTTGCGACGCATTTCGATTTTGGACAAATTAAAACAGAAAATTTCTCAAAATTAATCACCTGCCCTGAGGCTGCAAGAGTATTTGTCAAGGATGCTCGTTAGTTGTGCAAACTCTTTTTCATCTGCTTGAGCAAAAATTAAGCTATCATCAGCAGAGAGCAAATGCGAGATAGATAAACCAGCATGTCCGAAGCGAATTCCATGAATTCAGTTAGTGTGCTCTGCAAAATGGAGCATGCATGAAAGTGCTTTTGTGCATAGAATGAAAAGATGAACTAAAGTTTTCACAAGAAACACAAAGGTACAGTACTTCATTTGTACTTGCCCCCTGGATTGGAAAAGGCAAATGCAATCAAAGAAGTCTCTGCTATATGGTTATGCTTGCATTAACATTGAGCTGCAAATAATGTTGCTCTTTAACTTAATCATCCAATGACTTTCAAGACCCTTTCTCTCGATTCAAAACAGAAGACGATCATCAAAGATATATTAGACATCTTTATGAATGTCAAAGAAGACTATTGAAGACGAAAGCGTGTCACTTGCATTGCTCAGTCAAATCCTGGGAAAGAGCTCCTTGTGAATATTTCAACCACTATTTGCCTATTTGGTAAATGTGAGTAAAGAATTTTAATCCATTATGCAGCTCTCATCTCCATTATATTCTCTGTTTTCTTTGTTGGCATATTGCAGACGATGCATTTGTTTGATCTCATTACGAACTACTTATTTCTAGAGATTTTATGCAAACTTTATAATTAAAATCTTAGAATAACTGTAATAAACTAGCAGCAAAGGGTCATATGAGAAGAAATTGTTCATAAAGATTAGTTATTTTACATCACAGAGATCTGTTGCCAAAAAAGTGTCCTCAATAAGGCAAATTACTGCCCAAAAAATTTCTACAATTAGTCCCTGCCTTGTTAGTTTGTTGCTTTTTGTTGTTGAGTCATCTTTGCATGGAGAAACTTGACAAGCCCGTTAAGGGAAACTTCAGCATTTGTGCTCTTCATCAACTCACCAGCCACTTCTGCAGGTGTAACATTCACTTCCTTTATCAGCTCTTCAATTTGTTCAAAAAGGTGGTGATGGCTGATACCCAGATAGTTGAATGCAAGTTGTTTAAACACAGAAGTGTTGCAATATGACATATGAAGATGCATGTCCATGCGGCCAGGTCTCAGCAATGCCGGGTCGAGTTTCTCTTTGTGGTTTGTTGTAAAAACAATGATGCGACCCTCACCACAACAAGACCACAAACCATCAATGAAATTCAATAGTCCTGAGAGTGTCACCTTGTTCTCCTCTTGATTCGTTGCTTGTACTTCTGATGATTCTCGATTCTGTAGCTTGACAGAGCAATCAATATCTTCTATTACAAGCATTGATCGGCTTGGCATTGTGAGCAGCAGAAACCTGAGTTCTGAATTGGATTTAACTGCGCTTAAATCCAGGTCATAGATGTCAAATTTGAGTTGATTAGCCATGGCTGCAATCAAGCTTGACTTGCCAGTCCCCGGAGGGCCATATAGCAAATACCCACGTTTCCAAGCCTTCCCAATTCTTGTGTAATATTCTTTCCCATTCATAAAATTTTCTAAATCCTCCGTGATTTCCTTCTTGAGCTCTGAATCAAGAGCAAGAGTCTTGAATGTCATTGGATGCTTAAGCACAATGTTATTTGCATCCCAACGCATATGCATAACTGTATGAAGCTTTACCACTTTGCTTTCTTCTTTGATTGCTTTCGCCTTCTCCAGAACATGGGGCAAGTACAAGTTGAGTACTACGTCTTTATGTTTCTTGTGAAAACTTAACTCATAATGTCTAACTTCTGATCGAAGAGACGCGTTGTAATCTCCCAAGTTTGGATTTCTGTATTCCATTGATGAGGGAACTTGTGTGTAGACTAATTTCCATTTCAGCGTTACATCTTTAAAAACATCAAACGTTTCTTCATTTCTATCAAGGGCTATTTCGAAAGTCTTTTCTTTTTCGCTTTTTCCCACCCGGAATCTTTGAGCGGAGGTGGTAGTTGCCTTGTTACCCAAGTAATAATTTGCTGCTTCAAATACCTGGTTTATGGAGAATCCTTGGAATTCTTCGACAACAATGGTGAGTTGAGAAGAGAAGTATTGAGAAACCAAATGTATCTTGGAATCCAAGTAGCCGTAAAGCTCAGCTGGTAGAAAATCATTGGCAACGCTCCGAATGAGCATGGCGGATGCAGAGAGTGAAGCTGCTGTTGACAAAACTGTTTTTGCTTTGGACATTTTTTGATACCCTGAAAGAAAAGACTTGTGTAAATAAGCGCTTCCCAAAAAATGTGCTTTTGGAATGTTTGATTTTTTGTGATGATGGGTAGGCAAAGATAGTAATGCTTTGCCTCTTTTGCATTTTTTCTAACAAGACTCATGGAATTTATAGAGAAAATTAAAAATATTACACTTCTGGGAGAAGTCCTTGTTCGGCCTTGTAGACTTTTGACCTTGAAAATTCTAACTCTTTTACTTGCTTGCAGCCCAAGGATTCAAAAAAGCAATTTTAATGAGAATCGGTCTTGAAGAAGCTTCTCCTTCTTAATGGGGTAATGAGTTTTTGTGGCAGTCATTGTTGAAGGGAAAAAAAAAAGTAATTGAAAAATGAAGCCTAAATCAAATCGCAATTTTTTCAATGCACCGCCATCTGCAAGTGCATATAAATACATTTTGTCTAATATATAAGAATATTATGGAAATGCGATAATATATTTGCTTATCGCATTAGTCATTGCTTCAAATTCTTTTTAAAAAAATTGTAATCCTCGTCATTTATCACATTGGTTCAAATTCTTAATTTTTTTTTTAATTAAAAGTTCAAATTCTTAAAAAATTGTGTGAAGTAAAATAAAAAAAATTGTAACCCTCGTTAATTAAACAATTGAAATCCAAAATTTATATTATACAGAAGTTAGTGGATGACATGATATTATCAAATAGTTTCATTATGACAACTACTTATTAAATCAATTTAGATTAGTTTAATTGGGTCAAACGACAATATTGCTTTTACATGGTTGAATACATATTTTGTATAAATAATATAATCCACCGATCAAATGATGACACATCATATCCCACATCATTTGTGATACAAATTATTTATCCCAACTATGTATATGTAGCATCGCTTGCAACCAAGGATCATTTTGCTACCAACTATGGTGATTCTAGAAGATTTGGCAAATTAAATGGATCATTCTTTCATCTCTCTTTAATGAAATAAGCTATTTCTTAATAATTACTTCCTGTATGATTCTTTGCCTAGCCATCACTTGCAAGAGTCGTTTATTGTTGCCGTCACATAGTTTGAATTCTGGATATTTTATAAAGTCTATTGAAATAATCATATTGTCTGAAGATTTAACTATTTACCGCCCACTGTATCAATTTGTGAGTCGGCCTTGGAATGAAGAGTCATAATTTGACTAGTATGGGTCACACACGTTTTACGTTTCTTCTAATAATCAAACCAATTCTTGGAAACGCTTAGAATGCCAGGTCAATTTTGCCTCAACGGACCTTGCTCAAGAAGGAAAGTAGATGTCAATTATTCCAAGTCATGGCCAGAAATTATGTGCCACTATAAATTCCGCGAGGCATCTCACACAAAATGCAAGAGGAGGCTAAGTCTTGACAAACACTCCATAAAGCACTGTTTGTTATTTGCATCCGTAGTTCCACTTTTCAATAGGCCAAAAATCAGAAAATGCCTAAAGCAAAATCAGTTTTGTCGACAGCAGCCTCACTTGCTGCATCTGCCATGCTTATTCGGAGCATTTGCAATGAACTTTTACCCACAGATATCCAAGACTACATCTATTCTAGCCTTCATAATCTTTCTTGCCATATCTCTCCGCAAATCACCATTGTTGTAGAAGAGTTCCAAGGGCTCTCGATAAACGAAGTGTTTGATGCAGCCAATGTGTACTTAGGTTCCATGACAACCACCAGCTCGGCTCAAAGATTTCAAGTGATGAAGAGCGAGAAAGAAAAGAGAATTGGCACAACCCTCAATAGAAATGAAGAAATAGTTGATGTTTTTGGTGATTTAAGGCTGAAATGGAAATTTGTCTGCAAACAAGTTCAAGCAACAAAAAACAGAAATTTGCTCCAACAAGATAATAATGCGAGACTGCGATCAGAAGTGAGACATTACGAGCTAAGTTTTCACAGGAAACACAAAGATGTGGTGCTAAATTTGTACTTGCCACATGTTTTAGAAAAAGCAAAGGCAATCAAAGAAGAGAACCACATGGTTAAGCTTCATACGGTAGAGTATGGCTGTTGGGATGCAAATGACATGGTTCTTAAGCATGCGATGAACTTCAACACCCTTGCTTTGGATTCAGAACTCAAAAAGGCAATCATGGAGGATTTGGATAACTTCATGAATGGGAAAGAATACTACACGAGAGTTGGGAAAGCCTGGAAAAGAGGGTACTTGCTATACGGCCCTCCAGGCACCGGCAAGTCAAGCTTGATTGCAGCCATGGCTAATCACTTAAAATTTGACATCTACGACTTGGATTTAACGGATGTTCAATCGAATTCCGATCTCAGGTCTCTGCTGCTTAGCATGCCTAGTCGATCAATGCTTGTTATAGAGGATATCGATTGCTCTATCACGCTAGAGAATCGGGACTCGAAGGATCAAGCAGGACACAATCAAGGAGATAATAAGGTCACACTTTCTGGACTGCTCAATTTCATTGATGGTCTGTGGTCATGTTGCAGCGAGGGACGTATCATAATTTTCACGACCAACCATAAAGAGAAACTTGACCCTGCACTGCTGAGACCTGGTCGCATGGACATGCACAT
This sequence comes from Citrus sinensis, assembly GCF_022201045.2. NCBI lineage: Eukaryota > Viridiplantae > Streptophyta > Magnoliopsida > Sapindales > Rutaceae > Citrus > Citrus sinensis. Next base: position 17,494,766 of record NC_068562.1, read on the forward strand.
TCACATGTCGTATTGTACAGCATCTGTTTTCGAGCAACTCGCATTCAACTATCTCGGGATTTCTCATCATCATCTTTTTGAGCAAATTGAGGAGATGCTAATGAAGGTGAATGTTACGCCTGCAGAAGTGGCGGGAGAATTGATGAAGAGCAAATGCAAATATGCTGAAATTTCCCTTCAGGGGATTGTCAAGTTTCTTCATGCAAAGATGAATGAACAACATAAAGTAACAAACTAATGAAATAAACTGACAAATAATTTCTGCAGTACATTAGACAATTTCTGCTTTATTAACCATTGGGGAGAACGAGCGTAGAGTGCGAACGAGAATGAGAACGAGAACAAAAACGGACATCAGTTTTTCCTAAGCCATTTAACAAAATCAATACACATGTGCGTCACTCAATACACACACTTATTGCATAAATACATAAATAAGGATTGGACTTCGAACTTTTGATCACTAGTCAAAAAAAGGAATTGAGGGAACGACAGGAAGAACAAAAAAATACATAATAGAATCAAATTTACCACACTGCAACTAGAAGGCCAAACAAGCACTGCAAAGTGGCATAACATGGACCCACCAACATTTTGGTTCTCCATTCAATGGAACATCGAGAAGCCAACTGTTGTTACCGTAAGATCAGAGGTGCCGCTGGGACTACAAAGAATCTAACTTGACACTTTCAATCATCGAGTTTCATCCTCGAGGGCGCGGAAACCAGCGGTCAGATCCTCATGCAGCTTTTTGAATTTAGCAACCAGAGCTGGTTCTCCTTCTGCTGGGTCCTCAAACTTCTGTGATCTGCATTACCATGAATCAACAGATTATGACATACTTCCATTCAAATATATCAAATACCCTTTTTTTTTTTTAAATTCATTTTTTACATGAACTAGCAGAACAGTTTACTTACACTAATCTGTAAAATAGATCTCCCAGCCGATGCTTGATAAGGGTGTAAGTTATCTTCTGACCATCCATACCAGCTCCTTTCTCTACGGCCTACAGAATTAGATTCAATTTCTATTATGTACAAACCCAAAAGAAGCATCTCTCAGTCATAAAATTTCACACTTAAAAAAGGATTAAACGAGATGTCTCTGTTCAAAGCCTAAAAGACAGCAATCCAGTACCCAACCGAAACATATATATATATATATAATCACTTGTACTGAAAAACGGAGCAAGTTAAAGCATATGCATATTTCCTTTCCTTCACCAGAATCTTTTAAAGACCAAAAGAAGCGACATAGAATCTGGAGATATTGGACTTTGAGGAAGATGAAATAAAAAGTTTACCTGATTGGCCAAGTTATAGAAATGGATAATGTTACGCATCATCCAAACAGACTTGTAGAAAGGGCAGAACTTGTCATATCTGTCAAAGAAAACCAATTAAAAAAGGGCATGTAAGAAACAAGAAAACTACTAATGACAAGTGAAACCAACATACCGAATAAATAAGAATATCAGAAAAATGGATGCTACAGAGATTAAACACAGAGAAACTAACACTTACGGAGTAAATGCGTTCTGAGCAAGATAGTCCTCCCTCAAAAGCTTAGCAGTCTCTAGCGTAATCTTATCTCCTTCAGCCAAAGCATCCTTTCCGACAAGCTGACAGCAGGAATATACATAGAGATTCAGATATAAAGAAAAATAGGAAGTGCATATTTTTCCAGAATCTTCTTACCTAATGGTACAAAATAATTGTATCATTGGTTTAGACACACAAATCACTTTAAATATACGAAACTGAGGGGGCGGCAGATTGGTCTAAATATATTCTTGGGATATATCCATTTTCCCAGGGGAAACCACCGAAATTTAGTGTATATGATTTTCTAGAAAGCTAACAAGTGTTGGATTGTATTAGACTTCATCTTCACAAAAGCTTGGGGATTATAAAAGTCCTATGATCACCATATAACACTTGCTTCTAAGCAAACACAAATTTCTAGACATTCAATGTTCTTCATATCATTGAGACAGGGGTAGGAGAAAAGAGGGACAACAATCTGGCATATCTATTGCACCTAGCAATTCTCTCTCATATGACTTTGAAACAGCAGAGAAAACTGTGAAAGCTTAAAGACCAAAGATAACCTACTTGCACAATTTCATTCAGGTCATCTTCTCTCTGCAGCACCTCTCTAGCCTTTGTCCTGATGTTAATAAAATCCGGATCAAATTGCTCATAGAAAGACTCTAATGCCTGAAAACATCAAAAGCAAACTAGTAAATACATAGTACTTTATCTACACTGACAATAGGAGTCAGGAAGCTTTACAAAGAAGAGATCTTCAATATAACATAAATTATTAAACAACAGATTCAAGAACTTACTGTTGAATACTTCGAGTAAGAAATAAGCCAGTTTACAGAAGGAAAATGCTTTCTCTGCGCAAGTTTCTTATCCAGACCCCAGAAGACCTGAATAAAGAAATTGAAATTCGTAAAAATTTGATCATACCAAGCTCTTTTTGTATAATAATAATAATTATTATTTTATCATATCATGCTGGGACCAATGAAGAAAGTTGGAAACAAAGATCCATTAAGACTGAAAGTCAATTTGGTGCACTCCAAACATGAGGCGTACAATGAGACAGCAAACACTTTTTATTGCAACTTTAATAAGATAATTTGTTTTACGTTTTTTTCCTGTGAAAATAAACAGATAGGCAACTTCATTGTTTACCTGCACAATGCTGAGGGTGGCAGATGTTACAGGATCTGAGAAATCTCCTCCAGGAGGAGAAACTGCACCAACAATTGTGACACTACCAGTACGTTCTGGTCCACCAAGACATTTAACTTTCCCAGCACGTTCATAAAATGAGGCCAAACGTGCAGCCAGGTAAGCAGGATATCCACTATCTGCAGGCATTTCTGCCTGCGAGAAAAATCAACAAAGATATTGTTAAAGAGTAGAGTCAAAATGTACATTCCAATGTGCTGTGCATACAAAGAATGCCAATGAAGGGGAATACAAAAGGTACAATAGAAAAAACATTAAATTGCCATTGTTCTTGGGGTTTCGTAGCAGGGCATTTCAACACCATGTGCCAATTCATTATCCAGATACTAATATCTATGCTCTTAGTTGCAGCAATATCTCCTCACACTAGTGCCTCTTAAATAAGCATCATGATTTTTTTAGCAGATGGACAATTCTCAACAAAACCCCTATTTAACTACATTTATAATGAAACATATCATAAATTTCAATCTGGGAGAAATCTACCAACTAGTCAGCCATATCCCACAGGGCCAGAATGCTAACTGTACTATTATCAACCATGACATTGAGCTGCAGGCACCAGTAACTACTATCCCTGCATTTAACCAATCAATGTATTCATTCTACATCAGTCTCTGATTGTTTTGGAAATTGTTCCTACAGTGACATTTCCCTCCCTTCATTGTGAGCTTTTTTCATGGACGTCTACATTACAAATTACAGATGCACATACTTTTCATCATTCATAGACTTTTCACTTTTTAACCAAAATGATAATAAAATTAATTAATTAATAAAATAAAATAAAATAAATGCAAAAAAAATTGTAGCGTTACCATGCAATAACTTGTTGTCCAAGACCGACAATTGTGCCACATATATGAAGCATTTTTTTGCAAAGCCATCTCTTGTTTTCTTAACAAGAGTACAAATACAAAACATTGTCAAATCATGGCGAGCTTTTTCCCAGTAAAGGAACTTACCAGCCGTCCTGAAATTTCACGCAACGCTTCTGCCCAACGAGAAGTTGAATCTGCCATCATGCTAACATTGTACCCCATATCTCTGAAATATTCAGCTATGGTGATTCCTGCCGATTCAAATTCACATAGGTAGAGAAGTATCAAAATGATGCCCAACATAACAAGACTCACTTCCAGTGCATCTTAAAGTATCAGTAATGGCAAAACTTTCAAAAACTGTTTAACTACAAAGGCATTTAAAAAGCGTGTTCAATAATCTTTGATAAAGAATCCATATGTCGACAATTTTACATGCTCCACTGATTAGGTTTTACCTGTATAAATCGAAGCCTCACGAGCAGCCACAGGCATGTTAGAAGTGTTGGCCACAAGTGTTGTACGCTTCATGACAGATTCTTCACGGCCATCAGGCAATGTCATTGTCAATTGAGGAAAATCCATAAGCACCTAATTAATTGATACCTTGAATCAAAATTCTTCAAGAAAATTAAACAAAAAAAGTGAGCAATCAAACTAAGACAAACACATACCTCTGCCATTTCATTTCCTCGCTCCCCACAACCAACATAAACAACAGTATCAGAATTGGAGTACTGCATGTAAATGGACAAGTCATGTAAGTATAAACTTTGTTACTCAGAAAGTTTATCAATAAATCAACCAATCTTCCTTTTATCATAAATAATCAAAGTAAGAACATATTGAAAATATGCCAAGTTCACCTTAGAAAAAGCTTGACTGATAACAAAGTATAAATTTTGTTAATTTATCAATAAATCAACAATCTTCCTTTTATCATAAATAATCAAAGTAAGATCATACTGCAGATATACAAAGTTCACCTTAGAGAGAGCTTGACTAATAACAGTTTTGCCACAACCAAATGCTCCAGGAATAGCACAAGTCCCACCAAGAACTGAAGGGAAAAGGGCATCAAGAACACGCTGACATGGAACGAGTAGTCAGGTCACCACATCTTTCAAAAATAATATTCATAGATGATGCAACCACTATATTTTCTCTAAATCAGTTACCTGTCCTGTAAGCAGTGGAGTATCAGCAGCAAGCTTTGATGAAACAGGCCTTGGGGTACGTACAGGCCAAGCCTGCAAACGGTCAAAACACAAAACAAGAATTTAGAAATTTGTAGTCGTGTAATCATGGAATCAGACTCCGGAATAGGAATGATTAAAACAAAGTTACATACTTGAAGCATAGTAAAGCTCTTTTTGACACCTTGAAACTCAAGCTCTAACACAGTATCCTGCAAATATGCAAAGATCAAGTGAAAACTCATGAGAAATAATCAATAAATTGCACCAATCACATTTCCTCACTTTTTCCCTTCTTTCTAGTGTCATGGAGTGCATTAACGAGATAAGAAGGACATGGAGGCTTGTAAAATAAATGATTTAATCACAGATTCCTAACATCACACTTCAGGCCCTGCATTCAGTACCATTTGTCACTATTTATTTATCCTAATAAAGGCCCAAATCACCTCTTTAGACCATGCTCATTCAATCCCCGAAGTTTCAATGTTTGCAGATATTAACAACAGAACATACAGGTATAATAAACTAGGAAATAGTGTTTGGCATTGATTAACAGAAACCATGATCTCACCATCATAGTTTCTAGAATTAAAACAACTATGACTAGCATGGCAGTGTCGAAATAAGTAGTCATAAAGCTAGGAGAAACCTTATCCTTTGGGGAAATAAAACTTCCATAGCACAAGGAAATGAATAAATATCAGCTAGAAAAACATCCTTCAGCAGATAAAAGATACATCCCTCAAATAGCATATCATAAACATAATCTAGAACTCAACGAAAAAATGAGTTGCAGCATCGATAATGAAGAATCAAAGATAGAATTAAAAAAACTACTTAAAGAAGTTAAAGAGACAAACCTTTAGAGAATATTGACCAGCAGGTGCAACGTATGTGACTTTTCCCATGGCATCAGGAGGAAGAGCAACATGGTGCTGCATAAGACTGTTCTCAAAGACAGTCTGCACATCCAAAGCCATCCAGAGAAATCTTAGATGAAAATCAACACTACGAGAAATGTACATCATTTCAGAAGATAGAACAAACAAATTTCAATGCCAATAAACTTACAGCGTATAAGTCTCCACCAGTTAGAAGATCTCCCTCACCTGCAATCAGTAAATTGGATACAATTTAAGCAATACTGAATAAAAAAGAAAAATCAAATCAACATTAATGGTCAATTGTGGCCTAAAATATAATTAACTTTTCATCCGTTACCTATTTTTTTAGGCTGAAATTCCCAAAGTGTATCTTTATCAAGGGCTGGGACAGATACGCCACGAGGGATATACACATCACCGGATCTTATTGCAATGGTTTTCAAAGGCCTCTATCATAAATTTAAGAACCTCAAATAGATAAGCATAAAAATCGAATCCAAATCTGCAATTTATTAATCTAAAGTATTTATGATTATATACGTGATTTGAGCCCAAGTTCCAGTCAAACCTGAATTCCATCAAAAATATTTCCCAATATTCCTGGTCCTAGCTCCACCGAGAGAGGCTGCAAATATCAAGATTCATGTATTAACTAATGCAATCACCTTACCCACCAGAAAAGCAGGAAAAGAAAAAAAAATGAAAATGACCTTGTGTGTTCGTAGAACAGGATCATTCACCATCAAGCCAGCAGTTTCTTCATAAACTGAAATATAAAAGGATTATAAATTTTCTTGCCAATTTCAAGTAAATTTAAGTATATATGATGAGAGAAGAAAACGAAGATAGGATTCAGCAGAGAATAGTGCTGAAGAAAACATAACGACAAAAAAGAAGACAAATATCAAAATCAGGGGAAACCTTGGATTGTAGCAGAATCTCCTTCCAATCGAATGATTTCACCAATCAAATTGTCATGTCCAACACGGACTAATTCATACATAGCAGCGCCATTCATGCCATCTGCAATGACCACTGGTCCTGATACCTGTTCAAAAACATTCAAAAGGGGGGGAAAATACAGATAAAAATACAATACATGTGCTAACCCATGTAGTTCTTGAATTTAGATAGCATAACAAACTTAAAACAAAAATCAGTACTGTTCACTGAAAACTGATGACAACTATATCAACATATAAGAAAGCACAGGCAATAAAATTGGAACCAAATATCTGAAACTAAATAATAAACATCCTTCCATATGCAAAAAAAGATTTCTAGCAGAAAATTAACAAGTGGGACCAAATGACTTCAACCTGATGACTTTTTAACAACGAAACTCTTAATCAGGCAAAAAAAAAAAATCTGTTAGTTAATCTATCTCGAGACTACTCTCATAAGTGCCAGTAAAATCAAATAACTGAATATTAGTTAGTTACGAATTTGACAATCAACTGCGATACCAAGGAGTACTGAAGTAAATACTGCGTGATCATACTACTTTTTATCTCGTTGAGTAAAACATATAATTTAAAACAGAGTAAATCATGCCAGAGCGCCTTAATAAACCTTAATTATCAAAAACACGAGTTCAAAAATCCATGGAATTGATTCACTCCAAATTCTACTTCAAATAGAAAGAAAACAGATCAAGTGAATGATCAAATAAACGCCAAATAAAATCAAAACATATCAATGAACAGTATATACACAATTATAAATCAGTTCAAAATCAACTGTAAAACCAAAACGACGACAGATCGTAAAAGATAGAATTTTGATATACCTTGCGAACATATCCGTACTCGCTCTCTTTCTCTTCGTCTTCGAATGTGGTCAATCGAGCTCCGTAAACTGACGGCATTTTCTCAATTCAGCAAAACGACAGCGGATTTGTTAGGAGTTGATTTAAAGAAATAATTAAGCTTCAATTCTGCGATCTGATTGATTACAGAATCAAAATGAGATTTTTAGTTACACGGATCGATCAAAGCCCCTAGGGTTTCAATCGAGCGAATCCACAGATGTCCAGCAGAGAGAGAGAGAGAGAGAGCGAGAGCGAGAGCGAGAGAACGTGAAGTCGCTCCTGTGATTGTAAGGAAGAGCAGAATTATTACGTTGTAAAAATAAAATGGGTGGTTTGTAATTTGCAAATGGATTCATTTTTTTTTTTTTTAATGGTGTAGGGAGGGACTGATCAGGTGCGGGCATATACATTGTTAGCTCTTAGACTTCCTTTTTCTTGGTTTTGGTCACTCAAAGGAGACACGTGTTTTGATTATGATGGGTTGGGAGCAAGTATCATGACGCCGTGCTTGAGTGTCCTTTTGCACGTGGTGACTGAGTCATGATGTGGGGTTCTGATTTTACCACGTAAAATTAGATACAACCAAATTTAGTAAAAAGCGAAATCTCTCGCAAAGCCCTTATATTTTTCCATATTTTCTTAAATACAGAAACTTTTTAAAACTTATCATAGAATTTTATTATACATTTCCTAAAATTCTACATTCATCGTATCCTAATTCTAAATAATTATCTCATACTAAAAAAATAATAATCAGGCTTTAAAATTTAAACTAAATAGGTGGAGTTGTTTTATGTTTGACTCAAACATTCTAAATATTGGTGTAGTTGAGAAATAGTTTTAATTCACAATCAAATTAGTCTTCTAAATTTCTAATTTATTTTATATTACAATTTTTATATATTAAATAAATAACATTAAAATATCAAATAATTTCTTTAAACATAGTGATCGTTAAAATTTAATAAGTAAATAGTGTATAAACAAGATAGCTGATTAAATCATATAATATTTTACTCGTAACATTTAAGTATATGTGTAAATTTTATTTTGTTACGTCGATTTAGATTTTGGTGATTTGGCTTAAATTTATGTTGTTATTAAAAGGTCAATTCGGTATAACTCATTATTACTCATGCCGGGTCTGGTTTCCGTTGATTTGTTATTGTTTTATTTTATTATTTTTTAATTATGAAGTAATAAGATCTTGTCGTAGAGTAGAATAGTCGATTTCTTTATATTAGTCCGTTGAGAGTGAAAATGTAGATTGTCACGTGGATTTGGGGATGTGCCGCGACAAAGTTGAATGGATGGGAAACGAGCAAAAAGGTTACGACTTACGTGGCACATGCTGAGTGTGGCTCTATTTGTCACTACCTCCTTTATTATTAATTTATTATTAACTAATTTTCTAATAATTGCCCAAGTCACGTGCCCAAGGAAACTGGCTTACTTTCTTGTTTCTTCTTTCAATTTAATTTTATTAACGAAAGTGTGTTGATCAATTATGCTAATTATCGTTGAGTTGACCCCTGTATTTAACTAAATTAAAGTAGCTTTTCTTTTAAAGAAAATGCCCATTTTTAGTCTGACAAGAAAATCCAAGTTTCTTTTTACACCTATTTTATACAAGGCACAGTTTTTTTTTCAGTCAAAAAAAAAAATTACAAGGCACAGTTGATGACAAGATTTTAATTTAAAGGGAGAAAGAGACATTCTGGCAACTAAATTATTGAGAAATAAAGTTTTAAATATTCCATATTGTATTTTGGAGACTAGAGAAAGTATTTTATGAAAAACTTTTTTTTCTTATTATTATTTAGAAATGTGGTGACCGATAGATGTCAATTTTAAAAAATGTTGTAATCTAAGATCCTGACTTTGTTAAACTATAAAAAAAATTATTGAATTATGTAACTTAATTGTATAATGGCATTATTAAATCAAGAAAAAGCGGTTCTCATTCTTAGGGTTTTATGCAATAGCCCATTTCATCTTTATTTTTTAAATAAATATCCTTCCGTTAACTCACTGTCATTAAGGGTAAAAAAAGATTTTCCATCAAAGAAAAAATTAAAAAAATAAATAAAAATTGACATATAATTAAAAATGATTTTATCTAATCTCACTAAATAGGAAATACCCGAAAAAAATAAAAAATTTATATTTTAAGCAATTCTTTTTTCACTTATTTTTATTTTGGCGGCATGAAAGCCTTATAAACCCTAGATCTAAGTATAAAAAATATCACAATTTTCTTATTCATATAAGTATACTCTCTAATTGCACTGTAAAATGACTTGAATTGAGTTGAAAATAAAGAAGATATTCAGCACATACAAGCACGTAAAAATTGGTGGCATTTTTGAGTTTTTTTTTCTAATGATTTAAAGATATTATGTAAATTACAGTTTATTCCTTATGACAATTATTCAATGGCTACATCAAACTATATCATTGTTGATTTCATTTAAGAAAAAGTCAATGAATTTTGCATACTTTGTAGTGTTATTTAATTGTGTAAAAAGTATTTTAATATAGTTTGTATCATTTTAATAAAAAATTCTATTTTGCCCTCAATGAATTATTAGTTAACGGTTTTACACTAACGGTGAGTTAACAGAACGATATTTGAGGTTATTTTTTGAAAAGTATGGATGAAATGAGCTATTACATTAAACCCTAGGGATGAAAATGACATTTTTCCAGTAAAATCATATGGTTTAAGGTGCGTTTCGGATTGAGGTTGGCCAGCTGTATCTTAAAATCTACAGCAGTAAAGTGTTTGGTAAACACTAACTGCTGTAGCTTATAAGCTATGTTGATATGATTTTTTATTTGTATGATGAAAAATCTATTATATCTTTAATAATTGTGTCAAAATTATTATTTAAAAATTATATTTACTATATACTACTAACTTTTGTTTTATAATTACAGCTTTTTTTCCACAGCAACTGTAACTTTTAAATTACAATACCTCAATCCCAAACAGACTCTTATTTACTTTGTCGAACTTTAACAAAGTCCATAATCTTGAACTAAATCAATATTCATCAACTTTATTATGTGTCGTATTTCTCTTCTCTTCACTATACTAGAGAAATTTTTGTATGTTGAAAATTTTATGTTTTTTATCACTATAATTTTCAAGTTTATATTTGGTCGGCCCTCATATGAGAATAAATTTTATTTTTATTATGTGTGAGATTTTTGAGTTATATTGGAATTTTTTTTTAATATACTATAATTGTGTTGATTTAGATTGTGATTGTGTCAGCATTACAAAAACTTTGATCGAGAAAATTTTGATGTAATTTGAAAAAAAACGTATGTAAAAAGATATTAAGAAAGAACTGAAGGGAACACTTTCTTCGAAGCTTCCTCAGATCCGTAATAATTTATCCATAAAGGACACACGTCGAGATTCGACGATGACATTTGTGAGAAAAAAAAATGATGCAAAATGGAATAAGCTAAGAAGAATAAAGAAAAACATATGATTCCTATAAATAATAATAATAATAATAATAAAAGTTGTCATAATAGACAGTGAAGTTTTTTTTAAAGGATAAGGTTACACAACTGTTATTAATTTTTGGGATTAAAAAATAAAAGATGAATATACAATAATTTAATGTTTCGCACTTAATTTTAAAAAATTATACGAATTTCTTTTTTGTTTACCGGAAGTTTACTATACTTAGTACGTTACTTTTTATTTTTCTATTAACACTGTATTGTTAGAGGATAATTTAATATAATATTGATAAAATAATTATTTTACTCATGAATATAAAAATCATTTAATCATAACTAAACGATAAAGAAAATTTCAGTTTAAAACTATTGGGACTAATAACAACTACAAAATTAATTATGTAAACTCTTAATATCTACTAATTTAAAAAATATAAAATCATTAAAATAATTATCTTAACTAATTTACGGTGTGAATGGGGTCCTTGTAGAATAGTCAATTAATTATAAATAAGCCCATGGGCGGTTGAAATTAATATTGTCATGTGGATTGGGATGTGCCACGAAAAAGTTGGATGGATAGGAAATGAGCTAATGTTTACGTTGCCCATTGCGAGTGTAATCTATAATGTGTCACTACCTCCTTTATTATTATTAACAAATTTTATAATTAACATTAACATAAAATTTTCCGAAGAAAATTCTACCGGAGTCAAATTTAAATTTTTAATTTGATGTTCTAAGAAATAATAAATTATAAAAAGCCAAATGATCAATCAAAAAAAAAAAAAAGTAACATACTATGGGAAAAAAATCACTTCTGTAATTCATGAAGAAAGATAATTGCAAAACGAACAAGCCTCCACTAATACAAAATTTCCAAGCCTTAAAGTATAGAGGTTATCAAAAAATCACTTTTATAATTCATGAAGAAAGATAATTACAAAACGAACAAGCCTCCACTAATACAAAATTTCCAAACCTTAAAGTATAGAGGCTATCAAAAGAAAATAAAAACTTAAACGGAAATCATCATAACTGTAGAGGGAAAAAGCTTCGTTAAGCTAAAAACATTCTTAACATGAAGATAGTAAACCCAACAAAATCATAATCTCTAACATTAAAATGTAGGGATAACAAAAAAATCCAACCTAGATTTTAACCCAAGTGACATGTCCTAAAATTTTAGGGTTTTAGCCCGAATTTAAGGGACAAAATTCGGGCTTAGACTTAAAAATAAAAGTTCAATTAAATTTGGGTTAGGGTTCAGGCCTTATGTGGCCTCGACCCAACCTGACTTGTTAAAAAAAAAAAAAAATTCACAAGCATGAACACATAACACACACAATCACACACACTCGCGAACACACACATTTTCCATTCTAAACTCTAAGTCCTTAACGCAGAGCATAGGGGACTCTATTAATGCAAGAGAACAGTGTGCTGATGACTGATGCTTTTGAGAAGATAAAATTTTCCGCGTACATTCGAGATTCCATGGTAAATGTCCCTTTTCCTTCACAAACTTGTAAGCTTTCAAGCAATAAATTTTTCTTACATTATATATTTGGAAGAATTAGAACAAGGGAGCAAAAGATTCTTATGCTGACAGTTCCCATTCTCCATAATGTATTGTAGTGCATGTTTTAAAGCATATCTAGCATTAATGAATGAATTAGAAATTTCAGGAAGCCAGGAAACTTTGTGTGCACTGATTGCCTCTAGATTGTAAATTCAATTGATCTCCTCTTGGTTGAAGTAAATGATAGTTAATAGTATTTGAGTTTCATTTCAGATTCCAAAAATAATCCTTCATTTCAGACTCCTTTGAACATGAAACTATATCACGGCTATCACAAAAACTCGAGTAATTCTATTCATATAACCAAAATAGAGTTGAGTTCGAGCTCCTTCATTTTAATTGATTTATTATGATGCATAACAAGAATTGATGAGATGGTGTCAGATATGATAGTGGGAGTTAGCTGTCAACGAGAAAATTAATTTTTAGCAAGAATACAGTTGGTCGCAGAACTTTAGTCCTTGGAAGTAATCTTAACCCTGAATTTTATATGCTTTAGTCTTAATTTATGCTTCAGTGTATATGTTTTGATTGTGATTTATACTTTAGTTGTAAGCTTTAGTATTGTGCGCTTGGTTCTTTTCTTGTAACATTAATATAAAATACACAGAAAATACAATAACCTGCCTTTATCTTCTAATGTGAAAAATCCAGATTAATGACAACTGCAGAGCATAATTGTAAAGATAATTTTATTAATTAAACATATAAAATAAAAAGTTGATAAAATACTTCTTATACTAGAAGAAACTCGTGCTGATATTGTGTTATAATTATTAATGAAGCTTTTAGGCATGAAGTAATTGTAACTTTAATAGATAGTATAGATGATATAGACTTGAGGGAGGCTAGATGAAATATGTCAAAAGACATATGCTGAACTCATGGCCCTTGTTTCATAATTCGATCAATTGTTGGATTTTTTTAATCCAATATTACTAGATCCTTAATCCAACGTTGGGCTTATATGTGAATAATTATGTGTTGCGAACTGTCATATAAGGTTAAGTCCAATAAAAAGTGATCTGTTTAGATTTTCGGTATTATTGGCTTTAATGTATCTAATAGGGTGTGGTGAAGAGACCCAATAGTATTATAATTCTGTGATGGACAGAATTAGGAAGATCTAGTGACAATAGGAAAATATTGTCTATATAAATGGTTATGGTCCCTAGGTCATACGTATCTTTCCATTCTTTCTGATATCCCATCATTAGAGAGAGAGCGCAGAGAGAACTAAAAAATTCTCTAAGAAAATGTGTAGATTTGGAAGGCCAACCACACTACTCCATAGAGGAATTAAGTATTATGAATTAAGGTACGTTTCTGCATAATTTTGTTATTGATTCTTGATGATACAATATGAATCTTCCTGAATTATAGGTGATGGTTTTCACCAAAGGTTTTCTTGTCGCAACATCAATTGCATTACATTTGGTGGCTATTTATAGTAAGACAATGGCCAAATTAAAACACATGTCAACCTTAAAGCTTGCAGTGAAGATGCATTTGTTGTGTATTGCTACAGGTGAGAAACCCATTGTGTGGATCCCTATAATCTCGATCATATGATCAGATATTCAGAAGCGATTACAGGGTGTATACATGGGATTGCAGTAGTTAATGCAATGCAATGCAATCTCGTATTTGGTAAATTTTTTCATTTAGATTATGGTGTATTGTAATGCAATATAAGGTGAATTACGTTATATTAAATAAATCCAAGTGGTCTTGTGTAATATGACACCGTTCATATTAGTTTTTTTTTTTAATTTCTTTAATAAAAATAATTAAAAAAATAACGTTGAACAAAAATAAAAGCTAACTATTGTTGGGTAGATTATTGGAGTGCATAAAAAATATATGTATCTAGACTTCAAGTGAATTTCAAAATATAATTTAGCCGCCAATGTAACAATAAAAAAAATGATATTTCTAACAATTATTTAATCTTAAATCCAAAGTACTTAGTTGAAATTTACAACTTATTAGTCTATTTCATCATGAGTTGGACTATTAGCACCCCTCCAAAACTATTTTACAACCACTTTTTTAAATTTACCCAATTAAACAACTAAATAAATGTATTATTTCAGCAATTATAACATTAAGGTCTATGCGGAGTTTCAAATTTGTACTAATCATTTTTTAATGTGCTAATGATTTCAAAGCAATGCTAAGCCTATTCCAAATGAACTTCGTCTATCTCAGCCAGAGTATATACAGTCTTTCCATGGAGCTGATAATCATAAAATCAAAATTATCAAATTATAGATATATTCTATTCTAGGCTTAAAGTGATAGACATACAACATTTAGTTAAGGTAATTTGTTTTACTTGCATAATTGCATAAATCTTATCTTAGAACCATAATTTCATATTTTCTTACAATTCTTGGCTGAGAGCAGTGTCATATCGGTATATGATAAATTACAATATTTACGTATCTAAGATATATTAAAAAACAAGAATATGAGGATTATGAAATGAAAATGAATACAGAAGATTTAATTAGCTATTCTAAATCAGGAGCAGAAGCATCGTACCCCTCAAGATCTAAATAAAACACTTCTTTTTTCATCACATCAAACACAACTTGAACCCAATGGAAGCTAAAATAGAAAAAAGGCGAAGAAAAGAAAACAACGGTTATGAAAGACAAGTAAAAATGAATAAATAATAATAACACTTAATTACAGTTTGAAATTTTTAGACCTGGGATTGTATAACATGAACAAGAATTGTACTTTATGGGTTTTTTTCAAGCACTTGCATGTGACTTCTGCCCAACTGGGACAGGAGATGGGGTGACACAAAACTTGGACATATGAATCCAATTGCTCTTTATCTTGTTTATTTTGGATAACTGAGTCATACAACAACCTAATCAGTTTAGCTGAAATACCAAAACTTACCATTATTAAAGTGTAAAGAAAAACCAAAATCATTTATGCAATATATACTTCAATAGCATTAACTCCTATAACTTGCATCATCTTCATCACATTGCACCAATATGGGTTACAGTACCTTCTAGCTTAATTACATCATCATCAATCTAATATTTGGAGTCTTCCATATTTACTTGATAGTTATTTGGAACCAATTTCTCTATTTATGGCTAATTTCTATTTCTTTAAGACCTTGCCTAAGATTTTTAATAAAACTCTATCCAAAATGTTGGCAAATTAAACACAAGATCTCAACAGTAGCATTCCACTTTTCTCTGACACTGATGTATATTTATAAGTTAATGCACAAAATTTCCCTAAAAGACGCATGTTTCATATTTTGGGCATTCATACATTTTCTATCATGAAATTTCACATATGTGCAGGCATATTACTTCCATATATGATCAAACGTACACGTCTATGGCTGTGTGAGATTTGCGAGGGCTGCTGTATCCATCAGGACCATCACCTTGTTGTTTGAGAACGTGACACTGTATCGTAGAGCGTTTTGTAATCAAAGTGAAAGATGTTCAATGTTAACTGGCTAATCAAGAGCATCAGATTTGCATGAAGGTTGACTTTTATAAAGATTATGTAACTACGTAGAAGTCCTAATTTTAGCTGAGCACGTGGGATGATTGTTACCTTCTTTGTCAGCCTCGTGATGATATGTTTGTATATTATGCAGAGCATGGTGGCTAATATCTACTGGCTAATGCTTGTTTTGGAAAAAAATTTCTTTTCTTATGACTAATTTCTACTGTCTGACTGTTTTTCTTTGGTTATAGTGTCTCTGTTGTCACTACACTGGAGCTGTCATCTTCAATGGCTGGACTCACCTGCAGATGAAAAATGGAGAAGAGTCTGAGACTGCAAGCCTTGATATTCGAGGATTTGAGCTCGTTGATGGGGACAAAAGCCTGGACTTCATCAGTCCAGCTGTGGCTATTGGTTGGGTAAGATCAATATTTGTTAAAAGAGATAAATCTTGATGGCATTATGTAATTTGTATTGTTTTTTTTTTTTAATAATTATTAGCTTAATTTTCATTATGTTGCAGCAGGAAGAGCGCAGTGCAAAATTGAAAATCAAAATGATCTCGTCCGTCTTTGGTATTGCTTTTGACTTTTGTAAGTTGACGTTTTATTTTGTTGCCCATAACAGAATTGAAAATAAAAAATTTGCATAGAATTAAGATCGGATTGTAGGGAAAGGATCGAAAACAGTGTCAGAACAGATTGGGCCGGCCCAAAATCTCGCCTATTGGATTCTTGCGAAACTCTAACCTGACCCTGTTCTAGGCTTTAGCCACTGGGGCTCATTGTCCCGATTAGCCAAGTCTGACAATTAGATAAATAAATAATCAATAAATAACATATTTATTGAATGAATAAATAAATAAGTAAATAAATAAAATTTAGGGATCCCAAAATTTAAATTCCTCATGGATTTATGTGGGAAGTATTCTGGTTTTGATTAAGTAAAATATGAGGACTACAATAAAGAAAGAGTGCTGCTATTTACCCCGAATTTGCGCCTCAAAAAACAAAATGCACCGTTTGGTTTTTCGTCTCCACACGTGTTGCTTCATTTGTTTTCCACTTAGCTTTCACTTTTGCTTTCACTTTCCACTTCCTTCATTTACTTTCACTTTCCCTTTTCCACTTAGCCTCGAAAAGGTAAACACGAACAGGACCACGGCTCTGATTTCCACTTAGCCCCGAAAAGGTAAATACGAACGGGACCACGGCTCCGATTTTCTTCAACTCACAAATACTCATGGTTCAACTCACAAATTAAAATAAAACATCTCAAGATTCTTAAATTAAAATGAAATAACTCAACATTCATAAATTAAAATGAAACAACTCAATAAAGTAATGTAGGAACAATAAATGCTTACGAGTTTTGTAATGTAGAGATTCAGCACTTTCACAAATCAGTTCTGATTTTTTAGTTTCCAAACCAAATCGTAAACTTAGGGTTTTTCACCAGCGCTGCAATGAACTCTGCTTAAATCTTCAAACCTTCCCGAAAAAGTAAATGAAAAAGCAAAGGTAAAAGCAAAGCAAAGGAAATAAGTGGTGCACAGCTAGAACGCAACAAATGATATAAGTGCTGCACGTTGACTGTCCTTCCCTTTTACATAAAGCAACTGAAGAAACACGTGCTTCAAAAGCAAATGGCAATCAAATTACCAAACATAGCGTTTTGTCTTTCGGGGAGTAAATTCAGGGTGCAAATTCGGGGTAAATAGCTTTTTCCATAAATAAATGCTTATAATAATGGAAGAAAGTTGAAGCTTCAGAAAGGCAGAGAGAAGTATTGAAATATACTTAGTTCTCATTCACAATTATATGTGAAATGTTTACAAAGACTGGATGCCTTTTTATAGTAAACGAGTGACCCATCATTTGTGGTGACAGTTGGAGGAAGCATGATATTCGGCACTAGCCATAGGTTTTGTTTTCACCGAATTTTTGATCATATCAGATTCACAATTATTTCAGGTGTTTTAGCGATTATCATCGGATCTAGCTCAATATCAATTTAAACAAATAAATTTATATTAATAGGTAGGTTGGGCTAATAACAATTTAGGTGTGTTTCTTTTGATGGTGGAGATGAGTGGTAGAGCTAAGGCGATATAGGTGGTTTATTGAGTTAATTATATGAGGGACAATAAAGAGAGCTCATCAAAGCTCATGGAAGTCAATATAAAGAGTTAATATGAAAAGCTCAAGTGAACTAAAGGATACTTGATCACTTAAACTCAAGAATACTTAGTGTAGCTGGGGTAGCTTAAGTGACCCATGTATAAAATACAATCTGTTCATCAGAATCATCATAATAAATGAAAATAAGAACAAACATAAACATACATAATAATTTACGTGATTCAGTCGTTAGACAAGCCTACATCCAAAGGAATAACTCATCTTCAATCTACTATAAATGAAGTATTACATGATTCTCTTTACAAAATGAGTAAAACTTTATTAAAGATTGTTTATAGCAAATAACAACATATGGGAAAATATGGGTTTAGTGGATATAAGAGACTAGAGAGTTCTCTAACAGAAGATTATGAAAAAAGCCTTTTGAGAAGTGAGGTGTTCAAAATCTTCCATGGAGGTGTAAAAATAGAAGAATTAAACCTTAAAAATGGTGGAAAAAATGATGAACTGGCCCCTATAATCTCAAAAGAGCTGGAGAGAGAAGGAGAAAAAACGAATCCATTTTATGTGCCTTTTGGTAAATAAATATAAATTAAATGTTTTGGAGGTACTTATCTTTTTCTGCCACTTGGCAACTCTCTAATGGCTGGATTCTCTTTAAATAATGACACTCTAGAGATTTTACTCAAATGGCTTTGTTGGCCAAGCTACAAATGATGTTTATCATCTAGATCCTTATTGACGTGGCGCTTGTTGATTGGACAATTTTGGATCAACTAACATTTAGGAAGCACATGTGTGTTACTAAAATATCTTGATCTCTTTTCATTTTTACCTTTCGAGGTAAGCTAATTCCAACAAGATTATACTCATCCTTAATTGGCTTATATAGGATAACTTAAGTGCCGCTTTTACCACCTATCAACGTCTTCTTTGTTATTATTATTATTATTTTTCTTTTGCAATGTGATCACTTATAGGCAAACTCTAAGTTACATTTCATGTACCTTACAGCCACTCACATGAATAATGAGTGAGTCCCACACCACTAGGTTTGGCAAAACTCCGGTCTGATCCGGGTTTTGGTGTTGCCGGAGACTGGACCGGATGAGTGAAAAGCAAGACCGGACTCCGGTTAAAACCCGATATTTCTCGGTGCGAGCCGGGCCCGGGTTTTTGATCCGAGTTTCTAAGCCCGCATGTGATAACTTCAATTTTTTTTCTTCAATTTTTTCTTTCATTTCTCTAACAATGCAAATTTAAAAAAAAAAGTCAAATAAACTCATTCAATCTCAAACTTTAAAAAAGAAAATAGTCAAATACAAATATATAACTTACTAACAATGCAAATTTTACACAAATAATAAATTAAAATTGTTTCAATCTACTTTCTAATACCTAAATTCATCCAATTTCTAACCTAAACTCATTCAATCTATATATATAAAAAAAATTAAATTCAGCAACACAATAATCACACAATAAATCTAAATAACATCCAACATATCATAAATTCATAATTATATATTTATATGTAATATATTTATATTTTCTTTTTTTAATTTATTAAGAAACTGGGTCTAGGTTGTTGAGCCTGGACTCGGGCCCGGAAATGTCCGTGTTTGAGAATTTCCAACCCAGGTCCCATTTTTTTGTGTATGCGGCCAGAGTTTTGCCCGAACTGGATTGCCCCGGGTCCGGTCCGGATGGGATTTTTTGACACCCCTACACACCATACACTATTCATATGAGTGGATGTAAAGTACATGAATGTAACTTAGGGAGATCCTCGCTTCCAACTTACCCATAAATATTCTTCCAAAGTTACGCCCAAAGGTTCGATTATGATTTACATGAGCAGAACAAGGATCTGTAATGCATTACTAATTAAATAATAATAGTGAAGAGGGGAGAGAAAAATAATGACAACAAATTCTAATTTATATCACAATCACATCTAAGAGCAAAAAAAAAAAAAAAATTATAACTAATAAAATTTACAATTATAACTAATACACAATTCCCAAAATAATTCCACTTTTTTTATTTTTCTTTTGGGATAAGAGGGTAATGAAGTGCTGATGGAGTTCTCGACCAATTTAATGAAGGATTAATGCCCAAGATTACAAGAAAACAAGTATGGAGTAAAGCCTTCATCTGCATCCTCAGACCATTATACGAGTTTGATTCAAAAAGCAATTTTATAGCAAACTCAAGTGCATAAAAAATCAAGGGAAATCAAGTGCACACAGAATCAAGACACACGAGCAGCAACCCATCATACAACCTTTAACCTAAGCAATCTTCCAAATAATGTCCACGCACACTAACAATTGATGCATCATTTTCAATTTCAATTCCTTCATTAACCCAAGTAACACAAAACAATTCTATTGAACCATCTATTGAAATTTTTTTCCGCAAACAAAAAATTATACCGAAAATAGGCTAACTTGTGGTGGGCATTCCCTTAACTTGTCTAAATGCCTCGTCATTCTTCTAATTGACAACAAAAATTGGTCGTGTTTTAGAGTCAACAATCGTAAACAGAGAGAGCCAATTTAAAATTTAAATTTTCAGGTAATTTAACAGAAAAACTGATCAATTTCAGTTTCTACTCAGCTCGCGACCAGAACAACAGATTCCCAATTTTTTGTTATTAGTAGAATTATTTCGATTAATGGAATTTTTCATTTTAATAATCTCAACTGAGCGAGGAGAATATTGTTCAGTGAAAATAAAACAGAGATACTACAAGCCAGAGAGACACACCGATTATAGAGATCATGCATGTTTCACACAATTTCCTATAAAAATAACATTTCTATAATTTTTTATCGTAATTAAAACGTCTACAATCTTTTCATTTAACAATTTCTTTTCTTTTATTTCAAAAAAACACAATTTATTTCTCCTTTTGCTATCAATGCCGAGGGGCTTAAATTGTGTCATCTAGTAGTATTATTGATATTGATGTTTATTCAATCACTAACGGGCAATATTGCAAAAAAAAGGTACAAGACTAGTAATATTATGCACCAAGAATCATTAAAAAAATTTAAAAAAAATTGTTATTTGTCTTTTGAGTACAAGTTGCATAATTGTTGAATTAAAATTATTATTTTTTAGTGAGAAAAGGACAATACTACATCTTATTTGGTAAAATGGTTACAAAGATCTCTTTATTTTTAAAATAATTACATATATTCCTTTTTGGGACAAACCTTACAATGGGTTATGTGAAAAAATAGGGTTGGGTAACTTTAAATTCGGATTGGATTTAGATGAATTCGATTGGATTTTAGATGGTTTGGATTGAGAAAAAAATCCATCTGATTCTAATCTGAACCTCAAATCCGATCCAATATGAAATAAATAAGATAAGATGAATATTTCAGATAAGTTTGGATTCAGATTAGTTCAGATTTTGGTTCGTATTCAAATAGTATTTGTCGTCTTGTTGTCGATGTCGTGGTTGTTGGATGTCAATGTAGTGGGCTCGTGGAAACTGGGATTGTTTGGTTGGGTTGCATCTAGATTGACGTCGTGGGTTTGGAGAACAAGAGAAGTGTCACCACCGTGAGCCATGGGGGCCAACTGCCGTAGCTTGGCTTGGGGGCCTTGCGCCGAGCCATGGCAGGAAGTGGGCGTGCTTGTGGTGAGTGCGGAAACAAGGCAGGATTGTCGCATTGGCTAGGGCGCGGCAATAGAGTGCACGCTGCGGCATGGGCGCAAGCAATGCTGGGCAACGCGCACAACAGCGTACGTGGGTGGCGTAGGCAACAACTCGCAAGACTGTGCGCTGTGGGCGCGCGGGCGTGAGGTACAGCAGCACGCGAGTGGGCATGGCATGAGCGCGTGAGCGAGCGGGTATGAGCGTGCGAGCATGGTGCTCAGCAGCGCGCAAGTTAGTTGCTGGATTTCATGGGCAGTTGCGAGATGTGGCTTAGTGGCGGGCCGGAGTGCACGCCAACGTGCAGCGATGTGAGGCATGCGCATGGGGGCTCGATCATGTGAAAATGAGAGGCGTTGTGGCGGATTGTGAGCAGACAGTGGCTGCAGGACGTGGAGCATGGTTGGCCGAAATTCTCCAAGAGGTGGGCGAAAATCAAGCATGAGTGAGAGACATGGCCTTGGAACGCTAGAAATGGGGAAAACATGGAGAGTGGGTAGCGGCGGTTACACACTTGGAGAGTGGACAGTGGCGGTTACGCCCCACAACTTCCTTATCTCTAGACATGGGCAGCGGTTGCCTTGTTCCTTGGGGGAGTGGTGATGAACTCCCTTGAACATGCTTAGTGGAGGCCAAAATCTTGGGGAGGGATTTGAGGTGGCGTGTGGGTGTCGCGCCACCTAACCTTAGCGAGTGGGGGTGTCACTTGCAAACCCATGTATATAGATAGTGATGGGGTGTATGTGGGGGGCATGAGTTTTGATTTGAGCATTTGTGTCTTGTGCATACATTACTTGAATTATCTTGTGAAGCTTTTCTTGTTGCGGAATAGAAAAGTTGGAGGTCGGTGCCTTCATAAAAATCAATACTTGTGTTTAGTGTTGTGTGCGTGGTTGTTCTTTGTGTTGGCGAGAATACATCCTTGCATAACCTCCTTTAAGTGAGTGTTGACGCGCTTCCTTATAAAATCGCTTCTGTTGGGTTTTGAGTTGGCTGGCTAAGTAGGGTCTTAGCGCCATCACGAGGGTTGCCAAACGCATCTTGAGAAAAGCCCGGTGACACATGGTTGATATTTTAAAAATTGAGATTAGGTTTTCATTTTCTATTCAGGAATTTGCTTTTGCGTTTTTATATTTAGGTATTTTAATTTTTTTTTTTTAATTAGTGCAATCATATTGATTTATTGGGATAACTGGAATGTGATCCAATCCGAATCAATTCCAATCGGATGATGCTAATTATATTCGATCAAACATAATGCCAAATCTGAATCCAATCTGAATTTGTTTCAATGTCAACCCTAGTGAAAAATAGTAAATTTTGGATTATGCCCATAGTGAATTGATTATTTTCAAATTATCTACTTCACTTTTAAAAAAATTCAAGTTAACGTCATTATTGTTAAAAGGTAAGGGGAAAACATGAGTGGATTGATTTGAAAACAGTCAATTAACAGATGGAGGTTATCTAAATTAACCCTGTGAAAGAAAAAGTTTATGTATCTCAAAAAAATAATAATTATGAAACCGTTCTAAAAGTGAAGAGTTTACGTAACCATTTTGCTAAAATATGAAAATGTTGCTACACTTTTTCTTTATACTTAACATATAAAAAGACCATTCAAAAGATCTTATTAATAATTTTGTTAAACTAACTTTTTTTGAAAAAAATATATATTTGATCTTATTTTATTTAATGCATTCTGTTGATATATTTATTTCACAGGCCATCCGTAATTAGCATGGACATGAAGTTTACAAAAATCACCAAAATATAGCCTCTTGCATTGCAAAAAGATTAATGATATATAGCCCCCTCGATTTATCCAATAGCCCTCATTTTTTATATAATCCATTTTATTTCTAAAATTACCCTTATTAAAAAATAAAAATATTTAAAATTTTTTTTCTTTACTCTTTTTCAAGCATCACCAATTCACCATCACCAAAATATCATTACTAGTTTACCACTGCCACCCACATCTCTTCGTTGCCACTAGATGCATCCTTACAATCACTTCATCACTTTGGCAGATTATAAAAGAATATTAACCTTGAAGAGCTGCGAGAATTGGGCTCAAGAACCTTCAATACTGTTATCGTGGGAAGCGTAGAGGCAATGTTCTTGCAATTAAACGAATTAATGATAGATGTTTAGCTAGGAAACCTTCAAAAGAAGAACACATGGTTTGTGTCATTTTATTCAGCTTTAAAAGCTCCAAATATTTTTATATTACTTCCGGTTTATGATATTGCTTGCTAAATGTCTATATTCATTCAATCAAATAGATGACTTCTGGATTGAGCCCATTAAGCTCACGGATTTTGCACCATCCAAATATTTTCATTCCACAGTGTTGGGCATGATGGTCCGAGTAGGGATGGCAAAACCCCGGGCCGGGTCCGGGTATTGCAATGACCGGACCCTGCCCGGATGCAACCGGTCTAAGTTCGGGTCCGGGCCGGGTTTTAATCCGAGTACCCAAATTTTATATTTTTTTAATATTATATGTGTATATATTTTATATTTTTTTGGTAATTTTATAAGTTTTAAATTTATTTCAAAAAAATTTGACATAAAAATAAGAACTTTAAGTGTTTAAAAATTTATATATGTATAATAAATGAGTCAAAAAAATATAAATATTTAAAATAATATATATTTTATAATTTTTTTTAATAAAATTCGGGTTCCGGATTTATCAAGTGATGTTCAAGACCGACCAGGCTTCATACCCGGGCCGGGTAATACCCGGCCCACAATGCCCGGGTACGGTTCGGGTCCAGACCAGATGGGTATTTTTACCACCTCTAGGTTCGAGGTTCTGTGGCAACAATAGAAGCGTGTGCATGTGACAAAGAAAATAAAAAAACTTAAAAGACTATTTATTTTTATTTCTCTAAGGATAATTTTGAAAATATAATGAATTAGTTGAAAATTAGGGGCTATAAAAATAAATCGAGGGGGTTAAATATCACTACTCTTGCAAAAATATGCGGCAATAATGAAGAATCAGCTACAATACACCTAAGCAAATGCAATAAGCAGTTGGAATTGGCAACAACGATTACATTAACAATTACTTGTTGCCTCAGTTCTACTCAACAAATAGTTCTTATATGCCCCATCAATACGCCACTGTTGTTATTCAACAATATTCTCAACAATTAAAGGTTTCTATTTCAAATTCTCATTTAAAAAAATGATTAATTTTGATATATTTCTTCAACTTTTTGACATGACATTAACATATGCCCAACCATTTTAAATCATTTAAAAAATCATATTTACCCTTCATAAAATATATTTCTCCAATAATATTTCAACGTTCATGGTAAAATGAACTATTAGAAATTTATAAAAACACCCATGTGGTTTAAAAAAAAACAAATCCATGAGGGATGAAACTTTCATTCTCCTTTATCATTTTAAATAATTGTACCTGAAATTTTGTGGTAAACAAATAACAAAATTTTGTTAATTCAATCAGCGCCCCCCCCCCCCCCCCCCCCCCCCCCCGGCCACGGGGGGCGGCCGGCCCGCCTCTTTCGTTGGTGCTAGGCCTTGTGTGGCTTTGGAGCAGGGGAGGTAGCTTTAGCCGGATTAGGCCCAAGGTTGTTCACCCGGCAATATTGCTATGTATGGCAACGGTTCTTCATGCGTAAACCTACATAAACAATGAAGTCCAAATATTTAACACCAAGCTAATAACTAGTTGATGAAGCGAACAACAGTCTGTAGGATACAAAATTCATCTATGTGGACATTTCTGGTTTTATGATCTAGTGTTCCATGTTGAAAATAGAGGAGGAATAAACTGCTCAAAACTAAAACTATTTAGACAACAGAAAAATTTTAGTAAACTGAGGGATTTTATTGATATTTTACAAAAGAAACGCTACAATACTCATGACTCACTCTTCTTTCTCTCTTCTAATTATTTACTCTTCACTTGATGCTTATAACAAAGTGCATAGGGATATTCATAGTAACCTATAACTAACAAACCACACAAATATTAAATTATAAAGATATGACAATAAATTTTTACAAATATCTCAAAATATTCAGGAATTATTTAAACTTACATATTTTTACCTTTATTAAATATTTTTATATTAGAAATATCTGTCAATCTCTACACAATTCTTGAATCTTCCATGGGTTGGGTTTTGAACTTGGGCTTGGACAATCGTAAATTGGATTGGATCATGAAATTGGTGGTAGACTATTAACATACACTCCCCCTCAACACCAAGTTTCATCCTTTGATCTATATTGAGCTGTTGGCGTAACTCTTCAAACATCACGATACTAAGGTTTTTTGTAAACAAATCCCCAACTTAGTTGTTTGTCCTGACGTACCATATTTCAACTTCATCTTGCAAGACCTTTTCCTTGATGAAGTGATAGTGCACCTCCACATACTTAGTTCTTGCATGGAAAGCTGGGTTTTCCGCTAAGGTAATTGCAGATTGATTATTGCAATACAGTGGTACTGATTCTTCATCAACTACATCAACCAAGTGCTTTCTTGAGTTGCCATCGCTGCTGCTCTATACTCTGGTTTGTGTTTGTTAATGATACAATTAGTTATATCTTACTACACCAAGAAACTACTCCAGACCAAATTATAAAAACGTACCCACTAGTTGATCTTCTTGTATCATGATCTTCAAGGTAGTCAACATCACAATAGCCAATCAACTTGCGACTTTTACCTTTCTTGTATAACAGACCGAAGTCGATTGTATTTTTAACATATCTTAATATTTGTCGAACCATTCATAAGTGAGGTTTCTTTGGATTTTGCATGTACTAACTTATTACACCCACTGCATATAAAATGTCTAGTCGAGTCAATGTTAGATTGATTAAAATTCGTTCCAATTTTCGATACATCATTCCATCTTGTAAATCTTTGGCTTCATGTGTGCATAATTTTGCATTGACTTCCGTTAGAGTTGAGATTGACTTGCATTTCGACATTTCAACCTTCTTTAGTAAGTCTACAACATATTTTTATTGGCAAAGAAATATCCATTCTTTTGTTCGATCAAGTTCTAGACCAAGGAAGTGTTTGAGCTGACTAAGCTCTTTCATTTGCAAATGAATTGATAAGTTCTCTATTGTTCGCCGAATCTCATCTTTAGCATCATCAATAAGAATCAAATCATTTACATACACCAATATAGTCACTAACTTTCTTTCATTATCTTATATGAACAAGTTAGAATTCATATGTGCTACTGAATAACCACTCTAAGAAAGAAATTCAGTAATCTTACCATACTATACCCTTATGCTTGCTTTAAACTGTAAAGTGCCTTTCTGAGCTTGCATATGTACTTCAAATCAACTTTATTCTCAAATCATCTTGGTTGGTTAATGTAGATCTCTTAATCCAATTCTTCATGTAGAAGACATTTTTTACATCCATCTGCTGTAATTTCCATTTCTTACTGTTTTGAGTTTTGCCGCTAAAGATAGCCAATGGGCCGGATGATATAGGCACAGTATGTGTCCGTATAGCACGTCTGTGCCCGTACCGTTTGGCCCGACATGAGCACGTTTTGGTGGGTCACGCGGCATGACACGACGTGGATGTGGGCTAGGCGGGGCTTAGAATTTTAAGCACACGAGCCTTAAAAACACAACATAATTAGAGATGGGCTAAGACGACACGATGAAAAAACCTGCAATAAGCACATTTTATTTTTTTTAATAAAAGTAAACATAAAATTTAATAATTTTACAAATAACTTGAAATTGAATTTTTAAATTCATTTAATTCTTATTTAAAAAAACTATAATTGATTTATATAATTGATTTATTAAATAAATAATTGATTTCATGATTTTAATAAATAAAATTATAAATATGCATTAATATTATTGTGAACTATGATCTATGACTCTATGTAAGTCTAAGTTAACAGGGTCAAATTTAGTAATTAATATTACATTCTCTTACTATTATTAATTTATTATTATTGAATATGGACTTCAGTTTTAAATTTTTTATTCTATTAAATTTGAATAAAGGCATAGACCTAAAAAAAGTATATAAACTTGAAAAAAGTACGCCAGCAGCTTGGCATGCGCTCTTAATTTTTTTTTTAAAAAAGAAAAAACTTATTGGGCTTTTTTTTCTTGGGCACAGATGGTAAAGCCCATAGCACGACACGTGTGGGCATGGCACGAGTAGGCACGGCACGTGCGTCAAACCGAGCCTAAACAAAAAAAAATTAGTCACGGTATGGCATGGGCACGAGCACTCATAGACCTAGCTTTGATGGGCCGGACCGGCACGACATGCCCATTGGCCATCTCTATTTGCCACTGAACTAAACGTTTCATTATAGTCTAGCTTGTATTGTTGTAAAAATCCTCGAACTACTAACCGAGCGTTACACATTTCAATTGAACCACCTAGGCGCTTCTTAATCTTGTACACCAATTTGCAAGACATTGAGTTTCTACCCTTTGGTTTCAGAACCAGATTTCAAGTCTGATTTTGCTTCATTGCGACATTTCTTCTTCTATCACCTTTATTTAATGAGAATTATCTAATGCTTCTTCAAACGTCTCAGGTTCTTTTATTTTTTTTACTCTTCTGCAACCATTGCGTTAACGTACCCGAGATTTGGCTTCTTTACTCTTTTGGATCTTTTAAGTTGAGATTTAGGAGTTCTTTATTCTAGTTCACTTGTTCTTCGTCTTCAACAGGGCTATGGTGAACACCCATCTTCCAAGGATTTTGTGCCTTATCATGCTCGATATTATCGTCTCTTAGATCTTTAAAATCTTTAGATTCTTCTTAATTCGGGCAAATTTTAACAATTTATTCTTTCACTTGATCTTAATTTCTTTTGAATCTGGTAGTTCGTTTTTTTTAAAGACCACCGCGAATATGCTTTTTTAAACATCACATTTCATTTTATATATCACCATCCACTGCTAGGATGACAACACCTCTATCCTTTGCTCTAGCTTTCCTACAAAAAATACAATGCATCACCTTTTTGTTAAATTTGCTTCACAAGTGGCTTGCGCGAAAACATAGCACACTCAAGTAAATACATAAAAATGGCTAATTGTAGGCTTCACATTCTATAGCTTCTCGTAAGATGATACGAATCCTAGTATATTCTTTAAATGTATCATACATCTACAGATCTCCGCTAGATGGTAATTCTTTCATTTGTTATGCCATTTTGTTGTGATGTATTGGCACAAGTGATATGATGTCATATTATATAGTCTTGAAGATATTATGAGAACTCTGTGATGTACACTCATCTTCATTGTCTGTTCATAGACAGCATGCTTTCTTTTCTAGTTCTCTTTCGACTATGTCTTTGAATTCCTTAAATTTTAAAAAATGTCAGATTTTTCTTTCATAAAAAAGAACCGAATATACCTGGAGAGGTCATAGATAAATGTGACCATATATCATATGTCACTGATAGAAAGTTGCTTGATAGGCCTAAACACATCAGAGTGTACCGAATCTAATAGTTCTTTTACTCTAAACTTAGACTTCTCATATGAGAGTTGGTAAGCCTTCCCATTTAACACTCTGTACATATTGTGTCTATTTTCACATCAAGTTAAAGCAGACCTTTGAGTGTTAAATTGTTCATTATCACCTTAAACTTGTGATTGCTAATATATCCCAACTGACCATGCCATAAATTAATTGTCTCATTTTTTTGAGTCTTATCTACATATGTAAACTCTGCTGATAATACATAGATTAAATTTAACCTTTGTCCTTCCATAATAGTTGTCCCCGAGAATATTACATCTTGGTACACCTGGACATCTTGAAGACTAAACAAGATATAATTGCCTAATGATGTTTTAATTCTTGTATAAATGCCGAATAACGGTACTTTATGACTTCTTAAGTTGGTATCTTCCATAATAATTGAAATCTAAAACAATATAAATTACATAAGTGTTTTCCTTCGCTCCCTTAAAATGCCCCTAAAAAAGATTTAAAATGCTCATTACGAACAATTGGGTTTGTTAATGATCAATGGCATTTTTTTTTAAATTCGTTGGTTAATTGAAGTAAAGGTCCAATTCGCAGGTGAATTTATTTATTTTTTTTTTATGCTTGGTTTTGGTAAAAATACATTTGCTAAATGAAGAAGAGTTAATTGACTAAGCTCTAAATATCTTAACTATAAACGATTTGATTGCAATCGACCATATTGTAAAATTTAGGAATGGTTTTTGAATATCGTAATGATAAAATTAAGTTCATTAAAAATGGGTAGAGTAAAGAATCGTTACATAATATCTTATAATCTCTTGAGACACATCCAAGCTGATATATGCAACGTGAAATTCATAATTTATAAAAATTATTCTAAAAAGAAAGTGTACAATTTAGTACTGAGAATCTGACTTTAAAAGACCATATTCGCTAATTTATAAGAAAACTAAATGGGAAGTCTATCCTCAACCCATAGAAGGCATTCAAGCTCTTATTGGACGTAAACTAGAGGAAGGTGAGCCACATATCTTTCAGCAAATATCTTTTTATTTTAATATTCTTTTATCTTTTGCATTTTTACTTTTAGTGGCGTGATTTTCCTCACATGCATAAGTGTATGATTATGTCTATCATGAAGATCTTTAATTATGTACTTCTTTTTCAAACCCTCACAATTTATTTGTGAGATTGTCCCAATGGTAGCAACTTCGAGTAAACGATTTAAGAAAGTTTGTGTGCTTTATAATATTCAATATAGAAAATACAAAGAGTTCATTTAGGCAATTGTAGATCTTAGTCGTGTTATAGTAGATAGGAAACTACACTTTGTATAAGGAAGAGGTGACGAGGGTTATCAAAGCTCGTCTCATAAGCTGTTTTTTACTAGAGGAAGCCAAATATTAGGCATCATCCCAAAGCTATAAAATCTCTGGGATGCCTACTTAGCCCATCAACTGAAGAAGAGTTAGTCGTCTCAAATATACAATAGAGAATATCTGAAAAATAAAATCATGTTGATGCTTTCATTTTCTTGCCAGGACACCTTGCAAATCTAGATACACTAATTAAATTTGCATATTGGGTCCATTTGAACATTCATAAAAAATACATATGTTTGTTAAATGTTAATAAATTTTACGATGTTAAATATTAATAAATTTTATGATGGTTTGATAACATTTCTTAATCATGCAATTAAGAATCATTTCATTCTATTCTCAGCAAGAAAGCCATTTTATCTATACTAATTTTGCTAATGAGTTACTTAATCTTTTACAAGCTTACAAACCAGAGCCAGATCCCATGACTTTGACATAATGATGATGGTAGTGGCCCTAGTAAGAAGTGTAAATTATATTTAACTCTGCATTTGTAAATATTTTCAAGTAATGGTCATGTAATGTCTTCTAAACCCCAATTTTAAGACATTAAGGATAATGTCTCGTTCAAGTAGGGAGAGGAAATAGTTGATAGTTGTAGAATGTCTCAATTCTAGTGATATTTTTACTAATTTTTTATTATAAAGACTAACTTTGGATAAATTTGAATTGAAGATCGCTGAATATTGAGTGTAATGATTCTAAAAACGCATCTCCTTAGTTTTAGAGTTTAGTTATTAAAAAAAAAAAATTCTAACGTTTTCTTCTTCTTTGTCATTGTCTTTTAAGTTTTTGCAACCATTTCAAGTGTGATCTCTCCAACTTCTTCTTTTATTATTTTATTATTTTTATTTTTTGCCTTTGTACATGCATATCTTTAGGTTATAAAACGTTGTAGACAATGTTTAGAATAGGTTTGGGGTGAGATGTCTTAATAAAAAAAAGAAAAAAAAATTAAGGTATTTTGTGATATTTTAACATTGGATGACATAATAACTTTTAAATTTTGGTATTTATATTATCTTTAGTTTCAGTTATATTACACCATATTTTCCACTCACATGTTTATGTTAGTGACAAGTGTTAATTTTAAGATTTGATAAGTGAAATTGATTGAGCTATTTGAAGGCATATATATATTTTAATTTTTTTTAAATTAGAATTTTTCTTTCTTTTTTTAAATTTCTGTAATTTACTTTTCGCATTTATTTTTAATGGTCAGTCCAACCGCCTGATTTTTATTTAAATTTTGTTAATTTATTTATTTTTGTTTATATGGTCGGTTCTACTGCCTAACATTTTAATTTCAGTTTATTTATTCTTGTACATTAATTTATTTAATTTTATGTTTTGTTTTATGGCTGGTTCTAAAATAGCGCCTAATATTTTGTTAATTTGTTTTCTTTAATTAATTTATTTTATGGTTGGTTTCACTGCCTAATTTATTTTTTTATTTGTTTTCAGTTTGTTTATTTTTATTTCGCATTTTTTTGCTTATTTAATTTCCAGTTTATTTTTTATTTCTATAATTTTCATTTAGCGTTTTATGCATCATTAGTTCAGCACACATCATTAACATTGCATGCAACGTTGGTCTCGTACAAATAGTGGCAAATTAATTAGGAGATCACCTTCACCATCTTTAGATATGGCTAACATAGGAGCTGATAATTCTTCAGAGCATGAAGATAACCAAGCCTTGCAAAATCTTCATGAATAGCCTATGACCCTTAGAGATTTCATGCATCCTACTAGAATAGGGTCACCATCATGCATAGTATTTCCTCCTAATGTATCACATTTTAATTTCAAACCTGGTATCATCCAACTTCTACCTATTTTTCATGGTTTTGAGTAAAAAAATTCATATATGCATTTGAGAGAATTTGAAGAAGTCTGTAACACATGTACTGATCAAAATTGTAGCATGACCATAATCAGGCTTAAATTTTTCCTTTTCTCACTAAAGGATAAAGCTAAAACTTAGCTACAAAATCTTAGATCAGGATCTATCAGAACTTGGGATGAAATGCAAGTACAATGTTTGAAAAAATTCTTCTCACCCCACAGAACAAATTCTTTCAAAAGACAAATCATCACCTTCACTCAAAAACCAGGAGAAACCATCTATCAATGTTGGCATAAGTTTAAAGAACTATTTAACATTTGCCCACACCTTTCAATATGAATATATAATAAAAAAATAAAATATTAATATTAATAAAAGAATATGCTTCCCTTGCCTATAAAAGGCAAGGGGATGCAAGCAGAGTGGGGAGAGCTGAGTAGAGGGAGTTGAGCCGAGACGTGAGTCGTGAGAAGAGAGAGTGAAGCTGAGGAATTGTTTCTTTTTCTTCGTTTTCTTCTTTTGTTGTGTAATCAATTTCCTTGTAATATATTTCAAAAGTTTGTTAAATAAAAAGAGTGTTTTGTTTTCTTTCAATATGAGTGACTAATTTTACTAAGCTAAGGTGAACAGTGAAGCTCAAGGTTTCAAACTATTAAATTTATTACTTTCTCAAGTGAGTTTTTAAGTTTTTTTTTCTTTTCTGGTTATTTTTATGTTATGTTAATATATCGATTTTCTTTGGATTTGTATGGTATTTTGGCATAATATTGACACATTAATACAGTGTGACACATTAGATACTTGATTCCATGCTTATTCACACACATAGTTAGTCAAGAATTAAATGATATAATAATTAACTGGTAAAAGTGAGGCAAAATATAAAAAAAAATGAGAGAGTATTTAAATTATAGTTTGAATACTGAGAGTGGATCCCGTAACCTTAGCATATTTTAAATTGATTTTTAGTGATTTCTTTTCTCGCAATTAATTTTCTTTGTCTAATAAATTGACAACTAAATTTTAAATTCCATGTGATTCGATCCCGGACTCACCAGGTTATATTATAACTAGACACTCTTCTACTTGAGAGTAATACACTTTTGAGTCGTGTCAATTATGGAGTAATACACTTTTGAGTCGTGTCAATCATGCCTTTGGTGCTTTGTCATATTTTACCTTTAGACGCTTTACCTAAAATTATAAGTATGCAGGTCATTCTTGTATAGAATAAACCTAGGTTATTTCATGTAGAAAGTTTTTATTAGACCTATATTTTTATGGGCTTTTGGGCTTTTATAATTTTGTCCAATAATACCTAGAGTTGGCAAAATTTGACACGATCTAATTACTCGACACTAAAAATTGGATATGGATCGTGAAAATTTGACGCAATTATTAAATGGCCTTAGTCCTGGTTGATACGATCTTTTTGCGTGTCGGGTTAAGGTTAAAGTTTTTAACCCATTTATCTGATTAATGAAATGATTATTTTTTCCATTCAAAATTAATTTGTAGGTTTTTGTCATCAAAACTCAAATATTGGACATGATTATCTCTCTTTCTTTTCGAGGGAGAGGAAGATGAATATATAGATATTAAGTCAGTTATTGAGTAACCTGTTTATTTTCCGTCTCAGGTTAAAGTCTCCATATTTTGACACAATTATTAAATGGGTAGTCTTTGGTAAGTAAATTTGACACTACACGAAATTGAGGCAATACAATTCGAACCAATGACTCATTTTGCAAGCTCTACAAATATCATTAGAAAAAAGAATGAAATAATGCTATTTAATTATAAACAAAACATAGAATATTGAATAAAGAGTGACAAATTCACACTCAAATGGTGGAAAAATAAGTATTTTTCCCATTTTGTTTGGGCGAAACTAAGCAAAACCCACCTAATCATGTTTTAAAATTTAAGCTAAACCTTTAATTCTACTGTTCCTATTTTTCTATTTTACCCCTAATCATAAATGCTAGCCAACCATAAAATATATATATATATATATATTTGGAATATGCATGAATCAAGCACCACAATGATTATCCTTACGTTCCAAAAGAATCCGTCTCTAATGAATGCCTCACTGGCATGCAGCTCAATGAATGCTTCACTGGCCTGCAGTGGTGCGGTGGGCTCCAATGTTGGGGTGTGGCTGGCAATGTTATGTCTTCATCAATGTTCAGTAGACACAACATTTGGTTCGGTGGTGGTGGACACATGTAAATATTCATCAAAACTATAATGATAGTTTTTTTACTCATCAAAACCATTACATTTAACCCAAAACTAAAAACTTGTGTAGATATTTAACACCGAATACGAACAATACCCTCAATATATCATGGACTAAACTTTACGCTTCTTTTGGGATATTTCTACTTACGCACAGAGGTTGCATATCAATTTTTTTACCGATCAATTTTTGAACGCCTTAGAAAAACTACAGGTTGAAATGCTTGGTGTTAATAAACTATGAATTCATACTCTAGTCGGTATTTTATATCCAAACAAATTAATTTTGTTTAAACCCTTTCAGCTGAACAAACACTAAAAGTTATAGTGAAATTTTTTCAATTTGGTAGCTTATTTAAAAACAAATGTAAGATGTTTGAATCGTTTTATTTGAATGAACTTTAATTACCAAAATTTAAGGATCAGTATATCTAGTTAATTAGTGTAGTGAATAGCAATGGGTCTCACAATAAGATCACTAAATTTGATATTAAAAATATCAGTCTGTCCCACTGTTAAACCTACTGTTTTACCACATGACAAAATTAATGGGACAACTCCACACAAACTTTTTTCAATTTATACAAGTCTCTGTGCCCACTCTAGCTAATTTGCAACTTGGCATGTACTCTTCTCTTTTATTTGACAATTTCTTTTTTTTTTTTTTGTTTTTGAAGTATTGTCCAAAGTAGGGTCACCACCAAGCTGGAAAAAGGAGACAGCCTCTTGACTAACAGCTTTATGGTCTTCCAACTTCTCTATTTTGAAATCTTATCTTCAATTACGGGTACATTTGGCTGTGCGTATGGTTCAAATTTAATTATTCTTATATTATTATCTAGTAATCACTAATTTATTAAGAGTGGGCAAAAATACCATTGTATCTAAAAAATCAAACTGAATCGATGGTTTCATTTTTAAAATTAAAAAACGAATATTGAAAAAATTAAAAATTTAAGCAAATTATAGTTTTTATTTTTTATCAGAAAGCACATTAAATACATTTTGCACTTCAGCTGGTATTGAACCAATCCAAACAGCACATTATTTTTCTTCTAAGCCAAATTTGACTAAGAAATGGGCACGAGTATTACAATTTCGGGGAACATACTGAAAAATAATTTTATGAAGCTCCTTATTTTGCTTTTGGATCTCTGAAATTATCTAAAATATTTCTATTCCACTACCCTTAGGGCTCGTTTGGTATGCCGGATTGGATTGGATTGTATTGGATTAGATTGGATTGGATTAGATTGGATTAGATAATATTGGATTGAATTGGATAACATTGGATTATGTATAATACTATGTTGTGTTTGGTGCAATATTGGATTAGACTATAAATAATCATGTTTTATATTATAATATTACAATTTACAATTTATTATTATTATTAATATTATTATAAATTAAAATTTTGTATTATTAATTATACAAATCAACCTCAATGACATTAATGAAATATAAATCATAATTTAAATAATTTTTATTTTGTTAAATATATATATATATATATATATATATATATATATATGATATTATATTATTTTTATTCAATAATCTATTATTTTATAAAAATTTATCTTTTGAATATTAATTTAATAATTAATTTATAATGTAAATTTGAAATTATAAAAATATTTAATAATTAAATAAATTAAAATAGGATTTTAATTTAATGTGAAATTAATAATGATTTTTAGTATAATTTATTATTTACATTATTAAAATTAATATTTTTATTACATTTATCACATATTACTATAATTTTAATATTTTATAAATTATTATGTTTAATTGAGTTATCAATATAATCCAACACTAACTAATCCCATGGCCCCCCTTGGATAATTTCCTTTACAAAATTAAGATTAGCTTGTGGGCCCAGGATAACTAAATTTCAATACTCTTGACAGCACCAAACATGACACAATGATAAAATTAAAAAAAAAAAGAGTTCAATCCCCACTTTTAATCCTCCAACCAAACGAGCCCCTTAGTGTTGTTAACTAACTCGACCACCTATTATGCATGAGGTTATGGCTACTTCTACAGCTTCAGCCTATGCAAAACTTACATTTCCGTTAAAATGAGACTGATAAAAACCAGCTGCAACCATCTTACCAAACGAGTTTCTTACCACATCTCCCAGACTTTAAGCAAATTATAGTTTAAAACTAAAAAAATAAAACTAAACTGAAAATCGAATCAATTTCGATTCCAATTATTATTTCTAAAAAAATTGATGACTCAGTTCGATTCGGTAGTGTACCGAAACGTTGCACACCCCTGCTAATTATAACTATGTATTTTGCTTCATAAAAGGTCGGATTATAATATGGAATCCAATAACTAAGGATCAGGTTGTCATTAAGAAATTAAAAAAGAAAAAAATTAGAAGTGATACAACCATATCAATGGAGAGTTTGTGAAACGAACACTATGATGTTTGATGTGATTGATAGCAACACCCTTTCATTTTTGCATGAGATTGAAGGCATCAATTTAATGCCAATAAATGCCCTATCCTTCTTATTATCTATTACTTGATTATTATAAAATAGTACCCAATTCCCACTTGTTATCATACAAAACGTAAGGTGCCATTGATGGTTATTCTCAACCATCTGCAAAGTTTTATCTTCAAAAGCAATATTCTCTGTAATACTTCTTTCTTATTTTTACTATTGAAAAAAGAAAAACAACGTACTTCCACCTTTTTTTTCCCTAATGACAAGAGGGCGTAAACAGTGGCATCTGATGGTAATGATTTTGAACTTTCACTTCAGATGGGTTAATGGAGCAGAGCAAGTGCCATGTTACTTCATTTTTGGAGATTCATTATTTGATAGTGGCAATAATAATGCTCTTCCAACAAAGGCTAAAGCAAATTACCCTCCATATGGAATTGATTTTCCTGGAGGTCCAACTGGAAGATTTTCGAATGGTCTAAACATGGCAGATGTTATAGGTACATATAATATATAGGGTGTATATCATCTACCTCTTTCTCTTTAGCACATACAGTTTCATGAAGCAAATTATTTTTAATCGGGTAAAAGCTTGTTTAGTCCCTATATTATGAGGTTAGTGTCTATTTAGTCCCTGTATTTTTAAAAACACCTCAAAACATTCCTGCTACTAAATATTGACACTTATGCCATTATTTTTTATTATTTTTAACTTGCTTTTACAATATTACATTTTTACAATAATGTTTCTTTTTTGGATATTAATAAAAAATTAAATTATCGAATTAAACTCAAAAATAAAATAAAAACAAAAAAGGTATATATTAATTTTTGTAGAAGCTCACGTATGTCTAAAAAATTAATATCGTAAAAAATTACATTATCATTTTTTTGAGAAAATTTAATATTTTAACTCAAGAGTGTGTTCCACAAAAATTAATATATATTATTTTATTTTATTTTATTTTTTGGTGTTAAACTGGTAATTTATTTTTTTCTTTTTAATAATGTCTAAAAAATTATTATAATAGAGTTATTTTTTTCTTTTTAATAATGTCTAAAAAATTATTATAATAGGGCAATATTATAAAAATAAGTTAAAAGGAACAAAAGATAATGGCAAAAATCAATAATTTAATGGTAGGGATGATTTGAGGTATTTTAAAAAATATAGGGACTAAACGGGCACTAACTTCAAAATATAGGGACTAAACGAGCTTTTACCCTTTTTAATCAAAAACTTCTGGTTGCAGCTCAACTTCTAGGGTTTGGCGGTTTCATTCCATCTTATGCAAGTGCAAGAGGTGACGACATTCTCAAAGGTGTAAATTATGCCTCCGGAGGAGGGGGAATTCTAAATGAAACTGCACGAAACAACCTAGTAATTCAAACACTAACACTCCAAAATAGCTCACACCAGGAATCTGAACAATTTAATCATATATTTTCCTGATATTTCTCACAGGGATTCGTGTGGAGTATGAACCACCAGTTACTAAATCACCAAAGAACAGTATCGCGGATTAGGAGAGTACTAAAAAGAGACAGAAAATCAACTGCAAAATATCTGAGCAAATGCATATACACAGTTGGAATGGGCAACAACGACTACATTAACAATTATTTGTTGCCTCAGTTTTATACTACGAGTCACGTTTATACACCAGAGCAATATGCAACCGTTCTTGTTCGACAATATTCTCGGCAATTAAAGGTCCTTTCCTCTTCTCCTCCCGTTCTGCAAATGTAAATAAAAAGCATTTCTCTGTTTCTTCGAATTAACTCCTAATCTTCTTTGGTACTAGATTTTGTACAAATTGGGAGCAAGGAAGATAGCAGTATTCGGATTAGGTCTCGTCGGCTGTACTCCAGGCAGTGTTGCCATATATGGAACCAGTAATAGTTCAATGTGTGTAGATTCCATAAACATGGCAGTCCAGATTTTCAATAAGAAGCTCATACCACTTGTAGATGAACTCAACAACAATCTCCAGGATGCCAAGTTTAT
Source organism: Citrus sinensis (assembly GCF_022201045.2). NCBI lineage: Eukaryota > Viridiplantae > Streptophyta > Magnoliopsida > Sapindales > Rutaceae > Citrus > Citrus sinensis. The sequence continues at coordinate 17,534,074 of NC_068562.1, forward strand.
CTATGTGGACATTTTCAATATATCTTCTACTCCAACACCTGGTATAAAAGTTAAGCTTTCCTCACCAGAAAAGAACATAAAAATTATAATTGATCGCTGACTGATGTCCATTTCAGGAAATTCGGCGATTAACACTCCTTGCTGTGAAGTAGGGAATTTAACGATGAATGAAGGTGTTTCAACCTGCACTCCTTTCGGCACTTCATGTCCAAATAGAGGTGAGCACGTATTCTGGGATACAACGCATCCGACTGAAGTTGCCAATGCTGTTCTTGCTGGAAGATCATACAGTGCTCAACTTCCTTCTGATACTTACCCGATTGATATTCGTCGCCTTGCTCAACTCTAGTCCTGTATATCACAAGTAAGAATAGTTGGATTCTCAAAGGGACCATCATTATCAATTCGGTACCATTTTTCAAATTGATGCAAAGATGATACTTTTGTTGTAGTGAAACTTCAATGGAGTACTGGATAAGTATAACCTCCTAATGATTTGAATGAAACATCAGTAGAAATTATTTTTCATTCCCATCAGCAGGCAATGGAGTTAAGTTTAACTTACTTGTCAAGATGACTAAGGTTAATCCATTGACTGTATCACGATAAATTGCCAAAATACACCCAAGTCAACAAATAGATCATCATAATGGTACAAAGAATAATGTACAACTGAACACCATCATGAAGAATACAATAGTTTGCACAATGGGATATATGAAATATTGGATTTTTCAAAGGCAATGTCAGGGCAGATATAGCAGCAGAGATAAGCAATACCCAAGTCTAATAAACGAAGTCTGTCGGTATAAAACAAACGAAAAAGTGAGGTCAGACAAGAGTGAGTGTACAGATGAAAAAAGTCTATAGCTGCTGCGAAACCTCAATCAAGGTCTCTGGAATGCTCTTCTGGCCATGTTAACTTTGATATCATCGTCAAATTCTCCTCTGACAATACTTTTGTTTACTCTACCGGCCTCTAAAGGCCATCAAGATTAGTCTTGTTCTGTAACATGACGTCCACAGGATTCAGAAACACAATCTGAAAATAGATCGATCCCAAAGAGGTGAATGAGACTTGAGGACATTTTAAGGAGGAAAAAGTGAAAGCATGTATTCAACTAACACTAATTAACCTTTACCATCCTAGGTAGGAGTATTCTGCAAAGAAGAGTGTTGCCTGCAAATTATTAAATGCACCCCAGCTATTGAACTTATCAATAACCATTTTTTAATTCTCTCCCTGTAAGCTGGGGGCACTTGCTTCCTTAGGAGTCAGTTCACCCAGCAATTTTTTTTTACATGACAAATAACTGAAAAAAGAAGCTACCTATCAGACTAAAAGGGTTAATTAGAGTTTAGTCTCACTATTTTGTGTGTGTGTGTGTGCGTGTGCTGGGTTTGATTCATATTATTTGGTCACGCAATTAAACACAAATATAAATGCTATCTCAACTGATGACAAGATCACACAATCATATGATAAGAGAAACAAACAATCAGAGTCACATGATAAGATAAACAAACTTCCTAAGAATGTGATCCTCCGGGTTCCAATCGCACTGACAAGGGCAACCTTTTTTTTTTGATATTTTGGAGCCTAGTAAAAATTAGGTTAGAACAGAATGGGAAACAGAGCTCCCATACGTATCATTACATAAGCAATAACCCAGCCCCTCAGGGGGGTTCAAAGACATGAAGACCAAGAGGTAGGGAACCGGCAAGTTTTGCCATGCAATCTGCAGCAAAATTGGGTTCACGATATATATTTTTTTATGGTAATAAACCGTTGTCTGTTCATCACTTCCTTGATGGCAATTATGTGAGAAAAGTGTGCATTAGGCATCAAAATAATGAAGGAAATAAGTTGGGAAACACATTGGCTATCCACCTCTTCAATCAAATAACGAATGCCACGGTCCCAAGCAATATTAAGGCCTTGAAAGAGACCCCAAAGCTCTGCAGTATTCATCGATCCAAAACCAATTTTCATGCCAAAGCCAAACTGCCACTTGCCAGAGCAATCCTTAACCAAGCTACCAGCGCTAGCTAAACCATTCTTTAACCGTGATCCATCAGTATTTAATTTGAAAAACGATTCAGAGGGAGCCTGCCAGCCAATATCTTTGATGATCCCATTGCTCTGACCTAAACTTAGAGTTGATCGTACATTTTGAATGTCCTGTACCCAAGATTTTATTTCAGTAACAATCTGAGTGTAGCAAGGGGAATTCTGGGAGAAAAGAAACTGATTGCACCAAAACCAAATTTTCCAGCTAGCCACACCAAATAAACAGGCCCACTCATCCACAACTTCATTGATACCACTCTTTCCCAAATTGAAAGAGAGCCAATCACAAAGATTAAAGGAGAAAAAATAATGTCTGAAGCTTACTGGAATCAAACAATTCCATATTCTCCTTGCAAAAAAAACAGTCCCTAAGTGCATGCATCACGTCTTCTCTCTTATGGCCACATCTTTCACAATTCATTTTGTCCAGAATATGCCTCTTAAAAAGCTCCTCTCTAGTTTTAATTTAGCAAGCATCACCAACCATAAAAAAATTCTAACTAGTTGGGGACCTTTCCATTGCCAAATTAATTTCCAAAAATGAACATCTTTGTTACACTTGGAATTATTCAGAAAAAGTAAGCTGATTTAGATGTGAACTTGCCCGTTTTGGAGTGAGCCCAATAAAGGAGGTTGTCGCATTTGCCGTCAGAAGGGGGCTTGATCGCTGTAATTTGGAGAAGAATTTGACTGGGGAGAAAAGCACTAATCATGTCCAAGTTCCACTGCCCCTCAGCGTCCACAAAATCAGCAACTCATTTATTTATTAACTCATCTGGGATTGGGTTTGTAATATGATCTGCAATAATTATTTCTTCTGAAACCCAACACTGATGCCAGAAGTTAATTTTATTCCCATCTCCAATCGACCATCTCATGCCCTGTAACATATAATCCCAGATTCTGCTTATGCTTCTCCAAAGATAAGAATTATACTTGTTATCAATAGTTATAGGAATAGAGTCTGAGAAAAGCCCATATTTAGATCTCAGAACCTGAATTCATAAACTGTGAAGAGAAGCCAACATATTCTTTCCAATTTTCATAGGCAGAGCATTGTTCATGTCAGAAAGATTCTTCAAGCCAAGACCACTTCCAGATTTTGGTGTACAAACTATTTCTAATTAACCAGATTAAGTTTACGGCCTTCATTATTTCCTCCCCAGATGAATCTCCGAGAGATCCGATCAATTTTGTCTAACACTCCCTTTGGAATCTTTGTTGTTTGCATTGCAAAAATAGGAATCGCTTGAATAATTGATTGAGCCAGAGTAATTCTTCAAGATAAAGAAAGGTGCATTGAGCTCCACCCTTACAGCTTTTTATCAACATTGTCCACAATCTCTTGATAAGTAGCTTTGGTAACTTTGTTGTGAAGCAGCGACATTCCGAGATATTTGCCAAGATTTTCAAACCTAATGACTCGCTTATTTTCCTTGCCATAGCCTTTCTAACATTCTTGGAGAAAAAAAAACACAGTCTCCTGTTTGCTAGCTATCTCCCATGAACTGCTACAGAAACTGTCAAGCACATTATTTATAACTTGGGCTTGATTACAAGAAGCCTTAGCAAGAAGGAGCAAATCATCTGCCAAAAAAAAAAAAAAAAAAGTGTTAGAGGAACACCATTACACGAAAGGCGTATGGGTCACCATCTTCCGTCAGCCACTGCCTAATTAATTCCATGACTAAGGCGTTCAATACAAAGAGGGTCTCCCTGTCGAATGCCTCTAGAAGAAGTGAATTCATCAGTGAGCTCCCCTTCCCATAAAATTTGCATTCTAGCCGTGGTGATGCATTCCATTGTAATTCAAATAAACTCCTGAGGCAGCCCAACATCTTTACGAATATCATGGATAAAATCCCACCAAAGCCTGTCATAAGCCTTCTCAAGGTCGACTTTGATAGTCATTTGCCTAGTTTTACCCCTTTTAGTTTTCATTGTGTAGATGATTTCTTGCGCCATGACAATATTTTCCGTGATATGTCTTCCGAGGATGAAACTAGTCTAAGTTGGACCAATTAAGTCAGGTAAAATCTCCTTTAGCCGGTTTGCCAAAATTTTTGTGATTGTTTTGTACAGAACTGGACAAAGGCTTACGGGATAAGGACAATAAGTCTTGTTCAGTTCTGAAGGAAGGGGATTCCCTTTAACAATATTACTCACAAGGTCACAAACTGAAACACCAACCACTTTCCATTGTGCCTGATAGAAGAGAGCATGGAGCACATCAATTCCTAGAGCCTTTAAAGGTTTCATTCCGAAAATAGTAGCTTTTATTTCCTCACTCTGGATAGCTCTACAAAGATCAGCTATTCTGTCTTCATCGATCTTTGGAAAGGCATTTGCAATGGAGTAAATTCAGACCTCTTCATCATCACGAGTGAAAAGTCTAGAGAAAAAATCAATGGCGTGAGTCTTGATTTCTTCCTTGACAAGGGCAACTATAGAACACATAAAATCAGCTCACAAAATCCCAACTTCAGAGACCAGAGAGTTGCTAGCGATTAACAAACTAAGTTTATTCCATCACCATTTTCGTTGAGAGGTCAAGATGACAGCAAACAAGAACTCGGCAATTCATCAGTAGTACATTCAAAATATCTAAACAATTAATTATTCTTATCAACAGAAGCCATAAGCAAAAGATAGTCAGCAATTTGCTTGATGTTGTTTTCTTCTTGGCTTATGAGTGTGTTTGAGAATTGGTCGCAGTTGCTTTAGGCAATATGCCCTCTTGTCCTGAATCTATCTTGGAAAGTGGAACAACCTTTCCAGAGAGTCCAAGCCCAACAAATCAAGTTGTACTTCACCAACACCCTTTTGTGTGAAACTTGAATAAGACCGTCCAATGCCTAGCCCTCAGGTGGTGGGATGGTTCAATACTTTTATTGAGTGACGAAGTAATGAGTTTTTAAATAGAATTATTAGTAGATGGTATAATATTATTTTCTTACAATGGGGACAGATACAATTAGGTAGATTAAAAGATGAAATTCCAACATATTATTTGTTGCCCATTTAAATACTTAAAAATAAAATTTCGCACATTTTTTTTCTCTCCCAATATTGAAAATAGACTGTGGATGACCGGTAATTGAGATGTAGTGAGCATTTTATTGTGTAACTAATAAACACACTAAAAAATATAAGCTAAACTTATTTAAAAAAGGGGTAAATCAAAGGAACCGAATTATTTGGCATATGATGCGTATAGGCACATTTAGCATACACTTGTAAAGAGACTCATGTCCTTTTTCACTTTATTTTAATTATTTTATTTACATTTTTGGTTTTATCATCACAGAATATAATCTAACCTTACATGATATTTGTAATTTTGTAAAAAAAAAATTGAAATAATTATAGATGTAGTATTATAGTTTTCCTTTAATCCCATCACAATCAACTACTAATATTATTTTTCCAAATTACATTTGAACCTACTGCTAATATTTACAATAAAAAGTCTACTAAACGCTTTGTAATAGTATAGTTCAAATATTCGGACGTAAAATGAGTTTAATGTACTTTAAGAGAACGAAGCACGCACTTACTTGAATGTTTTGTCCATGAGCGTTTTTCTAATATTATAATATTCTTAAATGTAAGACTGAGAGGTTTAAGTTTCTCTCATTTGTTAGTCGAAAGCAAAGGGTTTTAGGCAAAACTGAAACGAGCAACGCTAGCGAGAAGCCGATGGCAAGGCAACTGCGTCATCCTCTCAAATTCCGGCCCATTTTCCCTCCCTCTCTTTCTCTTTCTCGTTCCCTCTGCACACAATCATCAAACAGCAACCACAACAGCCACGGAGACCAAGAGCGCAATGAGCAAGTACGGAAAATCCGAATCCTCTTCCAGAAGAACCGCCCAGAAGCCGCTCAGAGACTCATCAAATCCATCGTCTTATCAAACGCTTCACCTTTCACTTCGCCCCACGAGCTCTTCTCTCTTTTCTCCGTCTCCTCGCCTTACTACAAACCCACCTTCGCCAACATCCTCCTGTCGATTCTATCATCCGCAAAGCTTCCCAGCGATGCCCTGCAGCTTTACGCTTCGACCAAAGCCGACGGTACGCGTCTCTCTTTGGATTCCATTAATGTCTTGCTTGAATGTTTGGTGAGCTGTAATCAGTATGATAGGGCTCTTGATTTGTTTGATGAGATTGTTTGCATGGGGTTTAGGCCTGATAAGTTTACGTATGGTAAAGCGGTTCAAGCCGCGGTGAAGATTGGTGATTTGAAGAGGGCTTGTGAGATTTTTGATGGGATGGAGAAGAGTAGGACTAGGCCTAATGTGTTTGTTTATAACAATTTGATTAGTGGGTTTTGCAAAGAGAAGAAAATTAGGGATGCAGAGAAGCTGTTTGATGAAATGTGTCAGCAGAAGTTGGTGCCGACGAGGGTTACTTATAATACGTTGGTTGATGGGTATTGTAAAGTTGGGGAGTTTGAAAAGGTTAGTACTTTGAGAGAAAGGATGAAGAGGGACAAGGTGGAGGTGAGTTTGGTTATGTTTAATTCATTACTCGGTGGGCTTTGTAAGGCGAAGAGGATGGAGGAGGCAAAGAGCGTATGTAAGGAAATGGAAGTTCATGGGTTTGACCCTGATGGGTTTACTTATAGCATGCTTTTTGATGGGTATTCCAAGTGTGGGGATGGGGAGGGTGTGATGGCTTTGTACGAAGAATTGAGTGGGAGAGGATTTAGGATTAATAGTTATACTTGTAGCATTTTGTTGAATGCATTATGCAAAGAAGGGAAGGTGGAAATTGCGGAGGAGATTGTTGGGAAAGAAATAGAAAATGGGCTTGTTCCTGACGAAGTTATGTTTAACACAATTGTGAGTGGATATTGTCGAACAGGTGACTTGAACAGAGCTATGTTGGCTATTCAACAAATGGAAAATCATGGGTTGGCTCCAAATTGCATTACTTTCAATACTTTGATTGACAAGTTTTGTGAATTGGGAGAGATGGATAAGGCGGAGGAATGGGTAAAGAGAATGTTGGAGAAGGGCATTTCTCCAAATGTTAAGACAAATAACACCCTAATTGATGGGTATGGAAGAATGGGCCATTTTGATAAGTGCTTTCAGATTCTTGAAGAAATGGAAAATAGTGGGACGAAGCCTAATGTTGTAAGCTATGGTTCTCTCATAAACTGGTTATGCAAAGACTGTAAGCTTCTTGAAGCTGAAATAGTCCTCAAGGATATGGAAAATAGAGGTGTTCTTCCTAACGCTCAAATATATAATATGCTCATTGATGGTAGCTGCACAATGGGGAGGATTAAAGATGCTTTCAAGTTTTTTGATGAGATGGTGAAAAGGGAAATGGGTCCAACACTTGTAACTTTTAATGCCCTCATTAATGGGCTTTGCAAAAAGGGAAGGGTAATGGAAGCTGAAGACATGCTCCCCCAAATAACAAGTAGTGGTCTTAATCCTGATGTGATTACATATAACTCACTGATCTCTGGATATTCCAGTCTAGGAAGCTCCCAAAAATGTCTCGAGCTGTATGAAAATATGAAGAAGTTGGGCATCAAACCTAGTTTGAGGACTTATCATCCTCTACTTAGTGGATGTATCAGGGAAGGAATAGTGGCTGTAGAGAAATTATTCAATGAAATGTTACAGATCAATTTGGTTCCTGATCTACTGGTGTATAATGCACTCATTCACTGTTATGCAGAGCATGGAGATGTCCAGAAGGCACTTGTATTGCATAGTGAGATGGTGGACCAGGGAATTCGTCCTGACAAGATGACCTACAATAGCTTGATTTTTGGGCACTTAAGAGAAGGCAAGTTGTCCAAGGTAAAAGAGCTTGTCAATGACATGAAGGTCAAAGGATTGATTCCTAAAGCGGATACCTACAACATACTGGTAAAGGGATACTGCAACCTTAAGGATTTTGGTGGAGCATACATTTGGTACCGTGAAATGTTTGAAAATGGTTTCATTCCCAGTTTCTGTATTTACAATGAGCTAACAAATGGCCTCAAACAAGAGGGGAAGTTGAAAGAGGCCCAGATTTTATGCTCCGAAATCAGCATTGTAGGAAAGGATGCTTGGACTAATGAGGATCAATCTGCAGTTGCTAAAATGTAGAAAAGTGATGTTTGGTTTGATTAAGTGTTCAGTTCGTCAATTGATTAAGATCTCAAGGAAAGCAAGAAAAGCAGCCATGTTAAGTGCTGTAACTAGGGAGCTATATTGATGCTGATTTCCAGCCATGGTCTGATGGCATCTGGCACACCATTCTTTCTTTGTTTGCAACCCATCATTAGCTCTGGTTTCGCGAGTCTGGAAACTAGGTATAAATTGCCTTGCTTAATTATACAATTGAATTTATTGGCTCACTGATCTTTACCGTTTATGATTTGGTACATACCTCTCTTTCTCTCTCTGTGTGTATATAATTGTAACATTTTGTATACAAAACTGTATGTGGGTCGATTGAGGACGAAGTTGGTCCTGATTGTTGAATCTATCAGGTCCCATTCCTCACTGGCCAGTTATTGACATTTTTTTTTTCATGTTTTATTGGTGTTTATTTATGGAACCTCACAACCTAAACCAATTTCACCTGATGGCATCACATAATAATCTTCATTTCTCTGAGACATTGGGGAGGACTAAATTTTTATCTAATGAGTAACTTTATTATTTACATGGTCATTAGATAAAAGGTTAAAAAATTTTAGGAACAAATTTTAGTTTTGTTAGGAATGTTCTGGAATACTAAGTTATTGTCTCATGTGGTTATAGGAGAGTGGCACATGATTGAAGTGCAGAAGAAACTAGAGGTCAATAAAAAGTGTAAATCGCCATGAATACATAGGTCATTCAACTCCGTGCAATGATCTAACAGAAAAAGTAATTTATTGATTATGACAATCAACACTTGCTGTTACCTATAAAAGAGCAGAAAGTGAAACATTGACTAGCCAATAAGATCGGTACGAAAAGCAATAACACATTTCGCTGAAGTAGCTTCTAATCCACTCGAATTTACTTTGTAAGGAAGTGCTAGATTTTTGGGATTATCTCAGACAACCCTCATGCCATATGTAATTTTAATATGGACATGATGTAACCGTCACCATCTAGCTGTCTATCTATACTAACACATGCATTATCCAATTCTTCTCCGTTATTATTGTTGATATGATATTAAGTGTCTTAAAAATCAATGTTAGCTAAACTGGTGATATGCTTGTAGATTTCAAACTGCTTTTCTGAGAACTCAGATTGGTGCTTGATGAATAGAATGCTTGAAATTTCATTATATTGCAATTTTTACTCTAGAGCAAGAAGTGGGGTCCTCCACCTTGCATCTTTTAGTTTCCACTGTAGATTGATAATTTCATGTGAACATTTATGCTAATCAATATGCCATTTGCCAAAGGCCAACACTGATTGGAGTAACATGAAGATGTAAATTTTACTTTCTTAACACAACTTTGTAGTGATCCAAATTTTTTTTGTTGTTAAGTAATTTATGAGATTGTTAAGGGTGTGGGTATTCAGGAATGCTGCTCTTTGTGTTGGCTGTGGGGATGACAAGATAGTACTGCTGTGGAGGACGTGGATTTGTCTGACCAAGCTAGTACCAAAAGCTTGAAGATTGCAATCTATCTTGGTTGTCCAAAGGTACCTTATAATCATTCTTATTTGAGTAGGATTATATTCCGTTTTGAAAGTAATTCATTCATTTAGAAAACCATCAAAGAACATAATTGTTACCATCTTTTGGTTAATTTTGAAGATGCACAAGTATTGCTCAACTTGGGATGTTTACCATCTGATTGTATTATATCATTTTCTTTAATGCTGTACAAACTTAGTAAGACCTTCAGTGTTTGAACTGCAACCATTCTTAAACACACTCACCGGCCAAGAAGAAACAGATCAAGCAAATTGCTGACGCTCTTTTGCTTATTGCTTCTGTTGATAAGAATAATTAGTTGTTTAGATATTTTAAATGTACTACCAATGAAATGCTTAGTTCTTGTTTGTTGTCATCCTGACCTCTTAACAAAAATGGTGGAGTAAACTTAGGACAAACCGAGTTTGTTAATCACTGGCAACTCTCTGGTCTCTGAAGTTGGGGTGTTCGGAGCTGTTTTTATATGTTCTATAATTACCCTCGTCAATGTGGTTGGAATCCAGACATTCTTCGAAGTTTGTTTATCTTGTCATGTGATTGTGTCATTGTTTGTTTCTCTGATCATGTGATTGTGTGATCTTTTCGTCAGTTCAAAAGGCATGTATGTAAGTGTGTGACCAAATAATATGAATCGAACCCAGCACGCACACACAAACACAAAATAATGAGAATAAACTCTAATTAAACCCTTTTAGTCTGGTAACTGGCTTCTTTATCAGTTATTTGTCATGCAAACAAAAATTTCTGGGTAAACTGACTCCGAAGGAAGCAAGTGGCCCAGCTTCCAGGAAGAGAACTTAAAAAATGCTTATTGATTAGTTCAATGGCTTGGGTGCATTTAATAATTTGCAGACAACACTCTTCTCTGCAGAATACTCCTACCTAGGCTGGTAAAAGTTAACTAGTGTTAGTGTAATTCATGCTTTAACTTTTCCTTCCTTAAAATGTCCTCAACTCTCATTCACCTCTTTGAGATCGATCTATTTTCAGGTTGTGTTTCTGCATCTGTGTATGTCATGTTACAAAATGGACTAACCTTTGTGGCCTTTAGAGCCCGGAAGAGTAAACAAACGGATTGCCAGAGGACAAAATTGGGGATGTTATCAAGGTTAACATGGCCACAAGAGCATTCCAGAGACCTCAATTGAGGATTTGAAACAGGCATAGATTTTTTTCAACTGACCACTCATTCTTGTCTGACCTTTCTTTTTCATTTGTTTCTATGCTGACAGACTTCATTTATTAGACTTGGTATAGCTTATCTCTACTGCTGAATCTGCTCTGACATTGCCTTTGAAAAATCCAATATTTCATATATCATATTTTGCAAACTATTGTATTCTTCATGATGATGTTCAATTGTACATGGTCCTTTGTACAATTCTGGTGATCTATTTGGTGACTTGGGTGTATTTTGGCCATTTATCGTGATAGAAACAATGGAATAAGCTTGATCATCCTGACAAGTTAAAGTTAATGCCATTGCCAGTAGATGGGATTGAAAAGTAATTTCTGTTGAAATTTTATTCAAATCGTATGGAAGTTATGATTATTCATACCCCGAAGTTTCATATGACAAAAGTACCATCTTTAGATCAATTTCCAAAATGGTACCGAATTGATAATGGTGGCCCCTTTGAGAATCCAATTATTCTTATTTGTGCTATGTGGTGCAACAGCTGAGCAAGGTGATGAATATCAGTCGGGTATGTATCCTAAGGAAGTTGAGCACTGTATCAGCTTCCAGCAAGGACAATATTGGCAACCTCAGTTGGAGGCTTTGCATCCCAGATTATGTACTCATCTCTATTTGGACATGAAGTACTGAAAGGAATGCAAGTTGAAACACCGTTTATTCATCCTTAAATTCCCTACTTCACAGCAAGGAGTGTTGATCACCGAATCGTCTGAAATGGACATCAATCACCGATCATTTATAATTCTGATGTTCTTTTCTGATGGTGAAAGTTCAACTTTTATAACAGGTGTTGGAGTGGAAGATATATTGAAAATGTCCACGTATATAACTTGGCATCCTGGAGATTGTTGTTGAGTTCACCTATAAGTGGTATGAGCTTTTTATTGAAAACCTGGACTGCCATGTTTATGAAATCTACTCATACATAACTATTACTGGTTCCAGACACGGCAACACTGCCTGGAGTACAGCCGATAAGACCTAATCTGAATACTGCTATCTTCCTTGCTCCCAAGTGGTACAAAATCTAGTACCAAAAAAGATTAGAAGTTAATTCGAAGAAACAAGAAATGCAGACCTTGTTATTTACATTTGCAGAACGGAAGGAGAAGAGGAAAGGAGCTTTAATTGCTGAGAATATTGTCGAACAAGAACAGTTGCATATTGCTCTGGTGCATAAACGTGACTCGTGGGACAAATCTGAGGCAAGAAGTAATTCTTAATGTAATCGTAGTTGCCCATTCCAACTGTGTATACGCATTTGCTCAGATATTCTGCAGTTGATTTTCTATTTCTTGTTAGTATTCTCCGAATCAGCGATATGGGGAAAATATATCATCAAATTGTTCAGATTCCTGTCGTAAACTATAGTGGAGTGTTAAGCGTTTGAATTGCTAGGTCTTGTCGTGCAGTTTCATCTCGAATTCCTGCTCCTCCGGAGGCATAATTTAAACCTTGGAGAATGTTTTCACCTCTTGCACTTGCAAAAGGTGGAATGAAACCGTCTAGAAGTTGAGCTGCAACAAGAAGTTTTTAAATAAAATGATTTGCTCCATGAATCTGTATGTAATAAAGAGAAAGAATAAGATGCTATGACTCTATTATGTTATATATACCTATAGCATCTACAATGTTTAGACCACTTGAAAATCTTCCAGTTGGGCCTTCAGGAAAATTAATTCCATATGGAGGGTAGTTCGCTTTAGCCTTTGCTGGAAGAGCATTATTATTGCCATTGTCAAACAATGAATCTCCAAAAATGAAGTAACGTGGCACTTGCTCTGCTCCATTAACCCATTTGAAGTACAAGATCAAAATCATTAGTAAGAGATGCCACTATTAACGCTTCCTTGCCCTTGCCAAAGAAACTTAGAAGTATGTGTATATATATGTGAATAATAAAAATAAGAAAGAAGTATTATAGATAATATCACTTTTGAAAAAAAAAAGAAAAAAAAAAAAGAAATTGCTGATGGTTAGAGAATGAGAAGGATAGGGCCTCATTGATTGGCATCAATCACATGTAAAAATGAAAGTGTTGCTGTCAATTACTTCAAAAACTGAAAAAGAGTAATGCTCGATGTCTTTGTATTTCAGTTTCAATCGATACGGTAGTACCACATCAATGACAACACCATTTCCTTAATTTTGGAATTTTATGCTATAATCCAACCTTGTATTAAGAAAAAATACATAGTTATGATTAGTAGGGGTGAGCAACAATTCGTTTCAGTTCCGAATCGAGCTGAATCATCGATTTTTTTAGAAATAATATTTCGAATCCGAATTTGTTTGGTTTTTTTGGGTTTTAAATCATAATTTCCTTTGTATTGTTAGATTTTTGAATTTTTTTTTTCATATGAACCGATTGCTTTTAAAAATGGAACCATCCGTTTGGTTTCTTTTTCAGAACAATAATTTTTTTTATTAAATTTAGGGTAATTTAGGTTCAGCCCCCAATTATTTCAACATTTTACATCGTACACCCATATCTTTCGACCATGTGCACCGTACCCCTATTTCTGTTAAAAAATTAATTAATTCTAACTATTTAGGCTATTATTAACTTAAAAAGACCATACTCCCCTAGCTTGAAATACTAAAAAATGTGAGTACTAAAATACTGCTTATAACTTATAAAATTTACATCAAGAAATAAAAATTTGTTATAATAAATATTTATCTTTATATTTTTTAAATTATATTTGGATTTCCTTATCATAACAAGATTGTAAAACCAGTAAACTATAAAATGAGAGACAAAGCATGATTTCAATGTGAAAAAAGAAAATCAGAGACAATCATCAGTACATCACAAAATAGTTCCGATAATCCCACCAAAACAAACAAACCCCAATAATAAAGAAAGATACGCTAATTATTACCAAACTATGGTGCACATGGTTGAAAGATGTGGGTGCACGGTGCAAAATGTCCAAACAACTAGGGCTGATGCGAAATTACCCTTAAGTTTAAAGTTTTAAATCGTGCACAGTTGTAAATATGAACGTGACAAAATTAAGATTTAAAAAACGCCGCACAGCCAAATGTACGGATAATTGAAGATAAGATTTCAAAATATGATTGGATATGTTAAATTTCTAAAATCTTAACAGAAGCCAATAAATCAATGCCGCTGAAGCCCTTTTGGACAATACTTGAAAACAAAGAAAAAATTGTCAAATAAAGGAGAAAAGTACGTGCCAAGCTGCAAATTAACTAGAGTGGGCATAGTGATTTAGAGTGTGTTTGAGATTGAAATATTGTAACTTTTAAGTTACCTTTTTTTCATGCAATAAAAAAATCCAGGCGGCCTTTGCCAAATAGAGACTGAACAGCTGCTGTGGAAAAATAAAAATTGTAATTATGAAACAAAAGTTAGTAATATATAGTAAATGTAAATTTTAAATAATAGTTTTGATAAAATTATTAAAATATAATAAATTTTTCATTATACAAGTGAAAAATCATATTAACATATCTTCTAAGCTACGGGTAAAAACTCATTTAGTCCATGTATTTTAAGATTAGTGTCCATTTAGTCCTTTTATTTTTAAAAATACCTCGAAACATCCCTGCCGTTAAAGTATTGATACCCCTACCATTACTTTTTATTTTTTTTGCTTACTTTTATAATATTATCCTTTTATAATAATTTTTTGTTTGGACATTAATAAAAAGAAAATAATTATATTATCAATTTAACCCTAAAAAATAAAAAAAAATATTAATTTTTAATTGTCAAAAATTGTATGCAAACTACCAAGTGTGCAAATGGTGCTTGCAAAAAAATTAATATAATTTTTTTTTTATTTTTTAGGATTAAATTAGTAATTTAATTATTTTCTTTTTATTAATGTCCAAAAAAAATTATTATAAAGGGATAATATTGTAAAAGTAAGCCAAATGAAATAAAAAGTAACGGTAGGGGTATCAATACTTTAACGACAGAGATGTTTCGATGTATTTTTAAAAATAAATGGACTAAATGGACACTAATTTTAAAATACAGGGACTACATGAGCTTTTACCCTCTAAGCTGCCACAACTAGTGTTTACCAAACACTTTAGTGTTGTATTTTTTAAATTACAGCTGGTCAACCTCAATTGCAAAAGCACCCTTACATAAATTGTAAAATATTTGTGTGTATGGTTGTCTTATGAATTCTATCATTTGGTAAAACATTGAATTTCACAATAAAATTAATTGATATTTTTAATATTAAATTTAGTGGTCTCACTATAAGATCTACTGTTAATCTTATGATAAAATTCACTACTCCATCACATGACACGATGGAATCTTATTAAACTATCTCACAATCCCCTGGAATTGTTCTCAGATAAAATTCCTAATTCCAAACAAAAATAATGGGACTTGTGCCGCGCTCGATATATCAAGAGCATGTGATTACTATTTACATGTACGCATTGTACGGTGGAAACTGAACTAGTGTTATAGAAACGTGATAAAATAATGAAACATGTGGCGTTTTGTACCATTTTTATAATGAACTAGACTCTTATAAAATAGTGAAAAAAATGGGACATTTCCACCGAAACTTTTTTTTTTTTTTTTTTTTGGGTTTGAATCCTACCTAATCTAGAGAATAATTCAAACGATGCATAAAATTTTAAAGTAATAAATAAAGAAGAATTATAGAAAAATCTACTTAATTTATTTTTTGGAACTCAATTTTTTTTATTTTATTTGAGTACTAAAATTACCTTAGTCTAAGTTTAAATTATTTATTCTATCTTATATGGTAAAGTACCAAAAATTTACTTTAACTTCAATCTTTTTTTCATAAAACGTTTATACAAAATTCATTTTTTTTTCTAAATTATGTGTCAACATTACTTTAATAGTATGATTTACTAATTTATTATAATTAAACTAACATAATGTCTTTATGGTATAATACTTATATAATTTATCAAACTGCTAAATTTATGTCATTTACATAGAGGGTGTTGAAAAATCATTAGATTTAATCTAAAAATATTGGATTATAGGTTAAATTAAATATCTAAACTATTAGATACAAGAACATATATTTCTATTCATGAATCGGGATCCTAATGCATATAGATACAAATGGTCCAATGGGAGCAAGAATTTCCAGGAGCATTTGAAACATGGTAATTTGGTCAAGATAGTTAAATATATTTTATTTTGAAGTAAAATAATTAAAGATGGTCAAAGAAACCTTAGTAAGAAAAAAATTAGGTAATTATCCACCAACCACCAAATTTTTCTGACTTTTTCAAAAATATACAAATCTTTTTTTTCTTTTTGGGCAAAAATCCACCTAAAGTTTACAAAGTATTTCAGTTGTCCATTGCTGTCTTAAATTTGTTAGACATATTAACATAATATTCATGAAATGACAAATTTACCCTTAAACATAAAACAACTATTTTTCCCCAAGTAAATGACAAAAAAAAGATGAAAGATTACAAAACAAACTTAATTATTTTTATAACTGAAATAAAATAAAGTAAAATTTATATAACTTAGATAAAAATCTATATATACCAAATTGAAATCGTAAAAAAATTTAAAAAATGGTGGCAAGCAATTTACTTTACCAACTAAACGATAAAAATTTAATGCAGCATCTAATTCAGCCAAACTTGCAATCATACATATGTTTGGAGTTACAAACGGCCTGAATGTAGCCAATCAATTGAAGTTTCAAGATCCTTAATTTAATTGGAGGAAAATATTCCAAACCCTAACTCAATAGTTGCTATAACCAACAAGAGGCAAAAAAAAAAAAAGTATGAAAGATTGCCGGCTTGCCATAGTTAGAGAACACTGATGGTTGGCGAAAATTTTGAATGCATGAGTATGGCGGCGGTGGCGGTGTGTTTTGACTCACTGTATTTCAGTGAGAGAAAAATGAAAGAAGGGTGGTGGTTGGAGAGATAGGCATGGGATAGAGAGAGCCTTGCAGCAGTTAAGGTTGATGTGTCCACTCACTATTCAATTGTTTCAATTTGAAGGAAATATTATATTTATATTTTCATTTTCATTTTTAATTTTTTAACTATGCAATTTGATCAAACTTTCGGATTGGATCCAAATTCCATCCAAAGCGCAGCCCCAGATTAGCAATGGTGAACGAAGTTGTTTTTTGAGGTTTATGTAAAATGACAATTTAAGTCCTATGACATCAGTTGGATTTTCATAGAGTTAAGACAACAGTGGATAATTGAAACACTTTATAAATTTTAGGTGCATTTCTGTAAAGAAAAAAATATTTTGAGTATTTTTTAAAATGTCCAAAAAATTAGGTGGTCGGTGGATAATTACCTAAAAATTTATAATAATGATATAATTGATTAATTGTTAAGATTTTATTGTTAATTTGTACTTATTAAAAATATAGTGAACTTGTTTTAAATATTTTTTAGAAGTGGGTGAGTTTACATAAATGGTGGTAGAAAAATATTTCCACTGTATAAAAAACATTCAAAACAACATCAAATATCAATTTGATAATCAACTGAGCTGAAGCATGCTAATACTATAGGTTAACTTCTCAAATGTTGAAATAAGAAAAGGTTTGGTAAAAAAGGCAGTAAAATTATTGGTGGAGTGTATTTGTTTGACATTAATTTTTTTATTCTATTGGAGCTCTTTAATGTAGAAGAACATTAGTGAGATGTGTTTGGTTTTGTCTCCCTTTATGTATCCTCTTCTAACTTGGGCAAAATAAGCTACATTGTCTTCAAATATTGTTGTTGGAATGCCTATAATAGAAGCTAAATTGCATGTGCTCTGAATATAATGGATTAGAGACCATAACAATATACATTCCCTACTTGCTTAATTTAGTGCAAGAATCTCTCAATGGTTAGAAGAGGTAGGAACGAAAGTTTGCATTGAAGATTACCATGAAATTGTTGTATCATTATATGTAAAAATATATCTTGTCTGTGAACGAGTCTTATCAGAATAAAAAAGATAACCTGATAACCAACAAGACCCAATTTCTGTGTTGGCTAGTTTTAATAAAGTAAACCCACGTCCATATTTTATGAAGATAACAAAAAACATATGTAATGTTATTCCAGTGTCGTTGAGTTGGTGCAGAGTTAAATCTTGCCATTAAGTTAACTGAAAATGCAATGTTTGGCCTGGTGTTTTGAGCTAAATATGGTAGTGCACCTATAGCATTTAAATATGGTACTTCTGAATTAAGTATCTCTTAGTCATCTTCTCTAGAGCAGAATGGACCCTTTTTAGAATCAAAGGATTGGGCCACCATAGGAATACTTAATAGATGAGCATTATCCATGTTAAAACACTTTCATATTTTTCTAAACATAGGTAGACTGATGGAGAAATATGTTATCAATTTATATGCTCAATCCATAAGCCAACATAATATTTATTCCCTAAATTTGATTTTCGATTTCCATTTTTAAAATATTCATAAATTTTTAGAAGTTCATCAGGAGTTCTAATTAAATTTATGTCATCAATAGATATTGTTGCAATAACAAATCGATATTCAAATTTTCTTATGAATACGCATAGCAAATAGAATTCTTTTATTAAATATTCACTCAAACGATTGTACTCTATGCACCCATATTGTTTGAATCAATAAAGGGATTGTTGTAGTTTATGCTTCTGGCATTTTTATATCCTTCATGGATTTTTGTATACATATCAGTATCAAGTGACCACTATAATATGTTGTCACTACATCCATGAGATTTATATCAAGTCTTTCTAAGATTGACAAATTAATTAATGATCGAAACGTAATGGTATCGTCACTAGAGAATATGCATCCTCAAAATCAATACTAGGTCTTTATGAGAAACCTTGCGTGATTAGTTATGCTTTTTCATTTTGTTTTCTTGCAAATACCCATCTGTATTCAACAACTTTGACAACTTCAAGTGTCTAGACCGTAGGTCCAAATACTTAATATTTGGCTAGATAGTCAATTTTACTTGAATTGCTTCTTTCCATTGAAGCCAATCATTCCTTTGTCGACATTGATCAACAACTTTAGACTCACAATTATTTTGTAATTTCAGCAGCCGCTGTGAAGAGAAATACACCATCAGTGATAATTTCAATACAATCCCACATTTCTTTTTGCATTAGTATAGTTTGTGGACTTTTCCATATTTTTCAAAATTTGTGCCTCTTCGGGAGCTAATATCTCCTCGAGGGCTTCCATCACTCTAGAGACTTTTGTCTCTTCAAGAACTTCTACCACTCTAGGGATCTGTATCTCTTATGGGACATATTTCTCTTCCGGGAGTATTAGTTCATAGAATATTGTTAATTTTTCCCTTATTGAAATTAATATATACCACTTACCCATATAATTTTCATAATAGCTAAAACCTCCCTACCACCAAAAATTTAAAGGAAAAGAGGGGTAAATGGGTCGTTTGAGTGATAATTTATCTTGAAAATATAAAATATTTATTTATCATAAGAAAAAAGTTTAAAAAAACAAAAAATTTAGGAAGAATATTCTATTTTAATTTTTTATATACTCCAAAATATTATATTTCTTATTTTTAGTACTTAATTTTTTTTATTTTAATTTTTATTAATAGGATTTATTTAATTTATAATTAATAAGAATAAACTATATTAAAAAAAGATAATACTGTAAGATTATGCTACTGAAGGAAGGGGTTATCGACTATTATGAAAACTATGAGAGGATAAATAGTACATATTAATTTAAGTGGGGGAAAATTAGCGATTTCCCTTAGTTCATTTGGAATAAGTGACTCAAATAACTTAGGAATATTCATTACTCGAGCATTATTTTCATTCGAATCATAATTTTTCATTCTTCTCTTTCATGGAATAGTATTTTTAGAATCAAGTGATCTGCCACATGCTTATGGTGTGGAATAGATAATTCATTTGTTACATTTCCAATCAATAGTTTACTATGAACAATCACTAGGCTAGTGTGCTAGCAACTGATATAAGTGACCTGGTTACTTTTGATGTATCTGTAAATAGAATTTTATTGTAATTTTTATTAAAATTTATATTTTTTTAACGATTTGGTGGTAAAATAATAAAAATTAAAACGTGAGAAGGGAGAGTAACTGTCAAAAACATTGAAAGTAAAGTGACATGCCATGAAAAATTAAGGAGTAAAATGATAATATCCCATAAATATTTAGCACATAAATTTTATTTTTATTTCCCTCCCAGAATATCCTGACTTTCAAGTGTAATGTATTTAGAAGGAAATGGCCAAGGTAATATATAAGTCTTACCAGTTATCCCCCAGCCCCGACGAGTGAAGTTTCAAATAATTTCATTGTTTTTAATTCCCTTATTCCTGCTGCTTGCTCTGGATTTTGTTTGGTATTGGGCTTTTATTGTGTTGCCCATCTAATTAATTGTAGCCTGGCGTCGTCAATTAATTAACTATATGTGTATTATGGACTTAATCAATGTTAACGAAGGGATTGATGTATCAATGTATTGTGAAAGGATTATATGTGCGCGCATGTGCATACGTATCATTCTTAAGTGTGGGTGTCCTTATTTTTTTTTTTAATACAGACACGTAGTTAAGGCATGTGGTTTATTAGAATTAGTTTTCAATATATTATAAAACCTTACAATTTAATAATATTAAAAAATGAATCTATTAAACCATATAACTTAATAACATGTCTATATAAAAAAAAAAAAAAGAGTGCACCTACACTATAGAAGTGTTATATGGCCTAACTGCCGCCCTCTCATTCTCATCTTGTCTTTTGGACGTTATGATTGAGATCCTACCATCAGTTTTTAAGATATATGGCCTGCAAAATTCTTATATAATTCTTATGATAACATTATTGAAGTAAAGCAA
This sequence comes from Citrus sinensis, assembly GCF_022201045.2. NCBI lineage: Eukaryota > Viridiplantae > Streptophyta > Magnoliopsida > Sapindales > Rutaceae > Citrus > Citrus sinensis. The sequence continues at coordinate 17,554,887 of NC_068562.1, forward strand.
GCAATAACCAGCTAGATGAAAACTGAACTTGTTTTGGACAACGACAAGGTTTATTTTTCTAAACATGATTTTAGCTTAATCCGATTTGAATTTTCTTAATTTTCGTCTCAAATTTGGCTTCATTATTTCTAATTGTGTATCTCTTGTATGATTTATTTTATAAGCATTTTTCACCCCCATTTAAATCTATTATGTTCATTTTTTTTAATATAGGCCTATTTGGTGTTGCGAGAAATGCTATAAATACCTTATTTCATAAGTTTAGACAAAAATAGTATTTAATATTTTTTTAAAAAGGCCCTTTTTCATAATTTTTTTCATTTTTAACAGCATTTTTTAAAAGAAAGTAGGGAATTATATTTTTATAAGCAACTTATTAAATAAGCCACTACCCTTTTTTTTAATTTGATATTACCACTTTGATATTTTAATAAAATGATAATTCTGTCTTATTTTTTCATAAACTCTAATATACAGATAAAAGATAATCTAAACATATGCTTATTTTGGTAATTGTATAATAAAATAGTAATTCGTGATAAAATTTACCAAATACATATTCTTCACTTTTTAAACTCACAGCAGTCAGTCAGTCACAACACAATTTACCAAACAATGAGTTTTTTTTTTAATCACTCATTTCATCTATATAGTAGAAGCACTTTATTTCATTAGCCACTACAATCCTAAACTGATGCATATCTTTATGAAACCCCTTTTATTGAAAAATAAATAAAGTTTTTAAGGATGGGATTCTTTAAACTTGCCAAACTACTCACTAAATTCGTTTACTAAATAAACTTTGAAAAATTAATTTTTACTCTATAAACCTACCTAAATACCCAATATACCTTAAATAATTAAATTACATCAAGAAATTTTACTTTCTTTAATATAATGGATAATTAATTAGGATGTTAAGTTTCAAATATTAAATAACAAATCAAATAAATTATAAAACTTAGTTAATGGGTAAGCAAGAGTGTGAATATCAAGTTTTAACGCTAGTCATTATGCTGAGGCGGTCTTTACTTGCAAGCAATACAAAAAAAATACATAATAAATAAAATTGTAGATGGGTTGGCTATAGAGAAAAAACAAAAGCTTGATTCATTCGGAATGACGGTAACATAAACCTCGCCACACAGGACGGGACCGAAGAAAATGTTTTTTTTTTTCATTATATGTGTTCACCGCCACCAGCATTGATTCATATATATTACGAAAATATTTAAATTTTATGGTTAGCAAGCATTAAGATTAAGATTAGGGGTAAAAGAGTAAAATAGTAATGGTAGAGTTGGGGAGTTTGGATTTATTTTAAAACATGATCAAGAGGATTTTGCTTAGTTTTAATTTGAGAGTAATACTCATTTTTCCATTATTTTGAATGTGGTTTTATCACTCTCTGGTCAATGTTCTATGTTCTGCTTATAACTAAATAGCATTGTTTCTTTTTTTATTTTCTAAATGGTATTTTAAAAGTTTTAACTGAGAACAAAAAAGGATTTTAGAAGTAACATTTATAAAAATTTTGGTTTTCATATCATGTTGATTTACCACCTTAAAAAAAATATTAAATAGATATAGGGGTTAAGAATAATCTTTAAAGATGAGAACAAAATTCAATTAGAAAACTAGATCAAACTAAAAAGATAAAAAACACCATTGACCTTATACAGATCACGCATGGTGTGTACCACTGATTTGTAGATGCAATGATACAACTAATGCAATACAATTTGCCAAATGCATGCACTCAAAAATGACCTTCGCTCAGTACACATTCCCTCTCCCCCCCCCCCCCCCCCCAATATTATGTCAAGTTTCATTGAATTTTTTTATTTGTTATTAACTAGAACATAAAATTAAAACCCCCAAAATGACGTTTTATTGTCACCGAAGCCTATTAAACGAGCAAGCAATTAACCGAAATCAAAGGAAAGGCACTTTGAAGAAGTAATAAATTTCCGCTGAAGTTTCACTATAACAAAAGCAATTTGAGTACAACAAATTAACAAATTAAAAGAAATGGTACATTTTGATAGAGATTCTCTATTTAACTATAATTAATTAATTATTTTTTATATTAATTAGTTAGTTAAATTAAGCTGAGCGAGGTGATGAATATCAATCGGGTAAGTATCAGAAGGAAGTTGAGCCTTGTATGATCTTTCAGCCATCATTACATAGGCAGCCTCAGTCGGATGTGCTGCATCCCACATGATATGCTCAGCTCTGTTAGGGCATGCAGTCCCCGATGGAATGCACGTTAAAACGCCGTTATTTGCTGTTAAATTCCCTACTTCACAGCAGGGAGAGGTGTTGATCACTGAAATTCCAAAAATGAATCGTCTATTAGAGATCATATATATTCATGTTTTAGGAAAATGACACCTTGGCCCCTGATATTTCATCCCTAGCGTAAAACCATCGCAAACAAATAGATAAATAAATCCACTGTTGAAGGATAGATGCGACCTTTTAGCAAACAAATAAACTAGTTCAAATTCGTACGGGTCTTATATAAGTAAGTTGAATGTGAAAAGGTCGTCTTTACCCTCCAAGTAATTATAAATTTGTTAATAAGAATCTCAGTGGTAAAAGCGATATTTAAAACGGACCAACGTGTCATTCTCCCTAAAAAATAAAATTACGAAAATGCGTCTAACGGTTAGTTTCCGTACCAGTTGCTGGAACACTAGATGATACGCTGGAAGTGTTCACATAGATGAATTTGGTATCCTGGAAATTGTTGTTCAGTTCATCAACTAGTGATACGAGCTTGGTGTTAAACATCTGGACTTCATTGTTTATGTACTCTACGCATGAAGTACCGTTGCCATACATGGCAATACAGCCGGGTGTACAACCGATAAGACCTAATCCAAATAGAGCTACCTTCCTTGCTCCAAAGTTGTACAAAGTCTAGTACCATAGAAAAAGAAGAAGAAGAAGAAGTTAATTGAGAAGATAAAATGAAGAAGAAATACTAAGATTTGTTATTTGCTTACCACAAAATTTGAAGTACAATTTCTAAAATGACAAAGGAGAATGATAGTTTCGTCTCTTATAAGTTTCTTTATTAACCACATGGGTGTTTTTATATATTTATAATACTTCAAATTTACTAATACTTCATTTCACCACGAGTGTTAGAACATTAGTGAAGGAATATATCTCAGGGTAAGTTTGACCTTTTAAATGATTTAAAATGGTAGCGCACAAGAAAATGTCATGTCAATTTTTATCCTCAAGGATAAAAATGTAAAAGAGCTAAAAACAATTAGCATTTAATGCTATTTTCGTAATGTCTAGAACCGAAAAATATTAAATATTATAAGCAACCCAACTGGTAAATATGATGCCACAGTTACTAATAAGCTATCATTTTAATTGAGCCTCAAATACTATCTCTAGTATTATTGAATAACTGTGAGCAAAGAAAAGCATCCATTTTTTTTCCAATAAAAAAGAGTTTCCCATATCAAAAGTTGAAGAAATATATGAAAATTAATCTTTTTTGTTTAAGAGAAAGAGAGAGAGAATTCGAAATAGAAACCTTTAATTGAAGAGAATATTGCTGAATTAGAACGGTGGCATATTGATCAGGCGTATAAGAACTATTCGTTGGGTAAAACTGAGGCAATAGGTAATTGTTAATGTAATCGTTGTTGCCAATTCCAACTGAGTATATGCATTTGCTTAGGTGTTTTGCAGCTGATTCTTCACTATTTCCTAATATTTTTGCAATGCGAGAGGCTGTATTTTGGTGATTTTGTAGCTGCATGTCCATGCTAATTACGGGTCCCTGTAAAATAAATATATCAACAAAATGCATTAATTAAAATAAGATCAGATAAAAAGAAAATTTAGTTTAGCAAAATTAATAATAAGATCGTTTCAATGGTTTTTTTATATGTTTTGGCAAAATAATCGCAATTTATTTTATGATACATGGACCTTCTTTTTTCATAGGGTTAATTTTAAATTATCCCCTCATGATTCGATTATTTTTAAATCAATCCCTCACTTTAAAAACCTCAATTTACCTCTTATTTTTGTAAAGAAGAAAAAAAATTCATCAACCTACCCCATTTTTTCCTTATCTATCTTTGAACAAAAATGGAGTAACTTAAGGTTTTCAAAAATAAGAAGGATAATTTAAATATGGTCAATTTATAAGATGATAACCTGATATTCACTTTTTTTCACATAACCCCAAGGTAAGGTTTGTACCCAAAAGAAAGAAGTGTAACCATTTTTTTCCCCAAAAAAAAAACAAAAAGGTCCTTTATGACCATGTCACTAAACCATATATGTGTAGTCATTTTCTCACTAAAAGATAATGATTTTAATTCATCAATTATACAAATAGTACTCGAAAGAAAAATAACAATTTTTTTTGTTATTTTAAATGTCTTTTAATAATTCTTTGTGCATAATATGATTAGTCTGGCAGTTTTTTTTCCTCAATGCTGCTGTTAGTGTTTGAAAAATTACTAGGTTGTTTCGAGTAGTTTCATTGCGAATTCCAGCTCCTCCAGATGCATAATTTACACCTCTGAGAATTTCCTGATCTTTTGCATTACTAGCATGCGCAAAAGACGGAATGAAATTCTCAAACCCTAGAAGTTGAGCTGCAAAATTGAAGAAAAAGATTTTGAAATTCGCAAACCATAAAACTGCAAATAAAATATATCATTGGCTGACTTAAATTATAATATTTAAAAGAAGAATAAGGTAGGCATATACCTAAAATATCTCCCATGTTTCGACCATTTGTAAATCTTCCAGTTGCGCCTTCAGGAAAATCAATCCCATAAGGAGGGTAATTGGCTTTAGCCTTCGTTGAAAGAGCATTGTTATTGCCATTATCCCATAATGAATCACCAAAAATGAAGTAACATGGCACCTGCTCTGCTCCATTTACCCATTTTGACAAGTCCATCAAAATCAATGATAGCACTAAATGACATACTTTAAGCCCCATCGGCATTGATAGCAAAAGAAGAAATAAATTGGATTTTTTTTTCAAATAAAAGAAAAGAACTTGGACAATTCAAAGATTGTAGATTATGATGATGATAGAAAATATAGAAATGTTATTTATATAGGAAATTGTGTGAAACATGCATGATCTCTATTATTGGCATTTCCCTCTGGCTTGTAGTATTTTTGTTTTCTTTTCACTTAACAATATTATCCTCGTTCGGTCGACATTCTTAAAACAAACATTTCCATTATGGTGGTCAGCTGAGCTAGAAACTGAAATTTGAACCGTTTTTCTGTTAAATTACCTGAAAATTTATTTTTTAGGTTGGCTTTCTGTTTACGATTGTTGACTCTAAAAGAGAAGAACTAATTTTTGTTGCTAATTAGGAGAATGATGGGGCATTTACATAAGAACAGTTTATTAGGATATAACCTTTTCTTTTCTTAAGGTTTTGTTTTGTTTTTTTGTACATAATAAATGCGAATATTTTTATATAGTAATTTGAAAAGTTTTTAATTTCATTAAAATATCAACCTTTCATGAGGGTTGCAACTTTTTAATATAGGCTTTCAATTTGCTCAACATGTCAAACACATTTAAATTAATTGCACAAATTTCAAAGATCATATTCCACAATTTATTTACAATAATGCTGCTATATATTCTACATTAACTAGATTTTTTGCTACTATTGAAATTCCGTAACTAGCTATTGGCTGGAATTTTCTGTTGGTCAAATCTTGTAAGCCTCTAAAGCTGAGCTTGGCCATGCATATCAATTGTGTAAGTATCAGAAGGAAATTGTGAACTATATGATCTTCTTGCTACCATCAAATTTCCAGCCTCAGTTGGATGTGTTCCATCCCACCATAGATACTCATCTCTGTTTTCACAAGGAATACGAAATGGAATACATACTAAATTTGCATTATTCCGCGCAATAACTTCACAGCATGGCCTGTCACTAACCCTAAATCCTTAAACGAAAATTACGCACAAGAAGTTTAGGGTTCAAGCGCTACTCGCCTCAAAATTCTAGAGGGATTACTAATTTTAAAAAATGTATCAATTTAAGGTGAAGGATCCCAACATTTGAGTCTTAACTAATGTGACAGCTTATCTACAACATCTCACCTAGTTAAGTCTAACCACCTCACCTGGCAAGCCCACCCTGATGAAAGCCCTCTCCAGCCTGAATGTATTTAGTAGCTAACCTGGTTGATAGTTACAGCTATCACAACAATTGGGATTTAAATTAAGACTCAAAATAAATGTTGAGAAACCTTACATAACTCAAATATATATTTGACGAGAAAATTATTTAATTTTATACCTGTTGAGATAGAAGACATTATTTCGTAAATGTTGATGAAGATAAATTCGGCATCCTGGAGATCGTTATGGAGATCATCCACTAGAGTTTTAAGCCTTGTATTAAATAATTGGACTGACTGCTCTGTTTATGAAGTCTACGCACGAAGAACCATTATTGGTGCCATCAATAGCGATGTTTGGTAGTGTACAACCAAGGGGAGCTAATCCGAATAGGACTACCTTCCTCGCTCCATAATTATACAAAGTCTAGTAATAGAAAATTAGGGGAAAAAAAGTTAAAAAAGAATTCAAATACTCTCCTAGTCAATAAAGGATCTTGATCCTTATTTTATTTTTTTGGGTAAATCCCTCTAGTCCCTAGAGCTTAAGGTTACTTATAAATTAAATAGTCCATGTACTTTAAAAATTATCCAAGCATCCCTCCAGTTACTTCCATTACCGTTGGGTTTTACTTTTCAAAAGTAAATTAAATAGTATTTCTGTTTGACCCAACTTAAAATTTAAATAAAACCGGCATGCAATTAGCGAAAATTAGAAAATAATTAAGTAGATTTTAATATATACATATATAAAAACAATGCCTTGGTTAGTTTTATAAAAATAAAAGACCTAACTGGATAATAAGCTAAAGCTCTAGGAACTAAAGGAAACTTTACTTTTTTGTGGTTGAAGAAGAAGAATAAAAAATGAGATTCAAGAAGAGATAAAGACCTTTAATTGTTGAGAATATTGCTGAGTGAGGACTCGGGCATATTGGTCAGGTGTATGTAGGCGACTTGTGGGGTAAAGTTGAGGCAACAAGTAATTGCTAATGTAATTGCAACAAGTAATTCCAACCGTATAAATGCTTTTGCACAAGTATTTTGCACCTGATTCTTTATCTCCTGACATGTTCACAATGCCAGACTCTATATATTGATGATTTAGTAACTGATTGTTCATATTAATTCGAGCACCCTGTAAAATATATATTTGAAGGAAATTCAGTTTTAGATTTAAAAAGAAAAAAAAGTTATAATCTGGAACCAAGCATTATAATTATGATAGACATATGAATAATGGAAAAATGATCAAACGGCCTCCCGCCGCTAAAAGGATTCGGTTAACTTTCAATCTATTTTTGTCTTTTACTATTTAACCACTTAAAATCAAACTTACGATTAAAAATTTACACGTAAAATAATAAAAAGGTACCAAAAAAAAAAAAATCAAAAGTTAAGAAAATCTTTTTAACGGTAAGGGTATTTTGATGAATTTTGAAATGCGAGGAACAAGAGGGTTTTAACCATTTCATACATCATGTAATTATAGTAATGGGGCCCTCAAATAATGCAATATAAATTTATATAATTAACGTGAAAGGGATATGAATGTTTTATTTACTAGATGTTGTCCAGTTTCATCACGAATTCCAGAACTTCCAGATGCATAATTTACACCTTTGAGAATGTCAAGGCCACTCGCGGTTGCAAAAGATGGGATGGGATTATCAAACCCCAAAAGGTCAGCTGCATGAACAAATTTCAATCAAATTTTACCCAAAGTTAATACAATAGAAAGAAAATAATTATAGATGGGAAAATAATTAATGGGATACATACAAACAATTGGATCAAACTAAATTTTGACAAAATTAAGTTAATGATCATTTAGGATCCCAAACTAACTTATTTTGCTTAAACTTCAAGAATATATAAGAACCTAATTAAGTTCACGAACCCCATGGAATTGTGCCTGTAGAAATAAGAAGAGAAGACCTAATATATCTACCATGTTTTGCCCATTCGAAAATCTTCCCGTGCGCCCTGTCGGAAAGTCGATCCCATATGGCAGGTAATTAATTGGCCCTGGCTGAAGTTGGAAGGAAATTGTTATTGCCATTGTCGTATAATGAAGCTCCAAAAATGAAGTAACAAGGTACTTGTGCTAATCCATATACCCTAATGGACAACTTGAAGAACAATAAGAATAATAATAGTGCTAGATGCCACAGTTAAGGCACCGTTACCACTGGCAAAGTTCAAAATATATATCAAGGGAAAAAATTAAAAAAAAAATATTTCAAAATTCAAAGAGGTTGCAGTTGAGATTTGGAGAGTGGAGACCTAATGGGTTGCTCATGAAGTGAATGCAAATGGTGATGGTAATGTTTACAAATCAGAAAAAGATTGTAGTTGGTCTGATGCACGTTTACAAATAATGAAATTGTTTATATATAAATAGGAAAGGACAAAAAAACGAGGAAATTTGAGCAAGTGGGAGTAGAATATTATCCAAAATGAAAAATGAAAAAAAAAATGTGAATGATAGATGCTATTAATTATTAGCGTTCATCACCTCATAAAAAAAAAAGCAGTAATAGCATATCCCTCCTATTTGCAATGACGACATTAGTTGGAATTAAAACTTTAATAAGAGTTTTAAAAGTTGTCTTTTCCTCAACAATATTTGACTCTTGAAGATGATAAAAAACAAAAATTGGAGTTAGAGAAATTAATGATGCCAAAATGGTTAGATGAAATCTTGATGTCGCTGGATTTTGTTGAATAATCTGAGATATTAATTGTGAGTTTGTTTATGACATGGTGTGCAGCTATATAGAACTTAGAAAATGAGGAACTTTAGCCAAAAAAAATGTTGTAGTTGTGTAAAATAAATATAATTTAAATCAACTACCAACTTTAAAGAAGCAATAATTTATTGCAGTCATGCATATATATAACTGTTTTCTTCTCCTTATTTATTAAGTGGTCATCACTTTTGATAATGATAATGAGACTTGTGAGTAAGCCTATGCGAAGTCACGATAAAATGAACACATTTTGATTGCAACGAACATACCATTTTGATATTAAAATACTTTTAGGTATAGATGAATCAAAAAAGGAAAATTGTATAATATTGTAATAAAAATTATGATATCAAGCCGTAGTTAACTAGTTATTGTGTACCATTAGATTAAATCAGTGACACACAATATTATAATATAATAAAAAAATTTGGATATTTTTTCTTTAACCGGTTAAAATTTAAAAAATTATATATATTTTTTAAACAGAATCTAAAAAAGGCAAAATAGAATCATAGTATGGTTATAATTCGAAGGTGACGGAATTGAACCTAAGAAGCTGCTACACGCCAGATCTTATATTTTCGAAGCGATTGGATTTGCCAGGTTGTGTTTTCCTTGATCGGTCCTCTTTTCCTGTCAATCACCACTTTGAAATCTGCTTGAAGTGAAAAAGAAGCGGATTTATGTTTTAAAGTTTGTTTAAAATCGATCAACCACTTCGAAATCGACCACAATATAGCATCTAATCCGACAAGAAAAAGCTATACAACAACGTCGCTGAGGAAGACCGAGCTGGGTTCATGTTCGTGAAGCGGTTTCAGGTCGACGATAACGACTCAGCATCGACGATTCAAGAGGCTACGAATTCGGGTTCGTAAGACTTTTTTTTTTAACCTTAAAGTTTTTTTTAAGTTGCGTTTTTATAATTTTTAGGTAGTGTGCGTCTGTTTTGGTTGTGGTTTTTTGTTTGTCTTCTGAGAAAATTGAGAGAGAAAAAATTTTTGACGAGATTGTGACAGTGCTTGAAGCGGGGGACCAGGTGTTGATCAAAAGTTGTTGCTTCTGCCCTTAATCATGTTGAGGGGAAGAGAAGGCAAGTTCCAGTCCACTGATTCTCCTCTACCGCATTGGCATTCTTAAAATGGATAAATTAATGTTGGAGTCGTAAATTAGTCTTCAAAATTATAAAAAAATCAAAAAGTTAGAAAAAAAATACATAAAACTTGTAAACTAATATTAACTATGAAATGACACAAACTTTGTAAACCATACATAGAATTAGTGAATTGAAGGGAAAAAAAAAAAAGACAAATTAATGTTGGAGTAGTAAATTGATCTTTAGAATTGTAAAAAATAAAAATAAAAAAAATTAGAAAATCAACATAACACTTGCAAATTGACATTAAGTATGGAATGAAATAAAAATTTTGTAAACCACATATAAGACTAGTAAATTGAATGAAAAAGGGGTAAATTAGTGTTGGAGTGATAAATTGTTCTTCAGAATTATAAAAAAAAATCAAAAACTTAGAAAATGAACATAAAACTTGTAAATTGACATTAAGTGTAAAATAAAATAAAAATTTTGTAAACCACTCATAGGAGTAGTAAATTGAGGGAAGAAAGGGTAAATTAATGCTGGAATAAATTAGTTTTCAGAATTGTAAAAAAATCAAAAACTTGGAAAAATAACATTAAACTTGTAAATTGATATTAAGTGTGAAAAAAAAATTATAAACCACAAAGGAGACTATTAAATTGAAGGAAAAATGGATATTAATGTTAGAGTAGTAAATTGGCCTTCAAAATTGTAAAAAAAAATTCAAAAACTTAGAACAATGATATAAAACTTGTAAATTCACATTAAGTTTGAAATGAAACAAAAATTTTGTAAATCACAAAAAGGACTAATAAATTGAATAAAAAAGAAGTAAATTAATGTTGGAGTGATAAAATTGTCTTCAGAATTGTAAAAAAAATAAAAAACTTAGAACAATAACATAAAACTTATAAATTGACATAAAGTGTGAAATAAAATAAAAATTTTATAAACCACACAGAGGGCAAGTAAATTAAATAAAAAATAAGTAAATTAATGTTGAAGTGGTAAATTAGTTCTCTAGAATTGTAAAAAAAATAAAAACTTAGAAAAAGAATATAGTAAAAGACTATATTCATCATGCGCAAGTTAGAAAACTTACCTCCTGCCATAGTTATCAGATTCAATTGTACACAACCTTTCTATTGGAATGCAAACAAAACCAACAAAAACAAGCGATGCTTTGTACTCAGAATTTTCTAGTCTATCCAACACTTAATTCCTGAGAGTAGATGGTATACACAGGCTCTGTTGTTAGACCAGGGACCCTCAATATTTTTTCTTGAAAAAACGTGACCGTAAGTCATCTCCCATCAAGATGACAAGTTTAAATAAAAGAGGAAGTTATGAGCCGTTATCCCCTTGATTTTAGTAAACCACCCGTAACGTGTATGAGAGATATTAGGAAGAGGTGTTTTATCTTTATTCAAATTTTAAACCAAAACCCAACGTTTTAAAAGTAAACTAAATAAAGATAAATATCAATTTGAATTAGAAAACTAATAATTAAAATAAATTAGATGGCCACATTATAAATGTTTTTGAAAACGTGTCTAACATTCTCCCATTTGGTCATCTAATTATAACTCACAATATCTCTCTTTAAACAAAATTAACCATATACTCAAACCAGAAGTTGAAAACATGAATCATGGCGACAAGTCCTTTAAAATAAAGTATTGTCTTCCATGTATCACAATGTAATTTTCTCCTGGAAAGAATTCTTTATGTGGTATATGCTTTATAAATGAGCTTCCAAACGCTCATTTAGGGTCCTCACTGAATTCAAATATCTATATTGTCATTCTCCAAACAAAATGTATACAAACTATCAGAGATGACATATTTTGAAAACCTTTGGAGTAAATTTAATAAATTGCAATAAAAGGGTATCTCAATTACATTAATATGATCATATAACTGAAGTGAGTCCCATACGCACTACATGTTCTTTATACAAACTTGGTGGCAATCCTTTCGTCAAAGGATCTGCAATCATCACTTTGGTGTTGATGTGTTGTATAACCACCTTTTGTGAATTAACATGTTCCCTAATAGCTAAGTACTTAATGTCGATATGCTTGCTTCGACTTCCACTTTTGTTATTCTTAGCTAAAAACACTACAGCAGAATTATCATAATAAATCTTCAGTGGTCTAGAAATAGAATCAACAATCTCTAGTCCAGAAATAAAACTCCTCAGCCAAATAGTCTGTGTCGTCGCTTCAAAACAAGATACAAACTCTGCCTCTGTAGTTGAAGTAGCAATAAGTGATTGTTTTGCACTTCTCCAAGAAATGGCTCCTTCTGCTAGTAAGAAGACATATCCCGAAGTTGACTTTCTAGTGTCAGAACAGCCAGCAAAATCAGAGTCTGAATACCCAATCACTTCCAATTGATCAGATCTTCTATACGTAAGCATATAGTCTTTTGTCCTTTGAAGATATCGCAATGCTTTCTTTGCAGCTCTCCAGTGATCCAAACCTGGATTACTCTGGTATCTTCCTAACATCCCTACTACATATGCAATGTCAGGTCTTGTACAGACCTGAGCATACATTAAGCTTCCAACTATTGAAGCGTAAGGAATGTTAGTCATCTGTTCCCTTTGCAACTTATTCTCTGGGCATTGTTTCAGACTGAATTTGTCACCTTTGACAATAGGTGCCACACTAGGTGAACAATCCTTCATACGAAATCTCTCTAGTACCTTATTGATATAGGTTTCTTGAGATAGTCCTAAAATGCCTTAGGATCTATCTCTTTGAATTTTTATGCCAATGACATAAGAAGCTTAACCCATATCTTTCATGTCAAACTGTTGTGAGAGAAATCGTTTAACATCATGAAGCACGCCCAAATCACTTGATGCAAGTAAAATATCATCTACATATAGGACTAAAAAGATAATTTTGCTCCCACTGATCTTATGGTAAATACATTGATCCATAATGTTCTCCATGAAACCAAATGAAGAAATTACATTATAGAATTTTAAATACCATTGTCGAGAAGCCTGTTTTAATCCATAAATAGATTTCTTGAGTTTACAGACCAAGTGATCATTTCCCTCTGAGATGAACCCTTCAGGTTGTCTCATATAAACCTCTTCCTCTAAATCTCCATTGAGGAACGCTGTTTTCACATCCATTTGAAGTAGCTCCATGTCAAAATGGGCTACTAATGCCATGATTATCCTAAAAGAATCCTTCTTAGAAACTGGAGAAAGGGTGTCATGATAATCAATTCCTTCTTGTTGAGTGAATCCTTTGGCTACAAGTCTTGCTTTATATCTTTCAATATTGCCTAAAGAATCTCTTTTGGTTTTGAAAACCCATTTACAACCAATAGCTTTTGCTTCTTTAGGTAATTCAACAAGATCCCAAACTTAGTTATTAGTCATAGAATTCATCTCATCCTTCATGGCATTGTACCATAAAATCGATTTACTACTACACATAGCTTGAAAAAATGAGGTAGGGTCATCTTCAGCACCAATATTAACATCAGATTCTTGTAGATACACCACATAATCAGAAGGAATTGCTGGTTTCTTTGTCCTTGTGGATCTCCTTAATGCTATATCAACATCCTCTTGAGGAGGTTGCTGAATAGCTAGATCTTCAGGAACATTCTCTTCATGATGAGGCTCTTCAGTAGCTGGTTGTGGAAATTGTTGAACTACAACCAAATAATCTGAAGTATCATGAGTAGTTTTTGAACTTTGATCTCCCATTAATCCCATCATTCTCTATAAACCTAGCATTCTTGGCTTCTACAATTTTAAAAGCATGGGATGGACAATAAAATCTATATCCCTTAGACCTTTCTGCATAGCCAATGAAAAACCCACTGACTGCCCTTGGGTCTAACTTATTCTCTTGTGGATTGTATACCTTAACTTCAGCGGAACAACCCCATTCTCGTATATGTCTTAAACTAGGCTTCCAACCTTTCCATAACTCAAAAGGAGTTTTAGGAACAGCCTTAGTTGGAACTCTATTTAATACATATACAGCAGTTTTTAAGGCTTCACTCCACAAGGATAATGGGAGATTGGAGTTGCTAATCATACTCCGAACCATGTCCATTAATGTTCGGTTTCGTCTTTCAGCTACGCCATTCTGATATGGTGAGCCTAGCATTGTATATTGAGTAACAATACCATTTTCTTCAAGAAACCTGGCAAAGGGACCTGGTTTTTGCCCTGATCCCGTGTATCGACCATAATATTCTCCACCTCTATCTGATCTCACGATTTTGATTGGTTTCTTTAATTGTTTCTCTACTTTTGCTTTATATACTTTAAAAGTATCCAATGCTTCACCCTTATCATAAAGCAAGTAAAGATACATGTATCGTGAATAATCATCAATAAAAGGAGATGAAATATCTCTGACCATTTAAGCACACTTCTGAAAATGGGCCACAAATGTCAGTGTGTACGATTTCTAAAATATCTGAACTCCTCCTTGCACCTTTCTTGGTCTTATTGGTTTGCTTTCCCTTAATGCAGTCCACACAAGTACCAAAATCAGTAAAGTCAAGAGCCTCAAGTGCTCCATCATTTACTAACCTCTTAATTCTCTCAATGGAGATACGACCTAATCTCTTGTGCCACAACATGGAGGATTGCTCATTTAAGGCACTTCTCTTAACACTAATATTACCATGCATAGTCATAAGGTTAAAATCAAAAGTGGGGTTTAAATGAAGTTTAAACATACCATCATCTAAGATTCCATCACCGACAATAACAGAATCTTTTAACAAGTGAAAAATTGTCCCAAGAAAATTAAAACCAAAACCAAAAGGTAAAAGTCTTGAAACTGAAACAAGGTTTCTAGAAAAGGATGGAATGTAAAAGGTTTTATCAAGGTCTAGAACAAAGCCAGAATTAAGAGCAAGTCTATAGGTCCCGACAGCTTCAACACGTGAAGGCATCTTGTTTCCTGAATAGATGGCTCGTTCACTTTCCATCAGTTTCCTATGGTTTAGGAAGCCCTGCATGGTATTGGAGATATGGCTTGTAGAACCAGAGTCAATCCACCAAGTGTTATGAGAAACATGAACCATATTAGATTCGTAACACACAAGAGAGATAAGATTACCTTTCTTTTCATGCCATTTCATATATTTGGGGCAAGCTTTCTTCATGTGTCCTTTCTTCTTGCAGAAAAAACACTTGATAGCGTTCTTATTAACCTGATTAAGAGGCGTTTTGCCTTTTCCTTTCCCCTTCTTGTCAAATTTCTTTCCAGCAGTCACTGTATGGGCACTTTCCATTCTCTCTTGATTCAACCTCCCTTCCTCTTGCACACATAAGGTTAAGAGTAGTTCATTAATTGACCATTTTTCCTTATGTGTGTTATAAGAAATCTTAAAAGGTCCATAATCTTGAGGGAGTGAGTTGAGAATAAAGTGAACCAGAAATGACTCAGAAATCTCAATTTCTAGTGACTTGAGTCGAGCAGCAATATCCCTCATTTCCATAATGTGCTCACGCACTCCTTTGGTGCCAGTAAACTTCATGGATGGCAATTTACTCATTAAGGTGCTTGCCATAGCCTTGTCAGATGTCTCAAATTGTTGCTCTATGGCACTGAGATAATCTTTCACCTTATCACAATCTGGAATAGAGCCACGAATGCTTTTCCCAACATGAGCCTTAATAAGCATCATGCTCAATCGATTGGATCGCTCCCATCGTTCATATGATGCTTTCTCTTGTGGGGTACTTAATTCCGTAGGCACTGGTGGCTCATCCACTCGAAATGCTAAGTCAAGGTCAGTACACCCTAATGTTAGGAGAATTTTCTCCTTCCATTCATTAAAATTGTCACCACTCAAAAAAGGGATCCGAGAAGTATCACTGTTTGGAACAGACAAAGATTGAATAGCTACAAAAACAAACAAAGTACAAGCTTACAAAACATATTGAAGCATAAATTATAAGGAAAATTTACACATGTAAATAATTTCCAATAATTTAAATAAATCAAAGCATCATTATAACTATCCTGTGGGCAAATTATAACATGCAACAGATTTATATCCATATAATGAGACTAGCATATTATTTATTATCTTGATAAATAGGCCTGTGGGCAGCTATTATAATTAAAATAATAAGTCACTATCTCATTCTAATTGAAACACAAATAATAATAATTTCCCTGTGGGGTTAATTATTATGTTTCATTTTACCATCTGATGTCATTAAGAATTTATATGACTAAATTTTCTTAATTTAGAGTGCTGTGGCTATCTCTCAATTAATCAATTGTAACAACTTTATAAATGACATCAAATTTATTCCAATATGCAAATAACATGCACACAGTAAATAATTCAGGCATGTGAATAACATATAATAAATTCCTTATAATCCAGAACTTACAGAGGTGATAATTTCACAAAACAGAAACTAGTATTATTACTTTCCATGGATTTATATCATCAAAGTACATGCCAAGGTTACCGAATTTAATTTTAAGACACCCAACAATTCTTCACAGAACCAATAGCATGGAAATATGACATTTGTCATGCATCAGGTTTCCAATCGTAATATTATGCTAGTTAAACAAATACAGGTGTCCTTTATCATTATTAATGCAATCCAAGAATACAACAAATATATTATATTCAATCATGCATGCATTTATTTACATATTATAATGTACTAAAACTTAATTTAGTAAATCTACATATGTAAGACAACCAACATGTCATCATCGTCATTAACCGAAAACCGAATGTAGACTATTGAATTAATTGAATTTATATAATAACATGCTAGAGTCAAACGAAATAATTAATAATACTTATCAATTCTGCAGACAAGTCTCAAATAACCATTATTGCATAATTCCATTCATGCAGTCCATATGAAAAGACAACGGAAAAATTTTAGGCTATCCTGAAACTATATATATATCACAGAATATCACAAACTCATATTCATATGTTATATCACGCATGCGAAACAATTATTCATATAATAATCAATCATGCTTTAAATTATTCAGATTCTAACATAAAAGAATCGATAACTAGACGAGAAGCATGGCTCTGATACCAACTAAAAGACTATATTCATCATGCGCAAGTTAGAAAACTTACCTCCTGCCATAGTTATCAGATTCAATATTACACAACCTTTCTACTGGAATGCAAACAAAACCAACAAAAACAAGCGATGCTTTGTACTCAGAATTTTCTAGTCTATCCAACACTTAATTCCTGAGAGTAGATGGTATACACAGGCTCTGTTGTTAGACCAGGAACCCTCAATATTTTTTCTTGAAAAAACGTGACCGTAAGTCATCTCCCATCAAGATGACAAGTTTAAATAAAAGAGGAAGTTATGAGCCGTTATCCCCTTGATTTTAGTAAACCACCCGTAACGTGTATGAGAGATATTAGGAAGAGGTGTTTTATCTTTATTCAAATTTTAAACCAAAACCCAACGTTTTAAAAGTAAACTAAATAAAGATAAATATCAATTTGAATTAGAAAACTAATAATTAAAATAAATTAGATGGCCACATTATACATGTTTTTGAAAACGTGTCTAACATATAGAACTTGTAAATTGACATTAAGTTTGAAATTAAACAAAAATTTTGTAAACAATATAGATAAGACTAGTAAATTGAAGGAAAAAGGCAGTGAACGATTTTAAATTTTGACAGTGTTAACTTTAAGAAAATCCTAAACTATTGTACTTCTCGTAAGCACCTCGGTCACACTGCTTAGGCATGTTATGGGACCAATTTGAGACTTCGTCTCTAACGGCAAAGCACGGCACCTAACAAAGTGAAAGGAGTCCAGACTTCAATTGCAGTCCAGAATTCGGATCCATTAATGGAGTCTCCAATTACTCTAATGTCCATGGATGGAGGGTCTCTGCTTACTAGGGAACCATCTTCGAGGACCTGATTCGATGATATGGACGCCCTTGTTGTTGAGGATCCGACCTCGAATCATCTACCTGAGGTCCGGGGTGAGGATCTAGAGATCAGTAGGGATTCTACAAGCACAACATTCTTCAAATCCACCGGGTAGATACCTCACAAATGGTCATGGACTTCAATACTCACAGTATTGACATTAAATATGAAATGAAACAAAAATTTTATAAACCATACATAATACAAGTAAATTAAAGCAAAATGGTTAAATTAATGTTAGAGTAGTAAATTGATCTTCAGAAATGTGAAAAAAAACAAAAATTTAGAAAAATAACATAAAACTTACAAATTGACATTAAGTGTAAAATAAGATAAAAATTTTGTAAATTACATATAAATCTAGTAAATTGTGAGAATTTTGTTTTATTAGAAATCATAAATAAGGATTTAATTAGGAATCATGGGGCAATTTTGGAAAAAAAAACTTACTCTTTCCAAAGTTAAAAGAGTTTCTTAAGGTTCTCTATAAATTTATACTTTTCCCTCTCCCATAACCCTAAATCCACAGTGTTTTCTTTTATTCTCTCTGCTGCTCATTATTCTTTTACTCATACCCTAGGATTCAAACGTTTGCTTATGGAGAGAGTCTTAAGGGTTGGTAAGTTTTACTCTCTTCATAATCTACTTAATTCCCTACCATTGTGCTATATTTAGGATTTTATTGGCATAATTTTAGATTGTTACAAACCATTATGCATGAGTTAAGATGTGTTTAAGTCGTGTTTGGAGTGCTGATTTATTTTTGAATTATGTTAGTTTATCCCTGGTGCGATAAACATCCTGAACAATTTTGGATAGCAAGAATATTCTGAAACAAAACACATATTTTATTGAAGATTTTTAAGAAGAACCATATCTTTTTTTAAACTAGACATGCAGGACATATTGAATAAATTTTGCTTCATAAGATTTGACTTAATTTTCAATTTTATATGGATTTTCGAAGCTGACACTATTACACTAGAAAACTGCAATTCCAACAAGATGACTAAATTCACAAATTATCATTTGTAGTGCCAAATGAACTCGAAAAATTCTCAAATTTTAATAAGAGATTATTGTATGGTCTAGTATTTCCAATTTTAATTTCATTATTTTCTGATTAATGTATACTTTTATAAAAATCTTGGAACCCATTTTGTTTAGTTAAGGCACTATGAGACAATTTTGAATTTATCAAGAAGTAAATAGTTTTGAAAATGTTTTTGGTGTCAGATTCTTTTGAAAAACTTATGAGAGATACCCATGGATGTTCAAAATAGTTTTGTGAAATATTGTGTCATTCTGATTTTTAGATTAAGAGTTAAAATTCTATGAATCAGACTTGTACGAGTATGAATTAGAAAATCAAGTTTTCAGAATAAGTTGTTAATAATTGTTAATATCATTTTGTTTAAGGTGTTGGAGGTGTTTGGGTCTGTTAGAGGCTTAAATGTGTGTTTAGATCATTACTTTAATCGAGGTAATTTCATTTCTAATGTACTGGACATATATGATTATTTGGTCTATTATAAGTACATGTAGGGATGGCAATTGTACCGGCAAACCCGCCCAAATCTACCCGCCAAAACCCACCCATTGCGGGTAATTTTACCCATTGCGGGTGGGTTTAGTATTATAAATGAAAACCCGCACATGGATGCGGGTGGGTTTGGTATTAACCTTATATCCGGTGGATACCCGCATGGATATCCACCAAACCCGCATTATTTTTTCCAAATATTTTTAATTTAATTTTAATCTAAAAATGTATAAAGAAAATAATGTCATTAATCAAATTACCAAATAGCCAAAGGCTCAAAGTTGTGTATGTGTGTATGTGGCCCATCTCTTATTCTAAAGTCATAACCTAAAGAAAACTAAAGGCATTTCCCTTCGAATTAGTATTTGAAAATATTAATTTTAATTATTATTATAGGCATTGTGTTGGATGGGTGCTTATGATGGTGAATGAAATGAATATCTTCTCTTGGAGCTTATTTTAAATGATAATATGAAATGTAATTATTATTTTTAGATACTAGTTTGTGTTTTTTAAATAGATTTGTGTAATTTATACTTAAATTTGAGAATTTGTGTTGAATTGATGTGGAAATTTTAATTTTTCATTTACATTGTTTAAATATAAAATTGAGTATGTTATATGGAATTTGAGGTTATTATTATAAATTTATATATTAAACATTTGTGATTTTAAATACGGAAACCCGCAAAAAATCCGCCGGATACCATTGCGGGTTTGGTAATTGTTAAAACCCGCTGCGGGTGGGTTTTTTTTAAAAAAATTAAAACCCGCTGCGGGTTGCGGGTGGATTTGGTAATTTAAATTTTATGCGGGTTTGAGTTTGGTAATGGCAAACCCGCTGCGGGCGGTGCCCATCGCCATCCCTAAGTACATGTATTTTTATAGCTCTTTGAAAATTAATTAATTTTCATAAAAAAATTAATTTATGTAAATGTTTTCAAATTTGAAAATTATGTTATTTTTTATGATTTTAAAATAATATTATAAATGCTTTTGAATACATAATTTGTTTTTCTAAATGATTATCTTTTATGATATTGTCTACAAAACATTATACTAGAATTTGTTTTGCAAGCCTAATTCATTATTATGATCTTTCATGAGTCTAATAAGAATGTTTTGATCATGTATACAATAGACATTATTTATGATTGTTTGGGAGTCATCTCTTGAGACTATACGGGGGCCAACTCTCGAGGGCTAGAGTGTCGCGAAGCACCACATATAGTACAAGGTGCCACGTGCAAATTTCTATATATGAAAAAGAAATTTAAATGTTTTGACTCATTATCCGTAGTTATTTTGATTCTAATTCTGATCATATAGTACAATACATATGTTTTGTACTAATACTGAGTTTTAATTCTGAGTGTGCAACAATATTCTGATTCTAATTTTATTTCTGGCTAGATCGCCAAAAGTATAGATGACACTATTTGACATGAGCTAACTTTTTTGTTTTCTCTTTGTGTGTTATATGATTTGCTTTCATGATTAATTATGATTATGATAGTTTGAATCATTTACGAAATTAAGTCTTTCTGTTATAATCTGTCATTTTATTTATTATTTATAATATATGTTTTGATAAAAAGGGATTGCAATATTTTTAATACTCGATAACCCTTGCTTGTTGGGAATGTTTTACCTGTCGAGCAGCTCACCCCTCATCATTACTTTTTACAAACTAAGTACTTTGTTGAGAGAAATGCTCATCTTTAGAGTTAGATATTCATTTACTTTTGTTAATTGGATAAGAGAAGGACAAACTCATGTTTCCTTTAAGTTTATTTTATGAACTTGTAATTGAGAAGTTTTGAGACTTTTGTCATATTTATGTCTTCGGGAAAAAATACTTAGTATTAGCTAGACATATGAATTTGTGGATTTATTTAAATAAAATTTGTAGTATTTTAATTTAAGATTTTTATGTAATGATTTTGATATGTGAATAACTTCATTTACCATGTACTTTGCATGTGTTAGATTTGGGGTGTTATAGAAATCCTGAATTTTTTATGAATGATTATATTTGTTTTATGCAGTTTGTATTCTTGTGTAAGTTGGACATTTGAGCCTATCAAATCAATCATTGGATTTCTTCACTTTTATAACATTCCTAATTAAAAGTCGTCACAGTTACCGCGGTTATGGAACATGTAAAATATAAAATGTCAATTATTGTAGATTTGATTATATTCTTTGATTCTCTTTTGATCTCTTCTATAAAGCCACCATTCCTGTGATTTGATATGGTTTATGTTTTTATTCATACATATCACAAAAGAAGCTAGTTTGGAATCCTATTGATCAGCTATTCCACCAACAAAATTTTGAGCAAAAAATCTTCCTCTCACCACAGTATTAATTATTGCTATTCAACAAGCGATAATAACTATTATTAATTTATTTTTTCCTACTGTAAAATAAAGAGAAAACAAATGAATAACGTAGGATACAATATTGAGGTTTCACTAAAAGAAGAGCATCACCTGTATTACAAAAATGGAAGCTGAATGAGGCGACGAATATCAATTGGATAAGCATCAGTAGGATTTAGGGCTATGTATGCTCTTCCGCCGGTGATCACATTGACAGTCTCACTCGGATGGACTCCATCCCAAAATATGTTGGCATATCTGTTAGAACAGGAAGTGCTAAAAGGGATGCACGTTAAAATACCATTATTCATGGGTAGATTGGCGACGGGACAACACGGGCCGATTATCGTTGTTACTAAGTCATCTTGTATTCCAACTGATGCGTCAGCAAATAAAAGATCGTATGTATTTATATAGATAAATTTGGCATCCCTGAATTGGTTATTTAGGTCATCAACTAGGGTTTTAAGGTTTGTATTGAATAGTTGGATTGCCTTGTTTATGTAATCTACACATGCAGAACCATTTGTGCCGTACATTGCCACAGGGCCCGGTGCACAGCCAAGAGGACCTATTCCAAATAGGGCTATCTTCTTTGCTCCATAATTATGCAAGGTCTATTAAGCAAAAAGGGAAACAAAATTTAGAAAGAAATTCTTAAGAAAAAAATAAATTAATGTGGAAAGAAATAAGGAAGAATGATTTTTTTTTCTCTTTTAGAATTTGCTTTTATCAATTGGGTTCTTGTATAAACTTATTTTAGATAAACTGATGAAATCCAAATTCATTGGTTAGATAAAAATATATCATGTGGGCTAAGAGCTATTTAATCCAACCAATTGAATTATACATCAATTTATATAAAATAAATTTGTATATGAGCTTGTAGTTCCATCTTTATCCATTTTTTATACCTCATCACGTTCTGAGTGTCAAAGCAATTAGGAAATTAAATTAACAAAGAGATGTAAGAGGAAAAACGGACCTTTAATTTCTGAGAGTATTGTTGAATAAGAACTGTGGCATATTGGTCAGGCGGGTATTGACGACTTGTTGGATAGAACTGGGGCAATAAGTAATTGTTAATGTAATCGTTGCTGCCAAATCCAACTGTGTACAAGCATTTGCTTAGGTGCTGAGTAGCTGATTCTTGATCTCCTAGTATGCTTGCAATGCGAGAGACTGTAGTTTTGTGATTCTGTAATTGACCGTTCAGGCTAATTACAACTCCCTGAAAAATTAGATAAGAAAAAAATAAACAACTCTTTTTTATTAGTACTTAAAAGAAAACTCGAGCCATTTTGTGCAGGCAAAACATCAACTCATTTTTTTCTTATTTCAGTTTTACTTCATAATGATTGGGAGATTCAAACCGTCCAAATTTTAACTTATAGATAGAAAGGAGACTAACGACTCAACTAAAGAGTTTTTAGTAAGAAAATAAATATATATATATTATTATTCCGCTGAAATTTTTTTAAAGTATAAAAAATTAAGGTAAACTTTTCTCCTGTCAAGTTAAAATTCATTTGGTATTGAAATATTGTGACTTTAATTTTTTTTTTAAATATAATGAAATTTAATCAATTCCGTTGTGGCTTTCACGCTGCATCTGCCACCACCACTACCAAACGGATCTTTGATTCAATGGTTGCCCACCTATGGCCCTGCATCTCTATCGGAGGTCCTAGACTCCTAGGTCCCACAAAAATTTTGAAATGGCCCTCCCTCTCTATATGAGAGATCCTAGCCTCCTAGGTCCCACAAAGATTTATATCATGTGCATAAAAAAATATCGTTAATAATTTCGAATCTAAAAATAAAGTTAGATATACGTGACTTTCTTTTTATTAATACTTAGCCCAACGGCCAACGGCGAACGGCCAACGGCCAACGGCTAGCGGCAACCGAATCTTATGCGAGTAGATTATGTGACTTAATTGTAATTAATTATTCTAAAATTTTGGAAAATCATCTTTTAAATTTATTTATTGCCTTAATTGGTATATTTCTCAAGCAAACAACTTTCACTGTTTACGCTTTTTCAAACCCGACTTATTGTCAGATTCAAGATGTTTTACGTCACTTCTATCCCTACACAAAAGCATCCAATTTTTTGTCAAGCTCAGTGCATGAGCCTATCAATGTTTTAAAGCTCATTAAAAAGAAACCAACGCTTTTGTTCTTATCTATTATTGTATTTGATGCACAAGTATTTCTTTATCTCCATCTAATGAAGCGTAAGGGCTTGACTATGTAGTTTTGAAGAAACCTTTTTAACTACTTATTCGAACTTCAACCCTAAAAAAGAAATTAATTTAGGCTTTTCATAGTCTAAAAAACAACTATTATTGTATCTAGTAAAAATATATAGAGGCTCTTCGGAGTTTTTGACCTATTAGTTTAAAATTTTCTTTGATTAGTTCCTTGTGTTCGAATTGCGATACAGGCTAAAACATTAATTTTAAACTTAGCCTACCCCACATTGTTGAATAAGAAAAATAATTTAAATATCCACAGTGATGGGTCTCTATGTCATGACTTACTCTGTCTCTATTTGAAGAGGCGTACCTAACAAAACCTAACAATATTTATAAGAAAGTGAGGGTCTGGCAGACGAATATAAAGGAGGTAGGTCTCAACAGAAGCCCATCTTGTTGGAACTACATTAATACTCAGTAGCCAAACAGTTATAATTCCTCATAGAGTAATAATATATGTACAAACTTCTTGTATAAATTTATTTTGTACAAATTGATGTGGCATGATAAAATTAGTTGAATTAAATATTTGTTAGCCCACATGATATATTTTTATGATTTTTTATTTTCATTCAACCAATAAATTACTACAAAATCAGTTTGTACAAGATAAATTTGTACAAGAATTTATGTTGTATTATCACTCTTCATAATAATGTTGTATAATTCATAGTAAAGAGAGATATAGCAAATTTGATATAATTAACGAAATGGAAAAGAGCTTGTGGATGTTTTATTTACTAGATTATTTCTTCCAGTTTCCTCGCGAATTCCAGCTCCTCCGGATGCATAATTTACTCCTTTGAGGATTTCCTGACCACTTGCCGTCGCAAAAGGTGGAATGAAATTGTCAAATCCAAGAAGTTGAGCTGCAAAGAAATTAAAATGGACTCGGGCTAGTTATTTTTTTTTTTTTCTTTAAATTGTTGAAAGTGCTTTTGGGAACCTACCTTTTTGGTTGGCTTAAATATTAAACGTTTATTTGGGGTTTAAATAAGAGACATATATACGTATCAAATTAATTTAAAACCAACAATGTTTCTATTCTCCACATCTTATATATTAGAAATTTTAAAATATATTAGAGATACCATATTAGTTACACCATAGGCAAATGATATTATGACATGTGTTTATTTATTTTAAAAAATTATCATGCAAATGATGGTTATATTAAATTTAATTATACATGTCATACATGCATTAATTGGTTGTATTATTTTTTATGTGTTCTAGAATTCCTCCTCATATACATCTAGAATTCCTTCTTACATACGTACATACATTTGTTTATATATTAGTTTAGAATTCTGCTCCCTCTAATATCCGCAGCAACTCAATATGGTCAAACTCAATACCTCACAAGGATAATTAGGATATTGTAATTTAGGATATAAAAAAAGAATAAGCACATGAAATGGTTATTGTAGTAAGGCTAGAGACTTCAAGGGCTATTTAAATAATATTGAAGATTCAGGGACCTAGACGATAAGATCAACAAGGTTATTTCGGAAATTTTCAAAAGTTAAATGCATTTACGTGTACAGAGAAAGGAGGAGATCGTACTTATAACGTCAGGCAAGTTTCGGCCGTTGGAAAATCTTCCGGTTGGCCCTCCGGGGAGATCGATTCCGTACGGCAGATAATTGGCTCTAGCTCTTGTTGGAAGATTGTTGTTATTGCCATTATCATATAATGAATCTCCAAAAATGAAATAACAAGGAACTTGTTGCACTCCATTTGCCCAATTTGACAACCTCAAAATCAACACTACTACTCGTAGTAGTAGCACTAAATAGCATATTTTAGGCCTCCAATATTCCATCGAATGATAAAGGAAAATAATAATAAATAAATAAACAAAACTATGAGTTGAATATATACCCAAAAAAAAAATCAGGATAGTTTCTCAGAATCACTAGGGGTTTGATAATGAGAAAAGAGATTGTTGAATATACGAACAAATGGAGTAGAGAGTTTGATGAATTATAGCAATGGAGCTGAAATATCAGAGAATGGTTTTGTACGATATCATTAATTGACATCCATAACTCCAAATAAAAAGTAAAACAGTAATTGGACCATGCAATCAATGGTGATGGGTCGGGAAGCTGAAATCGAGATATCAATAATTTTTCCTTGATGTATAAATTAATTGATGAGTTGGCTTTAACAAAAAGGCAGCAATAAAGCAAAGAATTAGAGTTAAGAGAATCATGCTAATGAGAAAAGTTTAATTTGATGATCGATAATTTGCTAAATAAAATTGCATATACTTGTCACACGGTTATGGCGAAATTAATATTGGGATATGGGAGACTGTTTTAGTCATGCTTAGGTGCAGTTGGGAGAAAAAATAATTACTGCTTTTAAATTATTATTTGTATGGCTTAAAATCTCCTAATTTTACTCTTTAAAATTTGGGTTAATTATTCATATATAGATATACAACATAAGTCTTTTGAATAATTTTTAAAAGTATAAAACTAATTAGATAATTAGTTCAAATCCTAGTGAATAAAGAGCGTTTACCGTATATTATATACACCTGATGCAATTATGAAAGCGGAATTAAGTATTTCTTTCGAAAGATTCAACTCACTCCCTCAACAATGAATTGCCAAGCAACAGCCTATGTGACAATACATGTTAAGTTACTTTCTATATGCAGTGATCCCCCGACATGCTGCAATTGCAAATAGATAAGGGATGGCGGGCGTGGGAATAATTAGAAGAGAAAGAGAATAGAGTGATTCGAGAATTAATTAAGAAAATGAAGCAGTTTTTTTCAGTATTATGCATGGTCTTACTTAAATAATTGTTTAAATTTTGTGGACTACAACATTTGATGATGCATTCTTAAACATGATGATGTAAGATAGTTGCGTGTGGTGAGTAGGGTACATTCTGAAGAACATAACTTGAGATACAAGTGTTCATTTTCGGTATATAATGCACTGTTTCAAAACTTGCGACGAGACATATCAAACTCGAATTGCTTGTGCCATTCTATCTTATGGTCGAGCCGGAAATTTTGTTTTTTTCTTGGTCATTTTCTAATTTTAAGATATTTTTTTTCTTGTTTCTTTTAGGATTTTTATCTTTTTTTTTAGAAATCAAATTTGGACACTGCTTGTCTTTCTTTTCTTATTTAAATGAGAAAATTTTATTATAAAATAATATTTAAGATTTACCTATTTTGGTAAATTCACGACATTTAGATTTATTATAGAGGGGGCCTAAAACCGTAATTTTGTTCATTCAAACTAATTTCAATAAAACATCATTATTCAGAAATCTGTGTTTCTTTTATCATTCAACTTTAAATGTTTTCATTTTGTCACATGAATAATTACAGTCTGAAGATTTTCTTTTATTTGGTATAATAATTTTAAAGAATTTTGTTTGGCAAAATTTTGTTTGTGTATTAAACTAAAAATATGTAACAATTGTTTTATATAATTATTTTAAATTACAAAAAAAACAAATGGTCGGTTCAGGTAATGCAGTAATCACAACAGATAAGTTTGAGCTTTCATTGTTTGAGCTAATAAGTTAATGGCTGGATTTAAGTGAGCACAATTTAACACGACCCAACAAGGCTAAAACACGAAACTGGTTAAGAACGACCTATTCGGTCTACGTTCAATAGTCATATAGGCATGGTTCAGATATAGCCAGCCTTTCCCACTATAACAAAAATGACTTTTAACGACAGAGAAATATGTCATCAAGGACTCAGCTAAGTTGCAGCGTCTGCAACTAACAGCTGAGTCCTTTATGGACTTGCATCAGCCAAGTCCCACCAACTTTTCCTCTCTCCTGCAACAGCGTGTAAGCTGCTCATTGGCTGTTACAAACAGAATCTGTAACATAGCAAGCTCCCATCATCAAATAGTTATAATGGCATAAATAAATGCGCAATTGATTCATGAGCTGTGCAAAGTACTTTAGGGTGCCTTTGAAATTGAGGTGCTGTAGCTACAGTTATTATAGAAAAAAAATTATAAATATTAAATAAAAATTAATAATATATAGTAAATATAAATTTTAATAAAATTATTAAAGATATAATAATTTTTTTATTATACAAGTAAAAAATTATATCAACATATCTTAAAAACTACAGCAGTTAGTATTTACCAAACACTTTAATGCTGTAGCTTTTAACCTATAGCTGCCCAACTTCAATCCCAAATACACCCTTAATTTTTTACGGCATTGATTTAATACCATTAACTTCGTCGTTAAAATAAAAACACGACAAAAGATTTTTGTCATTGATGGTCAATTTAACAGCAACAATTCTTCTCCCGATTATAATTAAAACAACGAGTTTGCAATTTAAAACATACATTGCTTTGCTATGATAATTTGCTCTGCATTGTAATGTAATTATATTGTAAAAAAAAATTACAAGAATGAAGATTTTCACAAGATGAGGCTAAAATGTAACATTATATTAGATAATATTGTTCTGTTCCAAGATCTTGGACTTTATAAAAGTCCATAAAAACTATTAAATTATGCGATTTAATAGTATAATGCTATTATATTATTAAATCATATGGTTTAATAACTTTCATGGCCGTTACACTATTAAATTAAATGGCGGTTTAATAGCTTTGAGAAGTATATGTGACAAAAATTTAACACATGAAAGAATACACATCGAGATTATCTAAAATTTTTCATTGACTTAGTTAACTCTCCATTAATTTCATTGACTTGGTCAACTTATGATCTAACTTGACAACTTGAAAATTAAATTATGCTAGTACTTTTGTAAAATTAAAATTTATCTTACAAAATTGATAAATACCGTGTCACTTTGTCAAATTACTTAGGGTAAAAGTTCTATAGCTAAAACATTTAAGATGAGTTGTATGCTAATTGAGAAGGACAAGACACAAAAGAATTCAATGGGGCAAAACTATGTTGCAACTGTGGTATGGTACCACAATTACTTTCAGTCGTTAGATCCACAATTGTACAGTTACATTAGTTGGATCTAATGGTTGAAAGCAATTGTGGTACCATATTACAGTTGCAACATAGCTGGACCCAATTCAATGAATGCTAAATTACGTAAAGTTGCTTACTCTTAACAAATTATTACAAACGTGATTCATGAAACTTGATTTTGTGTCTAAAGAAGACCTAAAGAAACATGCCAAGGCAACAAATAAAGTATTCCAAACGTGATTCATGAAAACTTGATAGGCAGTATTTAAAAAATATTAATATGGCAACCAAAAACATGCGAGCAAAGTAGACTTTCTTGGACGATCCATGCCAATCAACAAATAAAGTAGCCCAAACGTGATTCGTGAAACTTGACTTCTTGTCTAAAAAGGCCTAAAGAAACAAGATCAAAATTCCATGCAGAAGCAATATGGTGGCACAATGCACTATTTAAGCCATTTTTCAAAACTAAGTTTCTTCTTTTTCACATGCACTATTCAAGCAATTTTTCAACATTTTCTCATTCCCCTAAAAGCTAACATGCATGCGTGAATCATGTTCCAATCAATTTCTTGGCAAAAATTGGAACGCAAGAACCGGTTCGAGCATAGGGACATTTTCACGATTCAAGATTCTCAGCAAGACGGCAAGAACAACGTGCATCACTTTTGGAAAGTAATTTAGCAATTTCCAATGCCTTAGCTGATTAATGGCTTGACCATGCACATCCCTCCTAATCACTTTCTTATATTATCATTATTTTGTACATATGACAGAACATGTTCTCCCAGGTAAAGAAGTCAAGAAAATGGTTTTAGTTTTCACATCAATAATGGAATCCAAAATCTTTCACAGCTTGCTTCTCCTTTGGAAGCTTGAAAAACTTTCTTACCTGGCTAAAACTGTGAGAATTGTTCAAACTAATTTGATTGATAACTTTCAGACACAAAAATGTATATGAATGCTACATTTAAATGTGAAACAAAAAAGAGTACTTATATTAAAAAACAATCAGTCTCATTGCGTCCTCTTCCATTGACATAGGCAATTTGCGGTCAACTTGTGGCACCCTTATTGACAAGTAAAGAACTTACTTACCCTGCAGCCAATACTTTTATGAATTTTTAGGATTGGTAAATTTTTCAAATTTAAAAGAAAAAGTACAGAAATATAATTTCAATTTATCCAGAAATTTGAGTTTCAAGGAACATGGCATTTATTGTATGTCATGTTAATATAGAGAAGAAATTTTTTTAAAAAAATTGAATGAATAAAAGTATTTTTTGATAAATATTTGACAATCATATTAAAAAAAAGGTTTTTTTTAATAAAAAAATTCACTCCTCTTCCTACATAATTTAATAATTTAACATTATAAATTAATCTTTTTATTCAAAGTAATAATCTCTTCGGTCTGCAAATGCTAAAATTTAATATTATATCCGTTGATGATATTTGCTCCAAATTCACGAGAATAAAATTTCTAACAGAATTATGAATATCGTTACTAGAAGTTTGAAAAAGTTATGAGAATAGAAGGTTTGATCATAGGAAATTAATATATCCCTATCCGATACAAAAATGATTATAAGAAAACCAATAGTCACGGGCTTATTGTAGAAAAAAGAAAAAATTAGATTCCATTTTCTAGTTATTAAAGTAATTCTAAAATCGCTAGGATCACAAAGGATAGGCTTTTGGTGACAGAGGTCAGCCTTAACACCCATGCCGGTCTTTTTCTCCTCTACTTTCCTAGAAATTTTGGTTTCACTATAAACACTGAGTATTAGCAAACTTATGAGTGTTCTTGCATTACCAATCCAATTAAGAACATGCTTACAATATAAATACACTCATCTCATGGAAAGAGTTCGTTCTCTCAGGATGATGAGCAGATTTCTCTTACTCCATTCTTTGATTCTTATTCCCTTATTTATCGCAGCTGCAACAGGCAATACAAGTGCTATTACCACGGACCAAGATGCTCTGTTAGCCCTGAAAGCTCACATAACTCATGATCCGACCAATTTCTTGGCCAAGAATTGGAACACGAGTACTCCTGTCCGTAATTGGCCAGACAGGTGTCGTTTGTGATGTCCATAGCCATAGAGTCAGAGTCTAGAATATTTCAAGCTTAAATCTCACAGGCACCATCCCTTGTCAACTTGGACCCAGGAAGCTCGTAATATTAATGGGCCACTAATTCTTCTTAAAAGAAAATTTTTGCAGGGAAATTGGAAAAAGGCTAATTCAATTTAATTTTGATAGGTGCGAGAGAAGGATAGGACCGTCCAATTAAATTGCAAGTGGGCATTCCCACCATCCTTGTCTCATGCTTGTCATATTTAAATTTAAAAATCACACCATGTCAGTATGGTGATGATGTGGAACTGTGTCACCAAAATTTTTATCTTCGTAACTGTTATAGAAAAAATATTGCGTGCTCCCAGTGGATGCTTCTATTGAGTGGCATAATCAGGATTTAATTTCCACGGTTGCCATAATAATTAAACTATTGACTTAAGTTGGTTGTAACATAAAATCAACGTTGTAAATACTACGTCCACATTTTATAAAATCCAGACATTGTTACTAGATAAAAACCATCACACATACTAAATAAAAACCACCACACACACACATATTGTATTTTCGTTCAATTAATTATTATACCATATGATGTAATAGTAAATCCGCATGAAATCTGCATTAAGTCAATAACTATGAAATATCGATAAGTGTTTGAAAAATCTCTTAAAAATTAGTTTCCACCTTCGTTATTACAGCTCTTGTATAAACTAACTTGGCAACATATGATTGATTAATATAAGAATAAATATATATCAAGTGGGTTCTACCATGTTTTTAATTCACCTAATGATAATATGTCACATCAATTTGTACAACAATATTTGTGACTATATCATTACTCGTTAATTAATATGAACACTAATTTATTTTTTTAAAAGAGAATTCATCAATTTGTAAAATAATATTTTCACAAAAATATTTGTGACTGTATCAATGCTCATTAACTAATAGACCACTATTTTATTCTTCTTGAAAGAGACTTACTGCAGCGAGGCTGGAGGCTCAAAGAGTTCTCATTTAGCCAAACATAAGAGATAAGAGTTCACAAGAAACGTAATTTGGAAAATCAATTCTATCCAATAGGCGATAGGTCTCAGTGGATTCGACTCAGTATACGACCATTTGTGATTTTTTAACGTCTTGTAATTACAGATTCCGATATCACATTATAATTTTCAAACAAATCAAAGTGAGTCAACTCAAATTTAGAAATTTGAGGTCTACTTTAAACTTTTGACATTAAATTTAAGATAATTAAGTAAATGCTAGACAAAATCTAACTTGTAAATATACCTTACTGCATGATGAACGTTCTTAAAAATCTTAACTGATTGCTCACCAATTAATTGTAATTTTACAATTTTTATATATTCTTTGTTTTCCGTAAAACTTCTAGTTTCCGAACATATTGATCTCAATTGGTCTAATTATAATGTAATTTTTTTAAATATAAATAAAATGAATTTATTTAATAGAAATTTGAAAAAGAGACACTCATCTATGCAAGCAAAGTTGCATTCTGTTTGTGGGGACTTTAAAAAAAAAAAAGCATAATGATACACTGGTGACGACAATCCTTAAGTATTTGTTTTCTTTAGTTACAGTTTGGTTTGAATGATTACGTTCAAGTTCGAATTTTCTTTATGTAATTAAAATTAAAATTGATAGAACAAATGGGCTGATCAGTACGATGATGAAGAAGAAGAAGAAAAAGAGGGGATGTCTTTGAGGATGAAGAGAAAGAAAGTTCTCAAATACAAATCCGGCTTTATGGAAATTAAATTAAAAGCTATCAAGCATTGTAAATAGCTTAACAGATTAATGCTGAGCTAATCAAGTTTGTTTCTGAAGAAGATGTCTTTAAATCTCTTGTAGTTAAAGATAATTATCATATCACCATATCAAATATGGACCGAATTCAATCAAATGAAATCTCGAAAATAGAGCAGCTCATAGATGTACGTTGGTCGACTTTTTGCTGCTCCTTTTATTTTAATAAAATCCGTGGCTAAGTCGAGGTTCATTTGAAAGTACTTGGTCGAATTGCCATTTGGCACGCCAACGACTTTCTATTGATCAATAATTTTGAAAGCGATGTTATTAATTTACCATCTAATGTATTTTTTTTTATTATCATTTTATCATTAAAGTTTTTTTACAATTATTTTGTTCAGTTAATGTTTTAATTTTTACTATTATACTACAAAAAAAAAAGGATAAACACACCCGTAGGATAGGTTATCCACAAAAGCTGATTACCAAATTGTCTTGTTTCTCATTTTGTTTAATTTTCACAAATTCAACACACGATTCAAACATGAGTGAAGATTTTTATTGGGAAAAAATCTGGTCTTCCATTTACTAGAATTAGGTATGTGTGATTTTATTAATTTTCTTTTGCTTGAATTAGGTAGCTGGAAGATTATGAATACTTTGCAGGATTTAGAAGGATTTGAATGTTTGACCGCATATAGCTTTCTGTCCATCAGCTAATGCAAATTCTGTATTTTATAAATATCAAAGCTGGTAGGTTGACAAAAGGACCTTATTACGTGCCATAAGATGCTTTGCTCAAAGCTACGACTGGGCAATGCCGTGCTGTTCTTATCGGCCAAGGCAAGCCATTTACTATTCTTTCTAATGGAGCAAAATAAAATGATTCTTACCTGCATAGAAAATTAGAAAAGAAAAGAAGGATTACTGATCAACAGAGCTGTCATTTACTAGAAGCACATAAATCTCACACTTAATTCATTATCCATCTGTAATGTTCTAATGATACTTAAGTATTACCTAAATTAGCCTTTCAAAATTTCACTTCGAAAAAATCCAAGGTTGTGAAGTGTCTGTATAAATTCGCTAATACAAGTTCTCTCTATTCCCAATTGCTTTAAACTCTGTTCTGAACAGAGCGTGAAAGGATATATTCATTTATCTAGTTATATTTTTATGCTCACTTCAAAGTAATAATTTCTCCTCGGTCTGCAAATGCTAAAATTTAATATTATATCCGTTGACAATATTTACTCCAAATTCACGAAAACAAAATTTCTAACAGAATTATGAAATTCGTTACTAGAAATTTGTATAAAAGTTGTGAGAATAGAAGGTTTGATCATAGGAAATTAATATAACCCTATCCGATGCAAAAATGATTGTAAAGAAAAACAAAAGTCACGGGCTTATTTAGAAAAAAGAAAAAATTACATTCCATTTTCCAGTTATTAAAGTAATTCTAAAATCGCTAGGTTCACAAAGGATAGGCTTTGGTTGACTGAGGTCAGCCTTAACGCATGCCGGTCTTTTTCTCCTCTACATTCTTTGAAATTTTGGTTTCACTATAAATACTCGGTATATAGCAAACTTATAAGTGTTCTTGCATTACCAATCCAACTAAGCACACGCTTACAATATAAATACTCATCTCATGGAAAGAGTTCATTCTCTCAGGATGATGAGCAGATTTCTCTTACTCCATTGTTTGATTCTTATTTCCTTATTTATCGCGGCAGCAACAGCCAACACAAGTTCTACTATCACAGACCGAGATGCTCTGTTAGCCCTGAAAGCTCACATAACTCATGATCCGACCAATTTCTTGGCTAAGAATTGGAACACAAGTACTCCTGTCTGTAATTGGACAGGCGTCGCTTGTGATGTCCATAGCCATAGAGTCACAATCTTGAATATTTCAAGCTTAAATCTCACAGGCACCATCCCTTCTCAACTTGGGAATCTTTCTTCTCTGCAATCACTCAATCTCAGTTGTAACCGACTTTCTGGTTCCATTCCCTCGGCCATCTTCACCATATATACAATGAAATATGTTAGTTTCCGTGAAAATCAGGTCTCCGGGCAAATTCCTGCAAATATTTGCAGTAATCTTCCTTTTCTGGATTACCTTTCTTTGGCCAAAAACATGTTTCATGGAGGAATACCGTCCGCTCTATCAAATTGCACGTATTTGCAAATCTTACATTTGTCATACAATGATTTCTCGGGAGCCGTACCTAAAGACATCGGTAATTTGAGCAAACTTAAGGAATTATATCTTGGCCGTAACAGACTCCAAGGTGCGAATAATTACGGAGTTTATTTATGAAAATTGTTCCATAAGTTGTAGTATGAATAATGTTCCATAAGACAATTTGCACACGTTGATTAATTTGCAGGAGAAATTCCTCGAGAGTTTGGCAACCTTACGGAATTGGAGCGGATGTCGTTATCAGAAAACGAACTCCAAGGTATGATTATGAACTTTTTGCAATTTTATTCTACCCTCTGCTTGCATCTGTATTCATTCGTTTGTTCGTCAATTATGCTCCATGTTTTATTGTTTTTTCTTTCAGATAGAGATAAAGCTCCATGTCTCCCCTCACTCATTTCATTCTTTAAATTATGCAGATAAAAATTTAAAAAAAAATGTTTTGTAATTTTCTTTTGTCATATTGCCACTTCCGTTTTGAAGCTCCCAATTAAGTCTATGAAAATGAATGACGTTTCATTCTTATTCTTGTCAGCCTAATTCTTATATAAATGAAGAGTAAATTGTTATTACGATATTGGTCAGCCAATAAATTCTTCTTTTTTTTTCCCCCAAATATGAGTGATCAAATTGTTTGCGCATAGATAAATGTACTTAATTTGCAGGAGGTATTCCACGGGAATTGGGGAATCTTACAAAATTGGAGAGGTTACAACTGTTCTGGAATAACTTGACCGGTAGCTTTCTTTACAATATATATACGAGACATCTTCCGCTTTTTATTAGAAATTATATATTCAAGTTAAATCTTAATTAAAAGATTTCAAGTCTCTCATTATAAATTCTCATATGAGGATGTGTCGTTACCACTATCTAACATTATTCCGTTTTTTTATTATAAATTAGTTTGTGTTAATTCAAAATTCTGTAGCATTTAAAAAAAATTAAAAACACGTGGAATAAATCGTTAATCTTTCTTCTTTACTGAATTTGGATTTCTCAAAAATAATCTTGACAAGTATGCTTCACTAATGATATGCATGTGTGACAACTTGATAAAATATTTTAAATGGAATCACTAATTATCTTTAAAGATGCCATCAGTGATACATAATTTATTAACAAGCACCATACCAAAAGAAATCAACAATTTTATTAATCTTAAAGAGTTACATCTTCACTGCAATTATGACATAAATTTTTAGTCATCAATCGCATAATATTTTATCTTAACGGATGATGATGTTCAGTCTTGGAATTTATAATACCTTGAAGGTTAGTAGCTTTGAAAATAAGAAATTGTTCATTTGCTAAAAAGTTAACTTAGTATTTAAGTTTTTCAATTGAAAATTTTGAAAAAAGTCTTGAGAACTAGCCCTCCTTAGTATTTCGGCTGATAAATATGAAAAATAGGCTAGAAGAAATTATTGTTGTGTGTGCTTAGTCTACTTGGGCTTCGGGCTTGATTGCACAGTTGAGCACTTACACCTATTATAATAATAGGCTTTTACTTTCACCACACGTTTGATAATTTCTTAACCTTCCCAATTAGGTTATAGCAACTTATATATATAAATAACTAAAGCATACTAAAAAGCTAGCAATTTTTTGACCGGTATCTATTTCACGTCTTTCATTATAAATTCTCATAGGATGATATCTCATTTTTTATTAGAAATTAATATGTGTTTATGCAAAAAATTTTAGCATCTAAAAAAAGTATAAAAACACGTGGAATAAATCAAAAATCTTTCTTCATTACTGAATTTCGATTTCTCAAAAATTATCATGACAGCTATGTTAGTGTCTTACTAATGATATGCATGTGTGACAGCTTCATAAAATATTTTACATGGAAAATATAAAAATAGACTTGAAAAAATTTATTTTACTGAAATAATAGTTAAAAAGAGAGGAGAAGTACAATTCCCATGACTTAGGCTTGTTGTGTACTTACACAAGGTCGAACACTTACATCCCACGACATAGGCTTTTAGGGATGAGTGGCATCAAATGTGTCTCTGCTTTTATGTATTATTATTCTTTGAAACAAATCTGATTATAATTCTTTTAAAATACAGATTAAATAGCACGTGAAATTGGAAAATATTTTACTGCGATAAGAATTCATATATTCATTGTACTAGCACATATAAAATAGACTATAAATTTAGTTCCAAAATACATTCTTATTTTCATATAAATATTACATTATTAATTTAAATTAATATTAAAATATGTTGTTTCTTTCACTATGTTATTCTATTTACACAATGATGTGACTATTGGAATTAATAATACTTATAATTATTTTGTAAAATTTAATACTTTGTTAACATTTTATCTACATATAATAATTAAACTGAAACTTGTATTTAAAAAAATTCCAGTTACGCATATTCATTTCATGACATAAAAGTGTATATTTATGCTAATTTACCATTATCAACAAAATGCTTTGAGACAAATAATCTAATTTATATTTTTATATTTAAAATACTTGCATTTATTATATTTTGAAAAAAAAATTATTTGCAATTATTTTAAACCGTTGGATTCAAATTTTCGTAGTTATTAAAGTCAAAGGGTATAAATGTATAATAGTCAAAAACAGATTTGTATGATCATTTTTCAATGTATAAATTTTCTTAGTTAGTAGGAAAAATTAGAAATTGTTGATTTACTCATAAATAAATTTAATGTTTAGCATTTCAATTTTGGAAAACTTGAACTAAATGTTGATAACTTCGAATCGGTCGAGCCGAGTTTCGCTTCCTTCACCCACGGACCCATTGAAAGTTCTATTCGAATTGAGTTTCCCGGTGCTTATAAAAAGCATTTCTTTTCCTTGTCGTAGATTTATTCACAAATGAGTTGATTAGCATCGAAGTTACCTGAGAGTCTGAGACCATGCTAGTAGGAGAAATTTGAAAAGAAATTATTTTACTGAATTAATTTATTTTATCTTGTTGTAACTGAAATACTACTTTTTTTTTTGGGCTATCACTGGGGCTTGATTTACTTTAATAGTAGCAGCCACCGACTTAGGCATTTTTTACTTCTCACCACACAATTTGATCTTTTAATTCGTTTTAGCCACATAATCTATCTATCTCTCACCTATTGCTTACTTAAATCTCATACATATTTTATCTACTAATTTTTATAAATATTAGTCAAATGTATTTTATTATGTTTCTCTCGTAACTGCTCCAAATGTGTACGATTAATACTTAACCCTCCCTTTTAATTTACCGTGCAATCTCTATCACTTAAGTCACATATATATTTTACCTATATTTTACCCCAAAAAATATAAAAATAAAAGAAAAAGAATATGTGTAGCAATTTGCATATAACTAACAAAGCATTGACGGTGTGTAGCCTTTCAATACTTCACGAGTGGCTTTTCTTGTGTGTTAGTACTTGTAATAATTGTGTAGTGTATAAATGACATTTTATTATTAAAGTGCGTCCATTTTTAGATATTACTTACACTACTAGAAAAATGGTCTTTACTGACTTTAGAATAGTGTCAGAAATTACTTTTACTGACACTTGTTAATTGTGTCAGTAATCTGGGAGTCAGAAAAATAGTGACACTTGTAAGTGGTGTCAGTGATTACTATTACTATAGTATCACCGATATTATGACACCATAGTGTTAGTAGTTATTGATATTTTATTAGTGTCTATGATTACTGTTACCATGGTATCACTAGTTAATTTATTTTTTAAAAAGTAAAAAATTAAATTGGATCATTGCCTATTGATTTATTTGTAAAATTAAAAGCACCACAAAATAACAAAAAGAAATTGATTTATATCACAAAATCTTTCATTTCACATTTAAATATTATTAGTATATATTACAAATTGAACTTCAATAGCCAAAATATGAGATATCCTACTCTCATAACTAAATAATCCAAATTCAATACATAAAAATTAGTCTCTGTCCCTATCTGACCAACTTCCATCAGAATTAGCCTCATCACTTCTGCTTTCACTGTGATAATTGGAGCGCCTCCGACTCCAAGTTGTTTCATGAACTTGACGTTCATCATCATGGCTTCTGCCAGAACCACTTTTCACAATATCAGCCTCCCTTGATCTGGACCTTCTGTAATGATGCCTGCATAGGAAATTACAAAACCATAAATAACCAGAAGATTTCTAACATCAGCAGTAAATACATTAACTAATGAAATTTGATCATAGTTTGGATCATCATCCCTTGTACATAAGATTGCAATGCTACATCACCAAAGGCTTCTTGTTGAATCTAATTATTTTCTTGCCATGCTTGCAATATGGTCATTACGCCACACACTAATCATACATTTTTGAAAGTGGGTTTTAATCTCGAACAATAGACCAAAAAAACCAACAGAAGAACTTTCTTTAAATCTTGCATTGTGAGAACATCTTTTCATTATTCATTGCTTCTAAGAAAACCGAGTTAGGAGACTTGAAGAAAACACAAATGAAGAGAACGATACTATGAAGAAACCTCTCAAAATCATCGGTTAAACATGGAAGTTTAAACTAAAAAATTCAAATAACAGAAAGTGAATTAAATAAACAAGAGTTCATATATACCAAGTACAGTTTTTAGTGTCTATGACTAGTAATAAAAGCATACCTATCGGCATTAGTTGAATCTATCTTGTTCCTCGTTTGTCCTGAGCGTTCTTGATTCCAGGTCCCAGATTCATCAGAATAACCAAATAAAGCAGCCATCTTTTTCACCCAATATCTCGGAGGTGGTTTATCCCAATCAGCCTATTCATAGTCTCCGCCAGGGTTGCGAAAATAGTGGATAAAATTGCAAGCCATTCCACGAGAGCATGTCTGTTAAAATATGCCCAACAAAGATAACAAGAGTGTAAAAAAAAGAAGAAAAGAAACAAACTCATTTCATATCAAAAGCAAAATGGCAAAGAAAAAAGCAAGTGTATAAGCCGCACAATTATAACTCTGAAAAATGAGACAATTGGCTGTACCTTTAGTCTTGACTTCATATATTCCCCACATATGGCAATCTTCCATCTAGTCACATTAATAAATTCACATG
Source organism: Citrus sinensis (assembly GCF_022201045.2). Lineage (NCBI taxonomy): Eukaryota > Viridiplantae > Streptophyta > Magnoliopsida > Sapindales > Rutaceae > Citrus > Citrus sinensis. Next base: position 17,595,150 of record NC_068562.1, read on the forward strand.
TGATCTGTCAAGAAACACACAAATAAATAAACCATCACCATCCAGAAAATGACAAGCTGTAAAATTCAGTAAACAGTAATGTGTTGATTACAATTTAAGCATGGAGAAAAATTTCAGATTAGACTATGTCAACAGTGTCCATAGATAGTTAAAAGATGGGAGAATGTGCTGGCGTTCACTAAGCATATAATTTTTCACAGCTTAACCCATTACAATTTTACCAGTGTCAAGTCTAAAGGAAACTAGTCAGGAATCTTCTGTAAAGTAAATAAATAGTGAAACAACTGTTCTCATAGCAATAAAATGAAATTATTTTAATAATTTTCTTCAACTTTCAGACCAATTAAACAAGTGAAGCAATTTTAGTACAATGAACAGCAATTTAAGTTGAATGGGCAATTGGAACAATTACGGAACAACTAGACCCCAACGAATACTGCAAAAACAACCCTTAAACAATGACTTAAGAAAGTATAAGCTTCTCTTAAGAAAGTAGAAGCTTCTCCTAGATCATGCCTTTTCAATCTCCCTTTGCTAAGAAAGCTGCCCTAGTATTTAAGACTATCCAAATCCTATCAACATGTTGGGACATTCAAATACAGCCTCCAAGAAGACATGCTGTAAGCTTTACAACTGAAGTCTGTCGGATAAACCAAATCTTATACCCAATGCCAAGAGCTTTAATTCAATCCATTTTGACAGGCACCAATTACCAGGAATGCAGGCAGACAAAGAGGATCAAAATGACAGGATATCAGTATTCTGGAATTTCTATCAGAAACATGAAAAGTGGCAAGGCCTATTCACTGAGAGCCAAACATTTTTTAAATAGTAGTTACTTTATATAAAACAAACAAATATAAAGTAGAAAGTAAGCTCCAACAATTCTTCACAAAGACTTGTTTCCCAGCAAAGTAACGACCATTGACAGAATGGTAAGCGAGAACAGCTAATTCCAGGGACTTATAGTGAACATAGACATTTCCTCTTAAGTGGGAAGAACCATTTCTACACACCTGCGCATATTTGTTAGTTAGTAAATGAAGAGCACCAACAACATGTGTCAGTAAATAGGTGTTGTGGCAAACAATCCCAAACCTTCCAAAGTAATGACCATTGTTAGATGACCAGCTCTGACAATCGACGATATATAGTATATTCCACAAGAAACTACTAGTTGTTAAGGAGAAATTTTTAACTCAAACAGAGTTGTACAGTTATGTGACTAGTGAGAGAGAGAAAGAAAGAAAGAAAGAAAGAAAGAAATAACGAAAGAAAGAAAGAGAAATAAGCCAAACATATAAACAAGAAATTTCATAATAGCTAAAATCATTTGCAGCATGTAGGATACATAATAGCTCATAGCCTTCACTCTTACCCAATCAAGGCCAACACCATGAATCTCCATCATTATGAAAACATAAATCTCTGATTTCACATAGTCAAAGAAAATAAATAAAATGTGAACTCAAAAGAACTCACCAGTGATACTATCTAGAATAGTTATAAACACATTACAATATATCAACTGGAAAAATATTTTTCTATATAAAAAGCATCTTCTATATAGCAAGGACAATGCGTATATAAAATGATCCAACAAATTGCACAAAAGTATAGAAGTTTGGAAGAGTCCTTATCAGGATACAAGAATCAGCAATTACATACCTCGAGCCTCTCATCTTGCTCCCAAGCAAGCCCGAGACCATTATACATATTCTTGATGAGTAGAGTGCACGATTTATCAAGGTAAAAATGAACTATGCTGCATCTCTGACCAAACCGACAAGCTCCAGTCTTCAAATGGAAAGGACAATAAGCTTTATCCTGCCATATATAATAAAAACATGATTGACCATGATAAATAGGCAAATATAATAGAAATGAAATATAATACAGTAATTGCAAATTGAAAATTTCAGATAGACAGATTGAAAGAAAAGGCATGCCTGTTCAGTTCCAAAATTGGGCACTTGTTGAGCAACAATCTCCAATGCCTGTTGTGCATTCTGGTGATCAGCAAAGGCTTCTGATTGTGGGGGCAGAGGATTTGATGTAGGCCTATCAACATCCTGCAAAAGGAAGTAATAACGTAGAAAGTTTAATTTTTGCCATAACCGAAGAGAATGGGCATCCTGAAGTAAAGTAGAAACAAGCCTAACATAGTTGTCAATAGAGTCAAAATTACCTCTTTTTTACTTAGTGGGTTCGCATCCTTCTTCGGAACTCTGACCTTTTTCTTCCTGATAATAATATCATTTCCTTGCCATATAATTTCAGCAGGCCCTTCGCCAACATATTCCCAATCATCATCCTCATCACATTCATTCTCCTTTCATCTCCAAATTCGCGATGCTCCGAGAACATGCCGTAGCTGGTGAGCAAGCGGAGGATATGTTGCAAGTTCTCGGCGTCCCCACCGCCGGATTGGAGGATACGTGTCAAGATCTAGGAGGCGGAGAGAGAGGCGTTGGCCCCAACTTGCCAGATGGCATCCGGTACATGGAGACGGATGGCAGCGGTTAGAGACATGGGAACACTTATCATGTTGGCCAGCTCCATTACGACCAATCTTACCTTCTTCCCGCCATCTCTGCACTCGTTATCTTCCATTACTGCTTACTGACCTTTGATTTCGCAGCACCATGCCGGCCAATCAAAAAGATAAGACTTGAGCACTTTTTGACAATTTGGATGTTAGGGATTTTTCAGATCTGGGGAGCTTAGGAGGGAACGAATGCTTTGTTAGAGGGAGTTGAAAAGTTGTATTTTGGATAAGGTAAGACTTGTGCATTTGTTTTGTTTTTATCCACTCAAAAAGTATAACTCTAAAAAAATTAAAAATTATTCGTAGCCTAGTGGTCTTTTGATTCAATGTAGAAGTTCTAGGTTTAAGAGGTCTTGGGTTCGAATTCAGACTAAAACAAAATTAAAATGATAATTTTTAATTGCTGATACCTAAGCGTCATTGATCGCTATTACTAAAGCTATTGATACTTCAGTATTAGTAATTAGTGATACATATTTGTTAAACGCGGAAAATGATCCAAATATATGTATATACTGATACTTTTAAATAAAGTGTCAGAACACAAGTATCAGTAAAGACCATTTTTCTAGTAGTGTTATTATTTAAAAAATAAACTAAATATAATTCTTTTAAAATATAGGGGAGATACCACTTGAAATTGGTAATCTCCAAAATCTGGAGGTGTTGGACCTTGGTCAAAACAAATTAATTGGTACTGTCCCAGCTGCAATCTTTAATGTGTCAACACTCAAATTTATTGAGCTTCAAGATAATTCTCTCTCTGGAAGTCTTTCGTCCATCACAGATGTCCGACTACCAAATCTTGAAAAGCTTCATTTGTGGGGTAATAATTTCAGTGGCACAATTCCTCGTTTCATCTTTAATGCTTCTAAGCTCTCTATACTAGAATTTTCAAAAAATTCATTCTCCGGTTTTATTCCCAACACATTTGGCAACTTAAGAAACCTTCAGAAGCTGAGATTATATGATAATTATTTGACATCTTTAACTCCAGAATTGAGCTTTCTATCCTCGTTGTCAAATTGCAAGTCTTTAACACTTATTGACTTATCAAATAATCCACTAGATGGCATTCTTCCTAAGACGTCTATCGGAAATCTTTCTCATTCTTTGAAAGATTTTAAAATGCACAATTGTAACGTTAGTGGTGGCATCCCTGAAGAGATAAGCAGATTGACCAACTTGACAACCATTGATTTAGGAGGCAATAAGTTGAATGGATCAATTCCGATTACTCTCAGCAAATTACAGAAGCTTCAAGGTTTGGGTCTTGAAGATAACAAATTAGAAGGATCAATCCCAGACAGTATTTGTCGTTTGACTGAACTGTATGACTTGGAGTTGGGTGGCAATAAGCTTTTTGGATCAATCCCTGCATGCTTCAGTAATCTGGCTTCTCTGAGGATACTATCGTTGGGTTCCAATGAGTTAACTTCTATTCCCTTAACTTTTTGGAATCTTAACGATATCTTGTACCTCAACTTTTCTTCAAAATTTTTTACTGCTCCACTCCCATTAGAGATTGGAAATTTGAAGGTTTTGGTTGGAATGGATTTTTCGATGAATAATTTTTCAGGCGTTATCCCAACAAAAATTGGAGGCCTAAATAATCTAGAATATCTCTTCTTAGGATATAACAAATTGCAAGGATCAATTCTTGATTCATTTGGTGACTTGATAAGTTTGAAATCCTTGAATTTGTCTAATAATAATCTCTCTGGGGCTATTCCTGCATCTTTAGAGAAACTCTCGTATCTTGAAGATCTAAATCTTTCTTTCAACAAGCTGGAAGGAGAAATTCTTATGGGAGGATCTTTTGGAAACTTCTCAGCTGAATCATTTGAGGGAAATGAATTATTATGTGGTTCACCCAATTTACAAGTCCCGCCATGCAAAACTAGCATCCACCGCACATCATGGAAAAATTCTCTTCTCCTCGGGATTGTGTTGCCATTGAGTACAATATTTATGATAGTAGTCATTTTGTTGATCCTAAGATATTGACATAGAGGAAAACGACCATCGAATGATGCTAGTATGCCACTAGTAGCAATGTGGAGAACGTTTTCATACCTAGAACTTTGTCAAGCAACAGACGAATTCAGTGAAAACAATCTAATCGGCAAAGGGGGTTTTGGCTCTGTTTATAAGGCAAGACTTGGGGATGAGATGGAGGTTGCAGTGAAAGTTTTCAATTTGCAATGTGGAAGAGCATTTAAGAGTTTCGATGTTGAATGTGAAATCATGAAAAGTATTCGCCATCGAAACCTTATCAAAGTTATTAGTAGTTGTTCAAATGAAGAGTTTAAAGCGTTGGTATTAGAATACATGCCTAGTGGAAGTTTGGAGAAGTATTTGTATTCAAGTAACTGCATTTTGGATATTTTTCAAAGATTGAACATAATGATAGATGTTGCATCAGCTTTGGAATATCTGCACTTTGGTCATTCAGCTCCAATAATTCACTGTGACTTAAAGCCAAGCAATGTATTGTTAGACGATAATATGGTTGCTCATTTGAGTGATTTTAGCATCACAAAATTGCTAACAAGAGAAGATCAATCTATGACTCAAACACAAACATTTGCCACAATAGTCTATATGGCACCAGGTTTGTCAATATAAATATTTTCTATTTCTTGTAAACTTCCTAATAAGTTGTTTATGTTTCATGATCTTCATTACATGAGGAAATTCTTATTAATGATATATCTTACTATGTAACTATTGCAATTCATAGAGTATGGAAGAGAAGGACGAGTATCCGCAAATGGAGATGTTTATAGCTTCGGGATTATGTTAATGGAAACTTTTACTGGGAAGAAACCCACAGATGAAATTTTTAATGAAGCAATGACATTAAAGCAATGGGTTAATGATTGGCTACCCATTTCCACAATGGAAGTTGTTGATGTTAATTTGCTAAGTCAGGAGGACGTACATTTTGTTGCAAAGGAGCAATGTGTGTCATTTGTCTTCAATTTGGCTATGGCGTGCACTGTGGAATCTCCTGAGCAGAGAATCAATGCGAAAGAAATTGTAACAATGCTCTTAAAAATTAGAGGCTCATTACTTAGAAATGTTGGAGGCAGATGTATAAGACAATCAAATTTAAATTGATTCTGCCCCTCCATTGCTTGCTATCCTTTTCAGAGACTTGAACGGTTATCCTTCATACCAGTTTTGTTGATATGTTTTGTTATTGCTCTTGCTCATGTTTGTTTCTCTATTTCTTTAATTTGCATGCATGTATTTTTCGTTCTCTTTTATGTTTTTGTTGGTTTGTATGTAGTTTGTTTTTAAGGGTAAGGTTGATTATGTCCTCCCCTAATTAGACGTATCCTTTTTATTTTTATTCAACAAAGCTTCTCTAATACTATCGAGGTTCATCAAAAGAAAATTTTAAATTAATTTTCTTTTCTATGTTAGATAATGAAATTCTAATCTTCATAGTGAATAACCTCAATAATAGAGTGTAAGAGTATTAGTAGTTATGGTTCTTTTCTGAACTTGAAGTCAAGAGCAATTTAACAGCAACAAACAAGTCTCTTGTATTATAGGCAAAATTCTTTTCATTAATCTTATTTGTCTACATGTTCTCCTATTTTCTCCATTAATCTTCGCTCAAAGTTTCATGCTTCCTCTTTGATAAAGGAAAATGTTACTCGTGAATATTTCAAATTTTCAATTTGACATGAGCGACTGTTTGCCAGCCATTTGATAAAATGGATATGAGTGGAGTTTTCAATCATTACCTCCACCAAAATCCTTACAACACCACTTTTTAATTTTATTTTTAATAATACATTCAGTTTAATTTAAAAAAATAAATCCATTTGTGGAATTTAATCTTTTTCTCATAAATTTCAACCTAAAAAATATATTTCTTTTAAATTTTTATTACAAAATATTTACAAGTTCTAAACTATTAAATTATTTTCTTCTTATTATATAGTTTATATCTCCATAACTCTAAACTCCTATAATTTTTTAAAAAATATTTTTTAATTTAAAATATAAATATAAAATATAGAATGGAGTGAGTATAAAAAAACTTGTTAAAAGAATAATTCATTTAAGTATTTAACTGAATTTTAAATTAAAATAAGAAATAAATTAATTTTTTTTATTAGTTAAGTAATTTTCAATTGAAAAAGAGCTTTTAGTAATATTATTGAAATATGATTAAAATTCTTATGAATTAAACATTTTCGTATAAATACTAGTGATAATTACAGAGAAAGTACGATGAAGTGAAAAAACTTAAATATAAATACTCTAGTATAATTTTCACATGCAACTTATGAACCAGTGATATTTAGAGCATCATAAAATTGTTTTAACACGATTAATTGGTTTGAAAAATTGCCAATAATGTCTACAATGGGATTTAAAAGATTAAACTACATATATAAGACATGATATCATTTAAGACGGCTTACATATTATGAGAAATATTTTGATCTTCCAAATATTTAAAATGTCAATTAGACTGAGTCTATACAATGAAAATTTCAAATAAAAAATAAACCCTTTATTTTCTTTTAATCATAAGTGTGATCTTAATTATTAAAGTCATTTAATGTCCATTACTTATTCATTTTTTTAATTACCTAAATGACATTGAAAAATCTACTCAATATTAATTCATTCAAATGTAATCGGAAACTGCAAATGAAACAAATGCTTGAAATCACAAACGGCCTAAAATTATATTTTCATTTTTCAATGTTGCAGTGACTTTGATCTTGATATTGAAAATTTATTTGTAACTTATATAAATGCCTCAATTTTATCATAATTCGTTAGTAAGGCTACGTAGGGAGCATGGATAAATTTTGGGATTGGATAATATTTTTGGAACTAAAAAATTAATTTCATCCAATGTTATATTTGGCTGTCAGGACTAGCAACTTAGTCTAAAATTATTGAAATTATTAATCTTTTATATTATAATCTTTTCATTCCTACTTTAAATATTATTGGTAGCTTAAATCATTTTTTAAAATTAAATATAAAAATAATTTAAATTAAATATTAAGATTAATTCATAATTTTTTTACCTAGAATTTTATACTATATTAAATAGTAAAATTATATTCGATAATGTATTATCATTTATTTAATAAATGTTTAGGTTTTAGTATGTTATATTATTATTTAAATTAATTTTTTATTTACATATAAACATAAATTATTATTTACTAATTTAAATTTATTATAATTAGTTAAATAATAAAAGATAAATGATTATATTGAAAATATAAATGGTATTCTAATGTATTATAGTCTAAATCTTACCCCTATGAGTTTATTTTATACACCTTTTATTATATTAACCACATTTATAATGCAGTGCAATGTAACAAAAAATTATAACCAAATATGAGTTAGCATGAAAATTTTAGTGCAATATAATACAATGTAATGTAAGCTAACAAATGGATATTTAATGGAAGCAAAAATTGCATATGGCTTGTGGGTCTCTTAAAAGACAACAAATAAACCAATATGATACACTGATTCTGTCCTCTTTAATGATGTCTTTACTAAATGGGAATCAGAATAAGTTAGAATTGGAATGACCTTAAATCGAAATAAGGAATTAGAATAAAAATAAATTGTTTATTTAAGTTGTATGAATCAAAATCGGAATAAATTTTACTCAAATTAATATGTTTATTTTCTCTTAAAATTAGAATGGACTATTACAAGTTACTAAAAAATCATTTGATAATTGTTGTCTCTAGTATTATTTGCATCGGTTATAATGTTAACAATAATAAGAATAAAAATGATACTAAAAATGAAAATAATAATAATAGTAGAGACAATAATAATAAAATTAATAAATTATTGTTATTATTACTACTACTACTACTACTACTAGTAATACTGAAGACCGCTCAGTGAAGATTGGATAGTGAAGATGAAGATGACGAAGATGAAGATCCCAGCAACCAACTGTTGTTCCAAAGATGATGTGCCCAAATGGAGACAACCAGTGATGACCAACCAACTAGATCCCAATCTCGATGTTGTGATCTCGTATGACCACAGATAAATCTATGTGTGATGTCGGTGTCGTGATTTTTTTATTTATATTTTTTAATTTATCAGTGGTATTTTCAAATTTTTGTAATTTTTATATGGGCAAATTGGATAGTCCAATGAACAGGAGATTGGTTCTCAACCATCCTAATAATTAGTCTCTCATTTTCTATTTCTAATTTGATGTGGGTCCTGCTATTTCGATTCCAATTCTTACATTTATTTGTGAGACAAAATTATGGTGCAACTGTAGTAGTATTGGATCTAGCTACAGTTATCATCATGACTGGATATAATGGTTGAAAGTAATTGTGGTATGGTACCACAGTTGCACCATAGCTGAACCTTTATTTGTGAAGTAAAATGATGTTAATAATTTTCAATTCGAGAAGTAAACACATCATAATATTTTTTTTAGATGCTTCCATGGCATAATCTCATTGGTCCATTTTTCTTCACGCTTTTCTTCACGCCTTAGATTCAACTTCAAGATTCAAGATTCAATTTGAAGCAAACACAACTACAAAACAAATATAATAAGCGTTAATAAGCCTGTGGCTGAATGGTTGTGGACTTGTGGCCAAGCAAATGTAACTCATAGTGAACGAATCATATCTTATTATCTTACGCCAGAAGCTAAACAATGTTCCCATTCCACGTGTCACTCTCTGACCAATCCCCGAACTTTCTTCATATTTCCAAAGAATCCCTCACCAAGTCAAGATAATTACCTTCACTCTACTCATATAAATACTGTCCTCGATTCGACTGATGTCTGATGACGACATATCCTTAGTCTTTATTTAAAAGGGGAAATTATAAAAAATTCTCCTCGTTCCCTAAAAATCTAGGGTTTCTCAAGAATCGCTAAACCTAGATCCCAATCCTTGAAAATCTCAATTTAACCTCTCTAGGGTTTCAATTGTCGAGGATTCGCTTCAAAATTTAGTATTTTTTAGGGGATTTTGCTTGTCTCGTATCCTTCAATTGTTGTTGGGTTCTGAAAATAATTTGGAATTTTAGGGGTTTTCAGATTATTTGGTTTTGCTTGAGTGGAATTTCCTCTAGTTACGGTTTCAGTTTGAAGGGTTAAGTGCGATTTCGAATATTTTTATAAAATTTAAATTAGAATTCATAAAACGATTGGGCGTTTAATAATTAATTGATGGCTAGCGATACTACAATGGCGGCCGCAGCTGCGGAAGAAGCAGAGGCGGTGGAGGAGTATGATAGCGATCCAGATGAAGTGAAGCGCTCTCTTGCGATGCGCAGAAGGGAAGCCAGCGATGAGGAGGTTGAGGAGGATAAAGATTCAGAGCTTCCAATAGTTCAAAGTGTCCACATTCCTGCGGGAGAAGCGGAGACTGTGGATGAGTATGAGAGCGATCCAGATGAAGTGAAACACTCTCTCATTATGCGCAGAAGGGAAACAAGCGACGATGAGGAAGAGGAGACATAATTTGAGCGTCGAATGAATTGAAGGGTCCAGATTCACTCTTACATTGAATCTGATGGCCAAGGTGGTACTCCAGCTGAGTATGATGATGATGAAGAAGAAGAAGAGGAACATGACAGAGAATTAGAAGAAGAAGATGAAGAAGGGGATGTTTATGAGGCTGTAGAGGAAGAAGAAGTTTTTGAAGAAGAGGAGAGGAATGATGGGGCGGTTAAAGTCAAAGGAATAGAGGGCAATGATGCATGAGGAGTATGGAGGGTGCAGTGGAAGTGAGTAAAGGGAATAATGATAATGGCAATGGTGCTAAAAGAATGATGCAGCAGAGGAGGGAATGGAGGAAGAGAAGAAGGAGAGTAATGAGCCTTTTGCACAGCAGCTGGGGCTTTTTATATGGGACAATGTTGCAGGTCGACACAGGTATTATTTGATTTGAGTGACAATTTATAAATAGCTAATAGCTGTACTTTCATTAGGGCTTGTCAATTAATCCAGTCTCGTTTTTTGGTGCTGTATAATGATTGTTTGCTGGAATCTGTGTAGAAGGCTTTTGGCCTAGTAGGTTGAAAGGAGAGAAAGTTCTCAAATAAACATCTGTGCTTTGTGGAATATAAATAATAGGTACAAAGCATACTAAATTACTTGACAGATAGATGCCGAGCTAATCATGAGCTATGATATCATTATCCGTGCTTTGTGTATTTTTAATGGGGCTTGTCTATTTCAAAGTGTGTAGTGTAGAATTTTTGGGTTTAGTTTGAGTGATGAAGCGTTAGATAGGTTTCTGTTTGGCATAGTTAAGTGGTTAATACGAGCTATTGAAGCAAATATGGAGTAGGATATCTAGTTTTGGGTTTGGTCTTAGTTTGAAGATGGCTACTGATTATGCAGCTAGGTACGTATTAGTGTTTGTGGATTGCTAAATGCTTTCTGTCAAATGTGACTAGATTATTACTTGAAGTGCATGGATCTTACACTTAATTAATTATATATCCATTTGTAATGTTCAAAATGATCATGTACTATTGCTTAAAATTATGTCTTCAAGACATCATTTTGAATCCATGGTTGTAATGTGTCTCTAAATTCAGTAATACAAGTTCTGTCAATTGCTGTCGGATGGCAGTGACTTGAATAGTTTAATGTTCATTTGCAGAAAAAAATTGAGAAAGAAAACTAAAAAATTTCTGTGCGTTCTGCTGGAAATTTAATTAGCTTCATTTGAGCATTAATTGCTGGCATTAGCTCTTAGATTTCTCTTGCATTGAATGAATGGATGAGTGCTAATCCATGCAAAGACTTCCATGCATACACAATGAATGCTTCATCAAAGGTATGGTAAAATGTCAACACGCTTGGCCCAAATTATCAAGCTGGTGTGGTGGCTGCTAGATTTGTTCATCCGGATTTTGGACCATTTTCATTGACAATGAGAAAAGCTGCAAGATCTGTAAATCGGAAACTCATTGAAGTGCCAAAGGAGAGATGGAAGTGAATAACTAGAGAGTTAGTGAAAAGAGGGTGCAGTGATTGTGTGGGAAGCTTTGGGTATACTTGGGGTTTGGATGTGAGATAAAATAATTTGAGAGAGAGGTTGTAACAATTTTTCGGTAATAGAGTTTTTCAGGTAACTCTTGTGTTGTGTGATTGGAGTATTCTCTATTGTATTTTTTTATTTGTTATTTATTTGACTATTGCTAGCGGAGATCTTGGGTGGGAACCAAAAATTCCCAACAATTGTCAATTGTTTTAAACTCTATTTCAAACAGAGCATGAAGGGATTCACTTATCTGATTATATCTTTTATGCTTTAACTTCACTTAATTTCATCTTGTCTGTCACCTTTATTAAAGTTGTATATGTTGGAGTATTAGGTTCATCACAGGGATCATATTATGGCTAAGGAAGGGGCACAGTTTATCGGCTGCACTCAATTGTAGCAGAGTATTTGGATTCAAGACTGTTAGAAGGTTGTTACAATGCAAGGCTGTTGCTGTGTAACTGTATGCCATTCTCGCAAGTGCACTCTTAACAGATTGCTGAGCTGGCACCGGATGTTTTTAGCTAATATTAGTTATTGGTCTAGAGTGTTCTGATTTATTCTATAAATAGCTCATTTGAGCTTAGAACCTTTATAGTGTATCATACATTTCCGTTACTTCTAATAATGATTTTCTCTATTCCTTTTTCTTTCACTTTCGCTTCCATTTTCATGATCCCCAAACACCATCAATCCATGATTTTCTAGAGTATTAGTTGTCTATTTCTACAAACATAGAATTGTTGTTTTAAGAAACAAAGTACTCTGTCCTGTCACCCGCGGTCTCCTTGTTTATCGACTTGTGAACAGGGCTAAATAAACGGCAAATAAGATTTGGGTCAATGGGTCTAACGTGACAAGATATTGAATTATTGCCCTTTTCTTTTCTCCACAAATCTTTGGTTAATTTTTAGGTTCCCTCAACTTTTTTCCCCTTTAGCACTAAAATTCATTTTTGATACTTTATGCAAAAATTATGATGAAAATGAGTCACTTTAGAACATCAATAAATTTTTATTTTTACATCCAAGATAACGACAGTTACACTTAGATCACTCTCATTTAGTTGAATTATATAGGTAATAAAGTTGGCTTAACAAAATATGATTCTTAATTGTTGTAATTAAGGGCTAGTATTATTTGGTTTTAGTTGTAGGGCTTATAATGCCGTGGCTCAATTCTTGGTGGGTTCGAATTATTAGACGATCATTCTCAATCCTTTACTATTCGTAATTAAAAATTCCTGTATCACAATTAGAACTTACAAATAAGTCAAAGTGGGTTAAATCATATGTATAAATTCGAGGTCTATTACAAACTTTTAAAAAAGATTTTCTCTGTTTTTTTTCTCTTTCACCTTTTCTTCCATTTTCTGAATCCCCAAACACCACCAATCCCTGATTGTTTGAGTATTAGCTGTCTATTTCTACAAACAAGTTCTTGAATTGAATGGCTCCTCTTTTATCCATAGATCTTTGCTTAATATTTTTGTTCCCTCAACCTTTTTCGGCCCTTTGCTCTAAACTTCTTTTTTGATACATTACACAAAAATTATGATGAAAATAAGTTACTTTAGAACATCAATAAAATTTTATTACATCTAAGATAAGACAATTATACTTAGATTACTCTTATTTAGTTGAATTATATGTAAGAAAATTAGTTCAATAAAATCTAATCCGTAAATATTCCTTATCACATAATTAACGTACTTAAAAATTCTTAAATGATCGGTCGCTTGTTTTACAATTCTTTTATATATCTTTGAAACTTTCAGCTTCCCAACACATCATATTATTCTCAATTCGTCTAAATTATTATTTTTTTTTCAAACACTGCAGCAACAACCAGTATAAAATAGAATGAACTCAATTAATGGAAATTTTTCTAGATGCTTTCATGGCAGAATCTCATTGGTCTATTTCTCTTTGCACCTGAGGTTCCTCTAACAAATCTACCTCTTAACTCTCATGTCCGAATTTAAACTTAAAAGATGTTCCCCGTCCCACGTGTCCCCAAATCTTTGTATTTCCAAACAAACCCCTGCCAACGAAGTCAAGTGATAGGATGGCTTTTATTACAAACTGTATGAACGTTATGGCCATGGGACATTGGATAAAACTAATGGAATGTAAAGCAAAATTACCGATTAAACTAAATTGAAAATCCAACCAATTGAATCGGTTCAGTGTCACTCAAAATATGTGTGTGTGTGTGTAAAACAACACAATTATCATATTAATGAGGCACTATTAAATTCATTCAGTGAATATTTTTTTTTTCATTTTTAATGAATGCTTAATATGACAAACAATCTGTCCCATTGAGCACTGTTTAAGTCATTCAATGAAAATGAATACTTCTATAACAAAACAATAATTCCCTTATTTATTTGACACGCAAAGAACTTTCTTGCTCAGCTCGGCGGCTAATCCTTTAAAATTTGTTAAAATTCAGTTAATTGATGAACGAGACATAACCTAATAAATCGTTTAATTTGTATAATTGATAAAAATTTGAACTTCAAATAAAATAGATAGAATGATTAATTTTTTTCATATTTAGATAATTGATATATGTCATGTTACTATGAGTAAAAGAATGAGGTGTATGATAGAAAACATAATGTTTACGTTTGTATTAAAAATTTTAAGTGCAAATCTATTTAGTGTAGGTTAGACATAAAAATAGTTACCAACTTGTCTTGTTTCTCATTTTGTTTAATTTTCCTAATTTGAATAACTATTAATTATGAGTCAAGGGTTTATTGCGAAAATATGGTCTTCCATTTACTATAAAAAGATTAGCGTGATTTAATTATTTTTCTTTTTGCTTGGTGTCTGTAAAATTATGAATACTTTGGTAAATAAGATAATTATAAATACCATTTTGAAAATCCATGGCCATGGTTGTGATGTATCTTTATCAATCACGGATACAAAAATTAATCAAAATTATCGATTGTTTTAAATTCTGTTTTTAACAAAGCATGAAGATTTCACTAATAGTAAGGCTGTTGTTGTGTAACTGTATGCCATGCTCGCAAGTGCGCTGTAACAAATTGCTGAGCTGGCACCGGATATTTTAAGCTAATATTAGTAATTAGTTTGTAGTGCTCCGATTTAAGGTGTATCGTACGTGTCTTGTTACTTCTAATACATATTTTCTCTATTCCTTTTTCTTTTACTTTCTCTTCCATTTTCATGATCCCCAAACACTAGGGGTGGCAATATGGGTCAGGATTCGTTTATTCGATTCGATTCGATGCGAATTAAATGGGTTTGACTTTGAAAAAATTGATTCGTTTAATAAATGGGTGAATTCGATTCGATTCGTTAATTAAAAGAATCAAATGCGGGTTTGAAAATTTTGATTCGTTTATTCGTTTAGAATTCGTTTAATAAATGAGTTATAAACGAATCGAATACGGGTCGATTCGTTTAAAATTCATTTATTATTCGTTTAATTAAATTACTTTTTTATCCTTAAATTTATTTGAAAACTTTTTAAAATTTAAAGGTTAATATTATAATTTTAAGCAAATAACTACTATATGACAATAAAAAAAAATAACAAACACATTACACACTCACACATTCGCATTTGACTTTTGACATTTCACACTCACACACGATTGCACAAGGCCACAAACATAAAAACCCTAACGCGTAGGGAAAGAGAAGTCGTCACTGCATCCATCAAAGCAGTTTGCCGCTGCTGCAACTCCTAGCCGCCGCCGCCAATCCGGCCACACGGCACACCCCAACCCTCACCGACACAGCCACTGGTGGCATGAACTCACACCACGACAGCTGCGCCACCACCACAACAGCCGCGCACAAGATAGGTTTTCATCCCCAACACCACTTCCCGCCGCGCTAACTACCCACCATCACGGTACACCACTCAAATTTTGCCTTTAATTGATGTTTTACTGCTGTTTTGTTGCTGTTTTGTTGCTATTTTGTTGTTATTTTACTGCTATTTTACTGTCATTTTACTACTATTTCCCTGCTGTTTTACTGCTGTTGTTTGGCTGCTGTTTCGCTACCTTTTTTTGCTATTTTTCCATGATTTTGTTGCTATTTTGCTGTTATTTTATTGTTGTTTTACTGTTATTTTATTGTAGTTTTACTACTGTTTCGCTGCCATTTTTTTGTTATTTTTCCACGATTTTGTTGCTATTTTACTGTTGTTTTACTGCTATTTTGCTGCTATTTTACTGTTATTTTGTTGCTATTTTGCTGTTATTTTGTTACTATTTTACTGCTATTTTGCTTTCGTTTTACTGCTGTTGTTTGGCTGCTGTTTCGTTGCTATTTTTTTGCTATTTTTTCACGATTTTGTTACTGTTTTACTGTTATTTTACTGCTGTTTTACTGATGTTTTGTTGTTATTTTACTACTTTTTTACTGCTGTTTTCTTGTTGTTTGACTGTTGTTTCACTGCCGTTGCTGTTTTGCTGGCATTGCTGCTGTGTTTGCTACTATTTTACTTCTAATTTTTTGCTGTTTTGCTATTAATCAGGGCCCTTAAAATAATTTTGAATTATTTTATTTTTAAGAGAATGGACACAAGCCAAAGTAATTCAGCCTATACAATTAACGATTCTAGTGTTGGAGATGATGATGTAAATGACATAATCGAACTGGAAGAAGAGATTGAAAAAGGTTTAAGGCCAGTGGAACAAAAGGCACCATGGCAAAAGAAACTAACTTCACAAGTTTGGTCGTTGTTCCGGGGGATAAGTATCCGGACAACAAGCCGAGAGCGGTGTGTAAAAAATGCAGCATTAAGTACGTGGTTGTGCGCAATTCTGGTACAGGTAATCTAAGAAGACATTATAAAACTTGTGCAAAATTTAAAAAGCGTGATCCTGTACAAATGATGTTAGATCGTAGTGATGGACTGTCAACTTGTGTTCCCAAGTTTGAAGCTCATGTGTTTCGTGAATTATTGGTTTGTGCCATTGCTATGCATGATTTGCCATTTCAATTTGTTGAATATGAGGGAATTAGAAGAATTTGGAATTATTTGTGTGATGAAGTGCCCAACATCTGTAGGAACACTGCGAAAGTCGATGTGTTAAAAATGCATAATATGGAAAAGACAAAAATTAGAAGCTTGTTAGAAGAAGCTCCTAGTAGAATATGTCTTACTACTGATTTATGGACTTCTATAACTACAGATGATTATTTGTGTCTCACTGCACATTTCATTGATAAGGGATGAAATTTACAAAAAAAAGTGCTGAATTTTTGTGAAATGCCAACTCCACACACTGGGGTTGCTTTGGCTAAAAAAATATTGTCATTGTTGTGTGAATGGGGTATTGAGAAAATGATTTTTTCATTGACTGTAGACAATGCTTCAAGTAATGATGTTTGTGTTATAATGTTAAAAAGTCAATTGAGATTAAGGAATGCTTTGGTGTGTGATGGGGATTTCTTTCAAATTTGATGTTGTGCTCATATTATTAATTTAATTGTTCAACAAGGATTGAAAGAAATTGAGAAAGAAATAGAAAAAGCATGTGAGATTGTGAAATATGTCAAAGGGTCACAAGTGAGAAAAAGAAAATTTTTAGAGTGTGTTAAGCAAGTATCTCTAGACGACAAGAAAGGATTAAGACAAGATGTTCCTACAAGATGGAATTCAACTTTTCTCATGCTTGATAGTGTTCTGTATTACAAAAATGCTTTCCGTCATTTACAATTGAGTGATTCTAATTACAAGAATTGTCCTTCTGAAGAAGAATGAGAGAAAATAGAAAAGATTGGCAAATTCTTGTCTATGTTTTATGAGATCACATGCATTTTTTCTAGTTCAAAATACCCCACTTCAAATTTGTATTTTCCGAAGGTGTTTGCGGCTAAGGTTGCTTTGGATCAATTATTGTGTAGTGAGGAT
Organism: Citrus sinensis; assembly: GCF_022201045.2. Lineage (NCBI taxonomy): Eukaryota > Viridiplantae > Streptophyta > Magnoliopsida > Sapindales > Rutaceae > Citrus > Citrus sinensis. The sequence continues at coordinate 17,612,655 of NC_068562.1, forward strand.
GTGTACATGAAAACTATGGCACAAAAAATGATCGAAAAACTTGAGAAGTATTGGTCTGATTTTTGTACCATTTTGGCCATAGCGGTCATCTTGGATCCTAGATACAAGATGACATTTATTGAGTTTGCTTATAGCAAGGCTTATGGTCAAAATTCGGAGGAGTTGAAACATGTTCGAGATAAGTTGTTTTCAATTTTTGGTGAGTATAATTTGATCACACCATCTTCCTCCACTACATACGTACTCACTCAAATGAGTGATGTTGGTTCAAGTGCGGGACGTAATGACAATAGTCAAAGTACACTTAACTAAAGGACCATGGATATGCTCAAGGCATATTTACAATATTCTTATTTGTTCATTGTATGACTTATTATTTCCATGCTTGTTTTGAATTTTGACTATTCTTATTTCTTAATTATTTTGTAGGAGTTTGATGATTTTGATAACATGGATTGTAGTTCTTATGTTAGAAAATCTGAATTGGAGTTTTATTTAGATGAGCCAAGAATTGATAGAAAGATTGATTTCGACATTCTAAGGTTTTGGAAAGGAAATGGATTTCGTTATCCTAACCTTTCTTCCATGACTCGTGATATCTTGAGCATTCCTATATCCACTGTTGCATCTGAATCAGCTTTCAGTGTTGGCGGTCGAGTTCTTGATCAATTTCGAAGTGTATTGAAGCCAGAGACAGTCCAAGCAATTATTACTACTAGAGATTGGAAGTTTGGAGAGATTGGTAAAACTTGCTCATAAAATTTATTTACTTTTCTTTTATAATATTATGTGCAATTTTTCTAATTAAGATTTATTTTTATAAAATTATTGTAGAAAATTTGGATGTCACTGTGGACCAACTTACTCAAAACATTATGAACATGAGCACTAATTGTGCTCTATCTGCAGAGAGTGCCAATGATCCAAATGACAGTGTGCGAGTGTGGTAGGTAAAGTTTTTATCTTGTTTAATTATTATTTCCTTGAAAATGCTACAAATTTGCTATATATTTGATTTTTGAAATTTTACAATGACTATTATCAATATTGCAGCATGTTAATAACATTTTGTTTACTTTTTGGTGTAGAATTTTTGTTTTCAAGGTGACAAAGACAAATGAAGAGAATTAAAGAAATTACATTTCTTTATAATTTGAATTTAAATTATTGTTATTTGTAATATTAAGGATTTGGTATTTGGTATTTGGATGACTGTATAATATGATGTGAATTATTTATATTTTGTTGTGGGATATTAAATTTGTGTTTTTTTTGCTTAATTTTTTTATTAATTATATTTTTCTAAACGAATTGTAAACGAATCCTGATTCGATTCGATTCGTATAGGATAAAGGAATAATAAACGAATCTGGATTCGATTCGATTCTTTTATCAATTCTATTAAACGAATTAAACGAATCGAACCGAATATTCGTTTAATAAACGAATCGAATCCGAATCATGAAATTTCAATTCGTTTAATAAACGAATCGAATCCGAATCATGAAATTTCAATTCGTTTAATAAACGAATCGAATCCGAATTCATAGAATTTTGACCCAATTCAATTTGAATTCGATTCGTTTATTCGTTTTGCCACCCCTACCAAACACCATCAATCCATGATTTTCTAAAGTATTTGCTGTCTATAGCTACAAACATAGAATTGTTGTTTCAAGAAACAAGTTAGATATTGAACAGGGCTAAATAAAGGGCGGATAAGATATTGGGCCAATGGGCCTAACGCAACAAGGTCTTGAATGAATTTCTTCTTTCTTTTCTCCAAAAATCTTTTGTTAATTTTTATGTTCCGTCAACTTTTTTCCCCTTTAGCACTAAAATTCATTTTTGATACTTTATGCAAAAATTATGATGAAAATGAGTCACTTTAGAACATCAATAATTTTTTTTACATCCAAGATAACGACAACTACACTTAGATCACTCTTCTTTAGTTGAATTATATAGTTAATAAAGTTGGCTTAGCAAAATATGATTCTTGACAATTGTAATTGAGGGCTAGTATTCTTTGGTTTTAGTTGTAGGGCTTATAACGCCGTGCAACAGTTCTTGGTGGGTTCGAATTATTCTTTGGTTTCAATTCTTTACGGTTCGTAATTAAAAATTCCTATATCACAATTAGAACTTACAAACAAGTTAAAGTGAGTTAAATCAAACGTATAAATTCAAGGTCTGTTACAAACTTCTAAAATAGATTTTCTCTGTTCTTTTTTCTTTCACTTTCTCTTCCATTTTCCCAATCCCCAAACACCACCAATCCCTGATTTTTTTATTGTTAGCTGTCTATTTCTACAAACATAGAACTGCTGTTTGTTTGTCTAATTACTTTCAAGAAACAAAACTCTCTGTCATGTGGTCTCTTCGTTTATTGGCTCGTGAGCATGTAAGATATTGGGCCAATGGGCTTAGCGTGACAAGTTCTTGAATTGCATGGCTCCTCTTTTTTTTCATAAATCTTTGCTTAATTTTTTTGTTCCCTCAACCTTTTTTGGCCTTTCGCGCTAAAATTCTTTTTTTGATACATTATGCAAAAATTATGATGAAAATGAGTTACTTTAGAACATCAATAAATTTTTATTACATCTATAATAAGACAACTATAGTGAGATTACTCTTATTTAGTTGAATTATATGTAATAAAATTAGTTTAACAAAATCTAACCCGTCAATATTCCATATCACATGATTAACGTATTTAAAAAATCTTAGCTGTTCCGTCGCTTGTTTTACAATTCTTTTATATATCTTTGAAACTTTCTGCTTCTTGACACATCATATTGTTCTCAATTCGTCTAAATTATTTTTTTCTTCAAACACTGCAGCAGCAACCGGTATAAAATAGAATGAACTCATTTAATGGGAATTTTTCTCATTGGTCTATTTCTCTTCGCACCTTAGGTTCCTCTAACAAACTTAAAAGATGTCCCCCATCCCACGTGTCCCCAAATCTTCGTATTTCCAAACAAACCCCTGCCAAATAGAGAAGAGGATGGCTTTTATTGCAAACTGTATGAACGTTATGGCCATGGGACATTGGATCAAAATCAAACCAATGGATTGTAAAGCAAAATTACCGATTAAAAATTCAACCAATTGAATCGGTTTGGTGTCACTTAAAAAATAAATAATATATAAAACAACACAATTATCATATTAATGAGCCACTGTTAAATTCATTTAGTCAGTATTTTTCTTTTCCCATTTTCAATGAATGCTTAATTTTCTCATATGGAAAACAATCTGTCCCATTGAGCACTGTTTAAATCATTCCCTAGTTTGTTTAACACGCAAAGAATATTCTTATTCGGTTCGGCAGCCAATCCGTTAAAATTTGTTAAAATTCGTTTAAGTGATGACTGTGATATGACTCGACCAATCGTTTAATTTGTATAATTTATAAAAATTTGAGCTTCAAGTAATGTAGATAGAATGGTTAAGTATTTTAATATTAAGATAAATTGATATATGTCATTATATTATGAGTGGATGAAATATCCAATAGAAAAAAAAAATATTTGTATTCGTCATTTTTGGTGGGAATCTATTTAGTGTAACTTATCCATAAAAATGGTTGCCGACTTATCTTGTTTCTCATTTTGTTTAATTTTTATAAATTTGACTCATGATTAATTGTGAGTGAAGATTTTTTTGGAAAAAATCTGGTCTTACATTTATTTTGTAGGATTTAAAAGATTAAAAAACTTTAATACATATAATTTTATGTTCGAAACTAAATACTCGTAGCATTGCTGCTTCTATAAATAACTCATTTGAGCTTCCAGCCTGTTATTTGTATTTTACGTTTCTGTTTCTCTTCATAAAGATTTTTTTTTTCCATTCTCTTTTTCTTCCACTTTCCCGACTCCCAAACACCACCAGTCTTTGATTTTCCTAGAGTATTAACTATCTGTTTACACGAACATAGACCGACAGTTTGTCTAATTACTGTCAAGAAACAGCATACTCTGTCTCGGGGTCTCTTCGTTTATTAACTTTTCACTTGTGAACGGGCTAATTAAAGGGTGTTCCTTCCTTCAAGAAAGAATGCCAAGAAAGTACCATCCATTAGACACGTTAAGAATTATTTTACATTAAAAATGATAATAATCGGTTTAGTGTTACCCCATTATTAGGTAATGACTGTCCGATTGTCTTCGCTTTCATTGACTTTGCAACTGTGAATTCTAAGCCGGGTTAAGGATTGACAAAATGTAATAACCCATAAAGCACGGATAATTAATTAATGGGCCACTGATTTCTTCTTTAAAGGCTAATTCTTGGTAAAGATCAGAAAGTTCTCAAATAAAAATTCGGCTTTGTGGAAATTAAATTAAAAGTAATTAAGCAATTAACAGCTTAATCGAGTTTGGTTTTGAAAAATATATCTTTAAATCTCTTGTAATTAAAGATAATTATCATATTACCGTCTCAAATGGACCGATTTCAATCAAATGAAATCTAGAAAATTGAGCAGCTCATTGATGTATTTGGTCGAATTGTGACTTGTGTCAGAGTCTTCGTTTTAGAAGAGTGCACAGCAGCTGCCAGGTCCACTTGGCAGTTGGCACGCCAAAATTTTTCTGTTGACCAATAATTTTGAAAGGGATATTATTAATTTACTATCAAATATTTTCTAACACATCACTTTACTATCAAAAATTTTTGACAATAATTTTTTGTCACTTAATATTTCAATTTTTATCATTTTATCATAAAAAAATAATAAATGCATGCTTAGTGTAAGTTATCCATAAAAATGGTTGTTGAATTGTCTTGTTTCTCATTTGGTTTAATTTTCATAAATTCGACTCATACAATTCAATTATGAGTGAAGAGTTTTTTTAGGAAAAATCTGGTCTTCCATTTACTATAATCAGGTCTGAATGATTTTATTATTTTTCTTTTGTTTGAAATATACGTGGAAAATGTTGAACACTTTGTAGGATTTAGAAGAATTTGAAAGTTTGAATGCATATAGTTTACTATCCATCAGCTAGTGCATATTCTGTATTTTATGAAATCAAAGCTGGTTGATTGAGAAATGGACCTTATTACATGTCATAAGATTTTACAGTGCTTTCTAATGGAGCAAAATAAAATGATTCTAACCTGTATTGTTTAGATGACACTGAAGTATTACCTAAATTAGCCTTTCAAAAATCTATGGTTGTGATGCGTCTCTATAAACTCACTCGTACAAATTCTATCTAATGCCAAATGTTTTAAACCCTGTTCTGAACAGAGTATGAAAGGATATATTCACTTATCTAGTTATGTCTTTTATGCTTTCACTTCACTTGATTCACCTTGTCCCTCTTTTAAAACAGCTGTATATGCTGGAGTATATACTTGATCACAGTTCATTCGCTGCACTCAGTTTACAGAGTATTTCGGGATTCAAGACTGTAGGCTGTTGCGGATGCAACTTGCAAGGCTGTTGCTGTGTGACTGTATGCCACGCTGGCAAGTGTGCTCTGACAGATTGTGGAGATCGCACCAAAGATTGTAAACTAATTAGTACTGAAAAATCCTATTTGCACATAAAATTGCACAAAATAAATAGATTGAGAATAGTTGTACAAAGAAATAAGATTAATAAAGTAATTACATTTATCTTTTAACAAAATATTTCTAGTCTTTTGGTGTTTTTGTGTATTTTTGTGTACGTACAAGCTGCATTACTCATTAGTGATTAACCTAATGAGTAAGTAGCTCGTTTGAGCCTAGGACCTGTAATTATGTTTTACCTTTCTGTTACTCTCTCTTAAATATTATCGCTGTTCTTTCTTCTTTTCTTTGACTTTCTTTTCCATTTTCCTGACTCCCAAACACCACCAATCCTTGATTTTCTAGAGTATCAGCTATCTATTTCTACAAACACAAAACTACTATTTACTTTCAAGAAACAACGTATTCTGTGGTTTATTGGCTTGTGCCTTGTGAACGGGGCTAATGTTGGTCTAACTACTTTCACGAAACAACGTACTCCGTGGCTTATTGTCTCCTCATCCATTGACTCTGTCAATTCATGACTTTGACGCGCACGGTAGCTGCTAACTGCCTTCTCCATTTGACGTGCAAAAAACTTTCTTGAGTCGGGTTAAAATTAATTGATCATTTTATTTGGTGATAATGACTTACTAGTCAAGTCATGAGTTTGATGATGAAGAGGACGAAAAATATTATTTTATTATTTAAAATAAGACTATCAATTATTTCGATGGTCATCTTATTTTCTAAAATAACTAAATGGAATCTTACAGAATTAAAGTGAAAAAAGAAATTAAGAAATTAAATACTTTTCATGCGAGTGGAGAAGATTGGGTAGCGGTTACATTAAATAAAAGAAAAATTCTGTAGATTTATTGAATAACTATTGATTTTACTTTGATAATTTCTTTCTAAAAGTAAGGTAAACATTTTTATTTTCTTTGCATTCGAGGTTTCTTTCTTTTGCGCTGGCCTTCACACTCTTGACCGTATTTCATGGGGCACATTCAATCTCAATCTTCTGCAAGTTTGTGGCAGTTTTGTTAATTACGAACTTTTGTAGGATTTTATGGAGATGATACTTTTATATACATTTTTCTTTTCTTCGGTGAACAAATTAAAAATTTAGTTTTTGTCATCATGACTAGTGAAATGAAAATAGTCCTCATTTCAAGGATTGACAAAAGTCAAAAACGTTGTATTCATGCCGATTAATGGGGAACTAGTTTTGTCTTCTTAAAAGAGAATTATTTGCAGGGCGGTAATTCGGAGATTTCTGTATTATATAGCCAAACCTAAGTGATTAGAAAAATGAGAAATAATTTGGAGGGAAACAAAAAAACTAATTCAAGTTAAAGACCAGGAATTTGTGTTCCTCACAAAAACAATAATTCAAGCCTCGCAATAATTTTTTTGATTTATTTAAAAAAAAAAAATTGTTTTCCTCACAAAAACATTTCAACGTCTATTCTCTCGTACAGGGGAATATCCTTCACTCTTTGGCGTATCCCTGGGGCAATGTAAGTTGACTTTACATTAAAACAAAAAATAATTACAATCACATAATTACAATTATCATCACCGATTTGTATAATTTTCAGGACTAGTAAATTATCTCAATTTTTAAAAAACATAATTACAATTATCGATCGAACACCACTAATTCCAACAATTCATCCAAGTTTTTCAAGTTTTTAGATATTTGATATATGTCATGTTTTAACTTGGTACGAGAAAAAAATTATAGAATAATTTTTTTTTCAGATTAGTGGAATTATTTTACGATAAAACTATCACAATCACATTTAAAAATATTCTTTAAATTTTCACTATTTCTACTGTTATTCTTTAAACTTTTTTCTGAACAGAGCATGGAGGGTCGCTTATCTAAATATGTTTTCTGTGCTTTCACTTCACTTGATTCATCTTGTCCCTCTTTCATAGCTTCTATCTCGTGTGAGCTTAGAACCTGCAACTCGTATTTTACGTTTCTGTTACTTTCTCTTTCATTTTCCCGACTCCCAAACACCATCAGTCCTTGATGTTATAGAGTATTAGCCGTCTATTTGTACAGACATAGAGCTACTGTTCCCACTGTAGATCTTCAGATGGTTAGCTCACTATTGTTTGAATATTAAAATTAATTTGTTAAATAAATAAAGAAAACAAGAGACAATTGCCATATATATTCCACATTAATTAGTCACCGTCCGATTGTCTCCACTTCCATTGACTCTGTTGATTCATGCTTTCATGAAGTGAAACGCTTAACACTCTGTTCTGATCCGCAGGAGAGGAGGAAAAACATAATTTTATTATTTCATTCCTGACACGCGCAAAGAGCTTTCGTAACCGGCTCGGCAGCTGATTCCTTAAAATTTGTTAAATTTCATTTAATTGATGAATGTGACATGAAGCTCTATAAATAGTTTAATTTGTAAAATTGTTAAAAATTTAAATTTCAAGTAAGGTAGATAAAATGATTAACTTTTTTTAATATTTAGATAATTAACATGTGCCGTGTTACTATTAGTGAATGAATGAAATTTTTGAAGTGCGAATCCATTTACAAGTTACGACTTGTCTCGTTTCTCATTTTACGTAATTTTCATAAATTTGACTCACGATCAATTATGAGTGAAGAGTTTGTTGGAAAAATATGATCTTCCATTTATTGTAATCAGATGAGTGTGATTTAATTATTTTTTTCCTTTTGCTTGATGTCCCGAAAATTATGAATGCTTTGTAGGATGCAGAAGATTAAAAATTTTAATGCATATCTATAGTCAAAACTGAGGAAACAGAACATTATTGCTTCTATAAATAGGTCATTTCAACTTAAAACTTGTTACTTGTTTTTTTTAACTTTTTCTTCCATTTTCCCAAACACCACCAATCCTTGATTCTTTTCCTAGAGTATTAGCTGTCGATTGTTACAAACATAGACATACTGTTTGTCTAATTACTATCAAGAAACAGCATACTCTATCCTGGGGTCTCTTCGTTTATTTAATATTTAGGTTTATTAATATACTATATTATTAATTAAATTAATTAATAATTTAAATTAATTAAATAATAAAAGTTAAATGATTATATTTAAAATCCAAGTAGTATTTTAATGTAATGAAACCTAAATCCCACCTCTATACCACATTTGTTATACAATGTAATGCAACTATAAATTATAATTATATAAAAATAATATTTTAATACAATATAATACAAGTATAATAGTATTACAAGTGTAAGGCTGTAATATTAATTAGCCTGTGTAATAGAATGCCATGCTGGCAAGTGTGCTATAACAGATTGTCGAGCTGGCACCAATTATTTTAAACTAATATTAGTAATTAGTTTAGAGTGTTTCGATTTATTCTATAAATAGATCATTTCAGCTTTGAACCTGTGAACTTGTAACGTGTACTGTACTTTTCTATTACTTCTAATAAAGATTTTCTCTATTCCTTTTTCTTTCACTTTCTCTTCCGTTTTCCCGACCCTCAAACACCGTCAATCCTTGTTTGAATAAAGGCAAATCAGATGTTGGGCCAATGGACCCAACGTCACAGATCTTGAATTGATTGCCTCTTCTTTTCTCCACAAATCTTTGCTTAATTTTTATGTTTCCTCAACTTTTTCCCCCCTTTTGTGCTAAAATTATTTTTCTGATACTTTATGCAAAAAATATGATGAAAATGAATTAGTTTAGAATATCAATAAATTTTTATTACATTCAAGATAAGGACAACTACTCTTAGATCACTTTTATTTAGTTGAATTATAGGTAATAAAATTGGTTTTAACAAAATATGATTCTTAACCCTTGTAATTAAAGGCTGGTGTTATTTAGTTTAGTTATAACACCATGCAACAGGTCGTCTTGGTGGGTTCAAATGAATATACGATCATTGTCAATATTTAATAGTTCGTAATTAAAAATTCCAATATCATAATTAGAACTTACAAACATGCCAAAGTGAGTTAAATCAAACCTATAAATTTAAGGTCTACTACAAACTTCTAACAAATTAAAATTTAAAACGATTGATTAAATGCTAGACAAAATTTAGCTTATAAATGTTCCCGACCACATGATGAATGTACTTAAAACATCCTAATTGGTCGCTAATTGATTGGTTGTTATTTTTTCAATTTCTTTTTATATATCTTGGAAGCTTCTAGTTTCATAACATGTTATTTACGATTCGTGTAAATTATTATTTTTTAAATATTAGAGCAACAACCAGTATAAAAATAAAATGCACTCATTTAATGTAAATTTTTCTAGATGCTTCAATGGCAGAATCTCATTGGTCTATAACTTCTCAATAAATTTTTCTAGATGATTCAAGATTCAATTTCAAACCAACGCCGAACAAACAGTATAAACCTTAATAAGATAGTTGAATAACCATCTCTTACGTCGGGTGACCGAATAACCATCGCTTTCGTCGGAATTTAAACTTAAACAAAGCTACATCCCACGTGTCCCCCACTTTCTTAATATTTCCAAAAAACCCCTACCAGATCCAGATAATCACCTTAACTTTTCTCGTATAAATAGAGAAGACGACGACGATTCCTGCAAAGCCAGGTGAGTCACGTGAACGTTACGGCCATGGGACACTGGAATTGGATCAAACCACCGGAATGCACAGCAAAATTAACCCGAATAAACTAAATTAGATCCAACAAATTGAATCAGTTTGGTGTCACTCAGAAAACAAATAAATATATAAAACAACACAATTATCACGTTAATGGGGCACTGTTAAATTCATTCAGTGGATACTTTTTTTTTTTTCTCATTTTCAATGAATGCTTAATATGAAAAATAATTTGTCCCATAGAGCACTGTTTAAGTCATTCAATGAAAATGAATACTTCTATAAGAAACAATTATTCCCCTGTTTATTTGACACGCAAAGAACTTTCTTACTCATCTCGGTGACCAAACCTTTAACATTTGTTGAAATTCAATTAATTGATGAATGTGACATAACTCGATAAATCGTTTAATTTGTATGATTGATAAAAAAAAATTTAAGCACGTAAACATACGAGCTTTCTTTCTTTTACTCTCTATTTCATGGTTATTCAATTTCAATCTTCTGCAAGTTTTTGGCCGTTTTATTATTTACGAAATTCTATAGGATTGCATTAGATTATACTTTTACATGCATTTTTTCTTCTTTCTCTTTTTTTTTTTTTTTGGGTAAACATATTATTTTATCATCTATCACTATAAGAATGAAATGAAAATAGTTCTCATTTAAAGTATTGACAGCAATGTTATACTCAATATAACGGATAAAGCACGCAAATTAATTGAAAGCTCATAGAGTTTCCATATTAGCTGAACCTAAGTGATAAGTGTTTCCTTATGAGCCATGATTTGGGGAAAAAAACCAATTCAAGTTAAAGATCAGAAAAGTGTGTCCCTCACGAATACAACAATTCAAGCCAGGCATTTATCAAACGCATGACAGAGATTCAACATGTTGTCTCATGGAAAGAAATCCTTCAGTCTCTGACGTAATACTTGGGGCAACGTAAATTGACTTTACATTGAACGAAACACTGGCCACAAACATTATCAAAATTAAATTGATCGGTTTAACGTAAGTTTTTCTTCAAGAACGAATGCCAAGAGCTCAAGAAAGTACTATCCATTAGACACGTTAAGAATTACTTTTCTTTTCATAATAAATTAGATTGAGTTAATAATATTTGCCTGTGTGAAATGAATAATCAGTTTAGTGTCACCCCATTATTAATTTGTGACTGTCCGATTGTCTCCTTTTTCATTGACTTTGCAACTGTGACTTCTGAACCGGGTTAAGAGTTGACAAAAATGTTAATGTTAATATGTTATAACTCATAAAACACGCATAATTAATTAATGGCCCACCAATTTCTTCTTCTCAAAAGAGAATTTTTGCAGGAGATTGAAAAAAGGCTAATTCATGTTAAATATCTTAGATGAGTGTCTATCACGAATACAAGTCAAGCCACAGGATTTTTCTTGTTATACTATTTATTGGCACTTGTGAATCCTTGAATTATCAAATGAATAGCAACAACACTTCAATATCTATTGTTACAAGGAGAGAAATCCGTTCTCTCTTTGATGTACTACTTGGCAATATACATTGATCTTTCATTAAAACAAGCATTCTCATATTGTTGAGAAAAACTCACGTTAAACTATTCAATTTAATCATTTATTAAACAGATATTTGGTTTGATTCATTTTATTCATTTAGTAGAATTAATAAACGAATCGAATCGAATCCAGATTCATTTATTCTATTACGAATCCACAACGAATTGAATCGAATCGAATCAGAATTCATTTACAATTCATTTAGAAAAATATAATTGATAAACAAAATTAAGCAAAATAAAATATAAAAAAGCCGCAAATTTTATACCACTTCCTACACCATATTCCTAATTAGCTAGGGATAGTCTACCATGCAATGGCTGCTGTCTTAATTAAATAAAATATGTGCTTTTATACGCCCTCTCAAAGAATATCGATCTCCTCAAGACTTTACATATTTGTTTTTGAATATAAACACTTGTTCACTTCTACATATTTTTTTTTAGCTACATCCATAGAATTGCTCTAGCCTCTACGTTGGACATAGCTGCTGTCTTGATTAAATAAAATATGTACTTTCATACGCCCTCTCAAAGAATATCGATCTCGTCGAGGCTTTACAAGCTTCGGTGGGATCTTTAGAAAACGTCTCGACGACTCAAAAGACTACACTCCCACTTTCAAAAGTGGCACGATTTGAACTTATCCTGCCAACCTTCTAGAAGAGTAGTGATAAACTTCAAGATCATTCTTTTAATTTTGTCCCTTTTAACATTTTGGTTTCAGGTAAGGACCAATCACTTGGACACTTCAATTTTACTTTTGGACCTTTCTTATAATGACAATACCCTCCATCCCGCGGTCTCTTCGTTTATTGACTTGTTACTTGTGAACAGGACTATATAAAGGGCAAATAAGATGTTGGGCCAATGGACCCAACGTCACAGATCTTGAATTGATTGCCTCTTCTTTTCTCCACAAATCTTTGCTTAATTTTTATGTTTCCTCAACTTTTTCCCCCCTTTTGTGCTAAAATTATTTTTATGATACTTTATGCAAAAAATATGATGAAAATGAATTAGTTTAGAATATCAATAAATTTTTATTACAATCAAGATAAGGACAACTACTCTTAGCTCACTTTTATGAAATTCGTTACTAGAAATTTGTATAAAAGTCGTGAGAATAGAAATTTTGGTAAAACAAAAGTCGCAGGCTTATTTAGAAAAAAAGAAAAAATTACATTCTATTTTCCAATTACTAAGGTCAGCCTTAACACATGCCGATCTTTTTCTCCTCTACTTTCTAGAAATTTTGGTTTCACTATAAAAACTCGGTATATAACAAACTTATGAGTGTTCTTGCATTACCAATCCAATTAAGCACACGCTTACAATCTAAAATACTCTCATCTCATGGAAAGAGTTCATTCTCTCAGGATGATGAGCATATTTCTCCTACTCCATTGTTTGATTATTATGTCCTTATTTATCGCAGCAACAACAGCCAACACAAGTTCTACTATCACAGACCGAGATGCTCTGTTAGCCCTGAAAGCTCACATAACTCATGATCCGACCAATTTCTTGGCCAAGAATTGGAACACAAGTACTCCTGTCTGTAATTGGACAGGCGTCGCTTGTGACATCCACAGCCATAGAGTCACAGTCTTGAATATTTCAAGCTTAAATCTCAGAGGCACCATCCCATCTCAACTTGGGAATCTTTCTTCTCTGCAATCACTCAATCTCAGTTGTAACCGACTTTCTGGTTCCATTCCCTCCGCCATCTTCACCATATACACACTGAAAAATGTTAGTCTCGGTAAAAATCAGCTCTCTGGGGAAATTCCTACAAATATTTGTAGTAATCTTCCTTTTCTTGAATTTCTTTCTTTGTCCCCAAACATGTTCCATGGCGGAATACCGTCCACTCTATCAAATTGCACATATTTAAGAATCTTAAGTTTGGCATACAATGATTTCTCGGGAGCCATACCTAGAGAAATCGGTAACTTGACCAAACTTAAGGTATTATATATTGGCGCGAATAGACTCCAAGGTGCGTATGATCATGGAGTTTAATTATAAAAATTGTTCCATAATACACTTCTGAGCCCGAAATCCTTTCCTTTCCTCCTTGACTCTCCTATCGTCGAGCTAAGTGACTCTGTCATGCCGCTTCAAGTAATATAAACGTTGATTAATTTGCAGGAGAAATTCCTCGAGAGTTTGGCAATCTTACCGAATTGGAGCAGTTTTCGTTACCAACAAACAATCTCCAAGGTATAATTTTAAACTTTTTGCAATTTTATTCTAGCTCTGCTTGCTTCTGTATTCATTCGTTTGTTCATTAATTATGCTATGATTTATTGTTTTTCTTTCAGATAGAGATAAAGCTCCATGTCTCCCCTCACTCATTTCGTTCTTTGATTTATGCAGATAAAAATAAAAAAAAAATGTTTTGTAATTTTCTTTTGTCATATTGCCACTTCCCTTTTGAAGCTCCCAATTAAGTCGATGAAAATGAATGATGCTTCATTCGTATTCTTGTCAGCCTAATTCTTATATAATTGAAGAGTAAATTGTTATTATGATATTCGTCAGCCAATAAATTCTTTTTTTTTTCTCAAAATATGAGTGATCAAATTGTTTGTGCATATATAATTTTACTTAATTTGCAGGAGGTATTCCACAGGAATTGGGGAATCTTGCAAAATTGGAGATTTTACAGCTGTTCCAGAATAACTTGACCGGTAACCATCTTTACTATATATATATGAGACATCTTCCGCTTCTTAATTAAAAGATTTCAAGTCTCTCATTATACATTCTCATATGAGGATATGTCATTACTACAATCTAACATTATTCCCTTTTTTATTAGAAATTAGTTTGTGTTAATTCAAAATTTTGTAACATTTAATAAAAATTAAAAACACGTGGAATAAATCATCAATCTTTCTTCTTTATTGAATTTGGATTTCTCAAAAATTATTTTGACAAGTATACTTCACTAATGATATGCATGTGTGACAACTTCATAAAATATTTTACATGGAGTCACCAATTATCTTTAAATAATTGGAGATGCCATCAGTGATACATAATTTCTTAACAAGCACCATATCAAAAGAAATCAACAATTTTATTAATCTTCAAGAGTTACATCTTCACTGCAATTATGACATAATTTTTTAGTCATCAATCGCACAATATTTTATCTTAATGGATGATGTTCAATCTTGGAATTTATAATACCTTGAAGGTTAGTAGCTTTGAAAATAAGAACTGTTCATTTGCTAAAAAGTTAACTTAGTATTTAAGTTTTTCAATTGAAAATTTTGAAAAAAGTCTTGAGAACTGCCCTCCTTAGTATTTCAGCTGATAAATATGAAAAATAGGCTTGAAGAAATATTGTTGTGTGTGCTTATTCTACTTGGGCTTTGGGCTTGATTACAAGGTCGAGCACTTACACCTGTCATAATAATAGGCTTTTACTTTCACCACACGTTTAATAATTTCTTAACCTTCCGAATTAAGTTATGGCAATTTATATATAAATAACTAAAGCATACTAATTCTAGCACAAAGTACTCATGACTTAGGCTTGCTGTGTTACCTATTA
The DNA here is from genome assembly GCF_022201045.2 of Citrus sinensis. Lineage (NCBI taxonomy): Eukaryota > Viridiplantae > Streptophyta > Magnoliopsida > Sapindales > Rutaceae > Citrus > Citrus sinensis. Next base: position 17,627,902 of record NC_068562.1, read on the forward strand.
CACACGGTCGAATACTTACATCTGTTAGAATAACAATAGCATCCGCGGATCGACTATCAGTGATCAAATTGTTTGCACATATGTAATTTGCAGGAGCAATTCCACGGGAGTTGGGAAATATTACAGGATTGGGGATCTTAGCGCTGTCTGATAATTTTTTAACCGGTATCATTCCTTCATTCCTTCTCTATTAAATTTGGAACTGTCATTTAATAACTTAACAGGTAACTTCCCTTACAAAATGTCTGTGTGACATGTTTTGCTTCTAAATTAAAATATTTCACGTCTCTCATTATAAATTCTCATAGGCGGATGTATTGTTACTACTATTTAACATTATCTCGTTTTTTTTATTAGAAATTAATCTGTGTTTATGCAAAAAATTTTAGCATCTAAAAAAAGTATAAAAACGCGTGGAATAAATCGAAAATCTTTCTTCATTACTGAATTCGGATTTCTCAAAAATTATCATGAGAACTTCATAAAATATTTTACATGGAATCAGTAATTATCTTTAAATAGTTGGAGATGCCATCACTAATAAATAGTTTCTTAAAAAGCATCATACTAAAAGAATTCAATAATTTTAATAATCTTAAAGGGTTACATCTTCACTGCAATTATGACATAATTTTTTATCTAAATATATTTTTTGTCATCAATCGCATAATATTTTATCTTGACAGATGATGTTCAATCTTGGAATTTAAAATATCTTGAAGGTTAGTAGCTATGAAAATTAAAAAATTTTTATTTGCTAAAAAATTAACTTAGTATTTAAGCTTTTCAATTGGAAAATTTGAAATAAATGTTGAGAACTGGCCCTCCTTAGTATTTCAGCGGATAAATATGGAAAATAGGCTAGAAAAAATTATTTTACTGAAATAATAGTTAAAAATAGAGAAGTACAGTACTCATGACTTAGGCTTGCTGTGTACTTTTTTTACTTGGGGTTCGGGCTTGATTACACACGGTCGAATACTTACACAACTCCCCCCACATAGGGTTTTACTTTCATCCCTCATTTGATAATTTCTTAACCTTCCCAATTAGATTATAGCAATTTATAAATAAATAAATAACTAAAGCATACTAAAGCTAGCATAGATGGATGGATAAGTGGTGTCAAAAGTATATCTGTTTTTATGTATTATTGTTCCCTAATACAAATCTGAATAATGGAAAATATAAATTTAATACTTTATTTAAAACTCTGTTAACATTTTATCTATACATAATAATTAAACTGAAACTCGTACTTAAAAAAATTTTGGTTACGCATATTCATTTCATGATAAAAAAATGTCTATTTACACTAATTTACCATTATCAAAAAAATGCTTTGAGACAAATAATCTAATTTATATTAGTATATTTAAAATACTTGCATTTATTATATTTTGAAAAAAAATTATTTGCAATTATTTTAAACCTTTCAATTCAAATTTTCTTAGTTATTAAAGTCAAAGGGTATAAATGTATAATAGTCAAACATAGATTTGTATGATCATTTTTCAATGTATAAATTTTCTTAGTTAGTAGGAAATTAAAAATTGTTGATTTACTCATAAATAAATTTAGTGTTTAGCATTTCAATTTTGGAAAACTTGAACTAAATGTTGATAACTTCGAATCCATCGAGCCGAGTTTCGCTTCCTTGACACACAGACCCATTCGAAGTAGTATTCGAATTGAGTTTCCAAGTGCTTAGAAAAAGCATTTCTTTTCCATGTCACTATAATTTATTCACAAAAGAGTTGATTAGCGTCGATGTTGCTTCAGAGTTTGAGACCATGTTAATAGGAGAAATTTGAAAAGAAATTATTTTACTGAATTAATTTATTTTATCTTGCTGTAACTGAAATACCACCTTTTTTTTTTGCTATCACTGGGGCTTGATTTACTTTAATAATAGCAGCCACAGACTTAGGCTTTTTTACTTTTCACCACACAATTTGATCTTTTAATTCGTTTTAACCACATAATCTATCTATCTCACACCTATTGCTTACTTAAATCGCATACATATTTTACCTACTAATTTTTACAAACATTAGTGAAATATATTTTATTACATTTCGCTCGTAACTGCTCTAGTTGTGCACTATTAATACTTAACCCTCCCTTTTAATTTACCGTGCAATCTATCAACCACTTAAATTACATATATATTTTACCTATATTTTTCCCAAAAAATAACAGAAAAAGAATATGTGTAGCAATTTGTATGGAACTAACAAAGCATTGACGGTGTGTAGCCTTTCAATACTTCATGAGTGGCTTTTCTTGTGTGTTAGCACTGGTAATAATTGTGTAGTGTATAAATGACCTTTTATTATTAAAGCGCGTCCATTGTTAGATATTATTTATTATTTGAAAAATAATTTGAATATAATTCTTTCAAAATACAGGGGAGATACCAACTGAAATCAGTAATCTTCGTAATCTGGAGGAGTTGGACCTTGCTCGAAACAAATTAGTTGGTATTGTCCCAGCTGCAATCTTCAATGTATCAACACTCCAGCATCTTGGTCTTCAAGATAATTCTCTCTTCGGATGTCTTTCGTCCATCGGAGACGTCCGACTTCCAAATCTTGAAGGGCTTTATTTGTCGGGTAATAATTTCAGTGGCACAATTCCTAGATTCATCTTTAATGCTTCTAAGCTCTTTAAGCTATCGTTGCAAAGGAACTCATTCTTTGGTTTTATTCCCAACACATTTGGCAACTTAAGAAACCTTAAGTGGCTGTCTTTATATGATAATTATTTGACATCTTCAACTCCAGAATTGAGCTTTCTATCCTCGTTGTCAAATTCCAAGTCTTTAACATTTATTGACTTATCAAATAATCCACTAGATAGCGTTCTTCCAAAGACATTTGTCGGTAATGTTTCTCATTCTTTGGAATTCTTTGTCATGTCCTATTGTAACATTAGTGGCAGCATCCCTGAAGAGATCACCAACTTGACCAAATTGACAACCATTATTTTAGGAGGCAATAAATTGAATGGATCAATTCCGATTACTCTCAGCAAGTTACAAAAGCTTCAATATTTGGGTCTTGACGATAACAAATTAGAAGGATCAATCCCAGACAGTGTTTGTCGTTTAGCTGAACTGTATGATTTGGAGTTGGGTGGTAATAAGCTTTTTGGATCAATCCCTGCATGCTTCAGTAATCTAGCTTCTCTGAGGACACTGTCGTTGGATTCCAATGAGTTAACTTCTATTCCCTTAACTTTTTGGAACCTTAAGGATATCTTGTACCTCAACTTTTCATCAAATTTTTTGATTGGTCCACTCCCATTAGAGGTTGGAAATTTGAAGGTTTTAGTTGGAATTGATTTTTCAATGAATAATTTTTCAGGCGTTATCCCAACAGAAATTGGAGGCCTACAAAATCTAGAATACCTCTTCTTAGGATATAACAGATTGCAAGGATCGATTCCTGATTCATTCGGTGATTTGATAAGCTTGAAATCATTGAATTTGTCTAATAATAATCTCTCTGGGGCTATTCCTGCATCTTTAGAGAAACTCTTATATCTTGAAGATCTAAATCTTTCTTTCAACAAACTAGAAGGAGAAATTCCTAGGGGAGGGTCTTTTGGAAACTTCTCAGCTGAATCATTTGAGGGAAATGAATTATTATGTGGTTCACCCAATTTACAAGTCCCGCCATGCAAAACTGGCATCCACCACACATCATCGAAAAATTCTCTTCTCCTGGGGATCGTCTTGCCATTGAGTACTATATTTATGATAGTAGTCATTTTGTTGATCTTAAGATATCGACAGAGAGGAAAACGACCATCGAATGATGCTAATATGCCACTAGTAGCAACATGGAGAATGTTTTCATACCTAGAACTCTGTCGAGCAACAGACGGATTCAGTGAAAACAATCTAATCGGCAAAGGTGGTTTTGGCTCTGTTTACAAAGCAAGACTTGGGGACGGGATGGAGATTGCAGTGAAGGTTTTCAATTTGCAATGTGGAAGAGCATTTAAGAGTTTTGATATTGAATGTGAAATGATGAAAAGTATTCGCCATCGAAACCTTATCAAAGTTATTAGCAGTTGTTCAAATGAAGAGTTTAAAGCGTTGGTATTAGAATACATGCCTCATGGAAGTTTGGAGAAGTATTTGTATTCAAGTAACTGCATTTTGGATATTTTTCAAAGATTGAACATAATGATAGATGTTGCATCAGCTTTGGAATATCTGCACTTTGGTCATTCAGCTCCAATAATTCACTGTGACTTAAAGCCCAGCAATGTATTGTTAGACGATAATATGGTTGGTCATTTGAGTGATTTTAGCATCGCAAAATTGCTAACAGGAGAAGATCAATCTATGACTCATACACAAACACTTGCAACAATAGGCTATATGGCACCAGGTTTGTTTAATATAAATATTTTCTATTTCTCATAAACTTCCTAATAAGTTATTTATATTTCATGATCTTGATTAGATGAGGAAATTATTATTAATGATATATCTTACTATGTAATTGTTGCAATTCATAGAGTATGGAAGAGAAGGACGAGTATCCGCAAATGGAGATGTTTATAGCTTTGGGATTATGTTAATGGAAACATTTACTAGGAAGAAACCCACAGATGAAATGTTTAATGGAGAAATGACATTAAAGCATTGGGTTAATGATTGGCTACCCATTTCCACTATGGAAGTTGTTGATGCTAATTTGCTAAGTCAGGAGGACATACATTTTGTTGCAAAAGAGCAATGTGTGTCATTTGTCTTCAATTTAGCTATGGAGTGCACTGTGGAATCCCCTAAGCAAAGAATCAATGCAAAAGAAATTGTAGCAAAACTCTTAAAAATTAGAGACTCATTACTTAGAAATGTTGGAGGCAGATGTATAAGACAATCAAATTTAAATTGATTCTGCCCCTCCTTCATTGCTTGCTATCCTTTTCAGAGACTTGAACAGTTATCCTCCATAGAAGTTTTGCTGATATGTTTTGTTATTGCTCTTGCTCATGTTTATTTCTCTCTTTCTTTAATTTGCATGCGTGCATTTTAGTTCTCTTCCATGTTTGTGTTGGTTTATATGTAGTTTGTTTTTTGGGATATGGTTTATTGTGTCCTCACCCTAATTAGATGTATCCTTTTGATTTTTATCAATAAAGCTTCGCTAGTACTATCGAGGTTAATCGAAAGAAAATTTTCAATTGATTTTCTTTTCTTTGACTAGTAATGGAAATTCTAATCTTTATAGTGAATAACTTCAATAATAGAGTGTAAGAGTATTAGTAGTTGTGGTTGTTTTCTGAACTTGGAGTTAGAGTAGTTTAACAGCAACAAATAGGTCTCTTGTATTATAGGCAAAATTCTTTTCATTAATCTTATTTGTCTACATTTTCTCCTATTTTCTTCTTTAATCTTCGCTCAAGGTTTCATGCTTCCATTTTGACATGTGAGATTGTTTGTCATCCATTTGCTAAAATGGATATGAGAGGAGCTTTCAATCATTACCTCCACCAAAATCCTTACAATGCAACTTTTAAATTTATTTTTTAAAATACGTTCAGTTTAATTTATAAAAAATAAATCCATTTGTTAAAATTAATCTTTTTCTCATAAATTTCAACCTAAAAAATATATTTCTTTTAAGTTTTTATTATAAAATACATACAAGTTCTAAACTATTAAATTATTTTCTTCTTATTATATAGTTTATATTTCCATAACTCTAAACTCCTATAATTTTTAAAAAATATATTTTTTAATTTAAAATATGAATATAAAATATAGAATGGAGTGGGTATAAAAAGTTTTGTTAAAAGAATAATTCATTTAAGTATTTAGCTGAATTTTAATTTAAAATAAGAAATATATTAATTTATTTTTTATTAGTTATGTAATTTTTAATTGAAAAAGAGCTTATATTATGGACATATGATTAAAATTATCATGAATTAAACATTTTCATATAAATACTGGTGATAATTACAGAGAAAGTACGATGAACCGAGGAAAACTTGAATAGAAATACTCCAATGTAATTTTACACATGCAAATTATGAACCAGTGATCTTTAGAGCATCATAAAATTATTTTAACACAATTAGTTAGTTTGAAAAATTGCTAATAATGTTTAAAGTGGGATTGAAAAGATTATACTACAAATATAAGACATGATATCATTTAAGAGCTTACAGATTATGAGAAATATATTGATCTTACAAATAATATAAAATATGTCAATTAGACTGAGTCTATGCAATAAAAGTTTCAAATTAAAAAATAAACCTTTATTTTCTTTTAATCATTAATGTGATCTTAATTATTAAAGTCATTCAATGTCCATTACTTATTCATTTTTTTAATTATCTAAATGACATTGAAAACTCTACTCAATATTAATTCATTCTAGTGTTTTGTTTTAAAGTAATCGGAAACTACAAATGAAACAAATGCTTGAAATCACAAATGGCCTAAAATTAGATTTTTATTTCTTAATGTTGTAGTGACTTTGATCTTGATATTGAAAATTTATTTGTAACTTATATAAAGGCCTCGATTTTATCATAATTGATTAGTAAGGCTATGTACGGGAGCGTGGATAAATTTTGAGATTGGATTATATTTTTGGAACTAAAAAATTAATTTCATCCAATGTTATGTATAGCTGTCGGGACTAGCAAATTAGTCTAAAATTATTGAAATTATTGGTCTTTTAAATTATAATTTTTTCGTTCCCACTTTAAAAACAAAAATATTTTGGTGGAAAACTGTACAATGATTAAAAACAAAAAATTATCATTTTCCAATGTTTACAAAGAAAACAAGAGACATTTAATTTCACTTTTACTCTCTGCCAAGGGCCTCACTATCTTAACTTTTATAACATAGTGTAATAAATTACGTGGGCCCATTTAATAAAGAAATAATCTAATAAATAAACTAATATAACAAATATTTAAAAATAATAGCAAGAGTTTATTCCATACCTTGGAGCTTAACTACTTAATAGATTACCCAAATTGTTTTAAATAAAAAGTAATATCATATAATTATTATACTAAATTATTACATTGTTCGACCAATATGCAGTTATTTAAAAATTATTACAAATTTTCATATATTAATGAAAATATTTCAATAATAAAGTTACTTCTTGACAGCTAATATAAATAAATATATGATAATTATGAAATAATTTAAAATTTTCTCAATTAATATTATCTTATAACTACAATTTATTTACATAATTAAAAGTTTTTAAGAAATCATTAAAATATCATCGTACCTATATGGATTTATAATAATATATAATACATCATAATATAATAGCTAAATAGATAAATTATTTAATGATATAAAATATATATTTATATTCATTGTATTATATTATTATTTCATAATAGTTTCATTAAATAATTCCCTATTCTCTCTCTCTCTTTTTGCTTCATTTTTTCAGATAAGCAACCAAACATCTTTTCATCTTTTTTTTATTTTCAAGTACTGTTTTTAAAATAAGGTACCAAACATGTTTTTATTTTTAACAAAAACTAATCATTCTTATTTAATAAAATAAATTCAAAAACATTATTTAAAAAATAATACCAAACGCACCCTTAGAAACTACGAGAAATATACCGATTTTACAAATAATATTTAATACGTCGATTAGACTGAATCTTTGGAATAAAAATTTCAAATTAAATAATAAACCCTTAGTTTCCTTTTAATCGTAATTATAATCTTAATTATTAAAGACATTTTATTTTGTGCTTGTCTTTTTTTATTCACTTTTTTTTTAATGAAAAATATTGCTCTGCATGCAAGTCTTTGGTCGCGGGCCTAGGCGTCCCAAACATCCAGCTGACAGCGACGTTTCCACTTTGATTATCCGCACTTCCCAGAAGTCGCAAGGAAAGACTCATTCGAGTAGTTTGATTGGTTTGAAGATTCATGAGACTGCTTTTCACTAGAATTCCACGGCCTCATTCATTTTTTTTTTTAATAATCTAAATGACATCGAACACTCTACTCAATATAAATTTATTCGAATGTTCTGTTTCAACCTAATCGGAAATTACAAATGAAACAAATGCTTGCCATCACAAACGGCCTAAATGGGATTTTTGTTTTTAAATGTTGCAATGACTTTGATCTTGATGTTGAAAATTTATTTGTAACTTATACAATGGCTTCAATTTTATCATAATTGGTTTCTAATGCTATGTTAGAAAGCATGGATAAACTGTGGGATTAGATTAGATTTTAGGACTAAAAAATTAATTTCATCCAATGTCATATTTGGCTGTCGTGACTAATAAATTAGTCCAAAATTAGGAGAAGATTTATAATATTAAATGAAATATTTTTGTTCTCTTTGTCACTCTTTTCTTTTTCATTTAAATTAAATATAAACAGTTATTTCATAATTTTTTATGTAGAATTTTATATTATACTAAATATCAAAATTCTATTCAATAATTTATTTTAAGTTGTATTTGTCAATTTGTTTCAGTATATTTCTCATTCATCAAGTTACAGAGGTATTGTATACATTTATAGAGAGATTTGCTACGCTATTTTTGGGCTATACAGATTTTTAGTGCTAGAATAATGGCTTGGTAGTTTATGGTTTATTCCTGAAATCTTTCTGATTTTGTTAACTCTTATAATCTCTCTGATTTATCTCTTAATTGACAACTCACGCCAACACTCCCCCTCAAGTGGAAGCATCCAAATCTTCAATGCGCAACTTGTCTAGTGAGTTGTAAAACTCTCTGCTTGATATGGCCTTTGTAAGAATATCCGCCAGTTGATCTTCGGACTTCACAAATGGAAACTGAATTATTTTAGCTTCGAGATTTTCATTAATAAAATGTCTGTCAATCTCCACGTGTTTAGTGCGATCATGTTGGATAGGATTGTGAGCAATAGCAATCGCTGCTTTGTTATCACAAAAGAGGTCCATTTCGGAGCTAGGTGCAAAGCCAATTTCTGTTAGAAGTCTTCTCAGCCATAGAAGTTCACAAAGTCCTTTAGCCATTCCACGAAACTCTGCTTCAGCACTTGACAGTGCTACCACCTTTTGCTTCTTACTCCTCCACGTAACAAGATTTCCCCCGACAAACATGAAGTAGCCTGAGGTGGATCTTCTGTCTATGGCGTTCCCTGCCCAATCTCCGTCTGTATAACCATTAACTCTGAGGTGGTTATTCTTTGCAAACATAAGTCCTTTTCCTGGGGAGGATTTTAAGTATCGCAAAATCCGTATCACTGCTTCCATATGATCCTTACTCGGTTGGTGCATAAATTGGCTTACAACACTCACTGCATAAGCAATATCAGGACGGGTATGCGAGAGGTAAATCAATTTCCCAACTAACCTTTGGTATCTTCCTTTATCTATTGGCACTTGATTTAGATGTTCTCCGACCTATGATTCTGAACAATTGGAGTGTCTGTTGGCTTACACTCTAGCATTCCAACCTCACAAAGTAAGTCTAGTATATATTTTTGCTGAGATAAGAATATACCTTTCTTTGATCTAGCAACTTCTATTCCCATGAAATATTTAAGTCCTCCCAGATTTTTCATCTCAAATTTGGTTGCCAATTGTTTCTGAAGTTTACCCATTTCCTCTACATCATCCCCTGTAATGATCATGTCATCAACGTATACAATTAAAGCTGTTACCTTGCCCCATTGATGCTTTAAAAATAATGTATGATCTGAATTGCTTTGGCAGAAGCCATACTTCTTCATTGCTTGACTGAATCGTCCAAACCATGCTCGAGGTGATTGTTTCAATCCATACAATGTACGCTGCAACTTGCATACTACTTCAGTTTTTGAAGATGCTGTGTAACCTGGAGGAGTGTCCATGTAGACTTCCTCTTCAAGATCGCCATGGAGAAAGGCGTTCTTTACATCCAACTGATGTAATGGCCAATCAAGGTTGGCTGCGAGTGATAGCAAAACCCTGACTGTATTTAGTTTAGCCACCGGTGAAAAAGTTTCTTGGTAATCTACACCATATGTCTGGGTGTATCCTTTTGCAACTAGTCTCGCCTTATATCGTTCTATAGATCCATCTGCCTTATGTTTAACTGAGAAGACCCATCTGCACCCGACTGTCTTCTTCCCTTGGGGTAGTGGGACCAAGGTCCATGTTTGATTCTTTAGTAGTGCCCCCATTTCTTCCTCTATTGCTTTTGTCCACTTAGGATCCATTAATGCCTCATGAACTGTAGTAGGAATATGGCATGCAGAGAGCTCCTGTGAAAAACTCTTGAGTGGCTTAGGCAATTTTTCAGTGGAAACATAGTTGGCAATTGGATACCTCGACCTTCTTTCCTCTATTTTTGGGGAGTATCTATTTGGTGGTTTGCCCCGGTTTTGCCTGAAAGGTAAGTTATACCCAGTATCTATAGCATTGATAATTAAGGGTGTGCCAATATTAATTACCTCAGGAATATTCTCAGGAGATGGGCTTGCAGCGACCAAGAGGGGGGATTCTTCTTCTTCAAATGGTATAGGCTCAGCTGCCAGAGGTTCTTCTTCGGATGGTATAGGCTCAGCTGCCAGAGGTTCTTCTTTTGATGGTGTGTCATTCTGATCCTCAAACCACTCAAAGGTTAGCCACTTCAGCTCTTCATCTAGTGTCTCCTCCTGAAGAGGAGTAGTGGATACCGAGGAAGGGTAGAAAAGAGCGGACTCCAAAAAAGTGACATCCATAGTCACATAAGTACGCTAAGTAGTAGGGTCATAGCAGCGGTAGCCTTTTTGGTGGGTAGCATAGCCCAAGAAGAGGCACCGAAGGGCACAAGGGTCAAGTTTGTTACGCTGGTTCTTATGAAGATGAACATACGCCACACAACCAAAGATGCGGGGTGGGAGCATGAGGGCAGAAGGTAGAGAGACCGAGGCTGACAAGGATTGGAGTGGGGTTTGGAAATGTAAGACTTTGGACAGAAGACGGTTGATCAAACGGACAGCAGTGGTAACAGCATCGGGCCAATGTCTTGTGGGAACATGTGGGCCAAGAAGGAGGGCTCGGGCAGTTTCAAGAATATGTCAATTTTTTCTTTCAGCTACCCCACTTTGTTGTGGTGTCTGGGGACATGACGTTTCATGAATAAGGCCGTGGAGTTGAAAATGGTGATTGACATATTCCCCACCATTGTCAGAACGAAGAATTCGAATTTGAGCTGAAAACTGAGTCTGAATCATAGCATGAAATGACTGAAAAACCTTAAATACTTCATCCTTATGTTTCAGCAAATATAGCCAGGTCATGCGTGTGCAATCATCAACAAATGTTACAAACCAACGTACACTAGAGACAATAGACACGGGGGATGGTCCCCATACATCGGAATGTATTAAAGCAAAAGGAATGTCACTTTTATTCATGCTTAAAGAATAAGTAGCCCTATGACTCTTGGCTAAAATACAAGTATCACAATTTAACTTAGAAGTTTCTACATTAGAAAAAAAATCAGGAAACAAATGCCTTAGATACCCGAATGATGGATGTCCCAAACGGCGATGCCACAACCAAATCTGTCGAGTCTTGGAACTTAGTGAAGAAGACACGTGATGAGCTCTCCCTATACTAAAATCTTCCATGTAGTATAATCCCCCCCTCTTAGTACCACGCCCAATTATCTCCTTGGTGAGAATATCATGTATAAGACAAAAATCAACAAACATGAGTACCACACAATTCAGGTCTGTGGTAATTTGACTCACAGATAGTAACTTGTGGGACAATGAGGGAACAAGTAAAGTGTTGAATAATTGAAGAGAGGGTGATAATGTCACAGAACCAGCGCCTGTGACAGGAGAAACCACTCCATTGGCATTTGCAATGCTAGTGCGCCGTGGGGATGAATAGTGAGAAAGATCCGCAGGATCAAAGGTCATATGATCTGTGGCCCCAGAGTCAAGTAACCAATCATCACAGTTGGTATTGCAGTGAGAACTAATTAAGGCATGACAGGGATTACCCTGATCCACAGAAGAAAAATTCTGTTGAGGAATTAGAGAAAGACACGGTTCGACTGCTGCTACAGCAGCCTTTGTACTTGTACCAGCAGTGTCTTGTTTCTTCCAAGCTTGGAGTTCATGCCACCAGTCCGGATATCCATGCAGTTGGAAGCAATTTTCTCATGTGTGCTTCATATTGCCACAATGAGTGCACTTTAAACGGTCAGATGATGATCGGCCTTTAGAGCCAGATTTTCCAGCATGTTGTGGGTTCGATCCATGGATCCCAAGCTTGAGGCCTCTCGAAGCAAGCACTGCTCCTGGAGGGGGTTCATGGTCACCTGCGTTCATCACCACCTGACGAAGAGCCTCTCTACGGACATGAGCATAAGCTTGCTCTATGGTGGGAAACGGGTGTAGCTACAGCACGTCACTCTGGTTGTTATCCAGCTTGTCGTCAAGACCATCCAAAAAAACGTAGACCCGATCTTCTTGGAGGAGATTATTATACCTTTGAATATCAGCAGGGAATTCCATTGGATTTGGACGTTGAAAATCAATTTCACGCCAAAGACCTTGCAAGTCAGTGTAATACTTTTCCAGGGATCCACCTGCTTGACATAGACATGAAACACAGCGTCGGAGATCATAAACCTGGGATGTATCACCACCATCAAAATAGGTGGTGGCAGCAGAGTCCCACACCTGTTTGGTTGTGGGAAACCGAATAAAGTTTCCAATTAACGTCGGATCCATGGAGTTGATAAGCCATCCTTTGACAATGGCGTTGTCGGTGCGTCATTTGCGAAAGGACGAGTCGGTAGGGGATGGTGGGGTCAATTCGCCGTTGATGTAGCCCAACTTGTCTTTGCCGGAGATGTACATCTCGACAACTTGGGACCACAAGCCATAGTTGGAGCCATCCAACTTGATGCCAATCGGTAGAGCTGTAGGTTCTGAGGTCACAGTTGGGGCCTGGGCTTTGGACAGAGCTTCGGCCATCTTGGAGGTGAGTAATTCAGAGAGAATCCGGTCGGTGGTGGATTCCTCTGTCTGGGTTGGTGTTTCGGTGGCTGCCATAGGTAGATACGAGGCTAAACCCTAGGATTGGGCGTGAACAAGGGACCAGGTCGTAACTTGCTCTGATACCATGTCAATTTGTTTCAGTATATTTCTCATTCATCAAGTTACAGAGGTATTGTATACATTTATAGAGAGATTTGCTATGCTATTTTTGGGCTATACAGATTTTTAGTGCCAGAATAATGGCTTGGTAGTTTATGGCTTATTCCTGAAATCTTTTTGATTTGGTTAACTCCTATAATCTCTCTGATTTATCTCTTAATTGACAACTCAAGCCAACAGTATTTACTTAAGGTTAATTATCTAAATTTAATCCAATAATTTAGTTGATCTAGTATTGAATATTAAACATTAAAAATTATTCAATTATTTGTTTAAAATAAAATTGAATATTAAATATTGAAATAATTATTTAATAGCATATTATATTATTAATATAATTATTTAATAGTCCAATCTAATGTTGTACCAAACATGCACAATACTATATATAATCCAAACTAATCCAATTCAATCTTAATTAATAATTCAATCCAATCTTGTGAGTCAAAATTGGCCTAAGGTTACCAATTGTGCAATAATCTTTATAGCCCGTTTCCCAGCCACACACCCTTTTGTATTAGTATTCTCACAGCCATTGGAAATATGGCTCGTAATCTAACAAATGACATTATACGGCTGTTACTTGCTAGTTTTTGTAAGGTGGCCAAGGCCTTTTATCAAACACTATTGGCCTTTTAGTGCTGAGCTAACAGATTAGTGCTGTCTATTTCTACACAGAACTGCTGTTTGTTTGTCTATCCCGTGGTCTCTTCGTTTAGGGCATGTTTGGTGCATGGGATTGTGTTGTATTATACCACTATTCACATTAATTTATTAACAAGAAGATGTTTGGTAAAATTTGAGAACTCGTTATAATGCAGCATAATGAGGCATGGGCCCGCATTACGCAAACCCAAGGGAACCTCGGGTTTGCGTAATGCGGAAGCTTTTTGCCTCAATTGAGGCAACAGTTAATGCCTCAATTGAGGCAAATTTATTTTATTCAAATATTATAAAAATAAATTATTTTATTATTAAATACTAATATAATGAATAAAATATAAAAATAAATTATATGATAATATTATTTTATTTATTAATGATTCATATAAAAATAATATATTAATATTATAATATTATTTACATTAATATTAATTTTAAAATTAATATTATTTAAATTTATACAAATTTAAATATTTATAATTATTTATATTAAATTATAAATTTATTAATATATTAAAATGTAAAAATAATAATATATTGTAAATTAAAATATAATTTAATATTATTGAATAATAATTTATTAATTTATATTAACAATTATAATATTAATTATAATCTAAATTTATTATTTACATATAATATTAAATTTTATAAATTTTTTTATCATAATTACAATACAAATTTTAGAAATTTAATCATTAATTTTTAATATTTACTAAAAAAATTGTTAAATTTCTACAATTAAGATTTCTATATTTATTATTTTTCTAAGTATTAATAAATATTATTTTTTAATTATTTAATTTAATTAATCATAAAAATTAATACAATACAATATAACACTAAATATAGTTTAATTAAAAATTAATACAGTACAGTGTAGCACCAAACATTATATAACATTGTTATAATACAATGCTAACGCAATACAACATAATACAATACACCAATATTAAAATAATACAATACAACATAATACAATACAGTGTGCCAAACGCACCCTTATTGACTTGAACTGGGATAACTAAGGGGCATTCCTTTCTTCAAGAGAGTACTACCCAGTAGCTATTTTATTTTTTTATTCAAAATAATAATGAGTCATAGTAAATTGGATTGAATTAATAATGTGTGTGTCTGTGTGGTATAAATTGTATAAGAATGGAATTTTTATGCATAAATATTTTTCTCATTCAAACTAACGCGACCATATTTTAACAAATAATTGTCTTGTATTTCATATTATTTATTTTATTATATTATTTTCATTTTGATATATCATCACGCTTCTGTTCCCCAGTTTTCACATACACCATATCTGTTTGTGTGAGATTAATTTGTACACACTACAAAAAAGGCGGCCTGATGCGACGCCGGATTTGACGAATTTCTGAGCCGACGTAAATGATGATTGTCTGTCAGTAATTTGATTACCTTTCCGTACTTTATCAATCATTGAATGATTTTACTGGTTTAATCGCTTGATTGTTTGAGTATGATCGGTAATTTGATCGTCTGTCAGCAAGTGATTCACCATTCACTCTCCAATTTTCATTAATTTAGTGTAGCAAAGCTTTAACTAGATAGGTGGATAACGTGGTCATGAAAACTTGATTAAGAGTTTAATGCAATCAAATCTACTTTAATGATTATTTAATGCACGGAGATTTAACATCAATTATCATCACGTTATTCTAACAACGAAATTGCAGAGCTTGGATCTTTACTCGAACAGTTTCACTGGCTCTATTTCTGACACATTGGGCAAGCCGAAAGAATTGCAATTCCTGTATGATCATTTCCCCAACTATTATTTGAATAATTATTTAATGTTGTTCATTCCAGCTCTGTTTGGCTGTTAACTTTATTTAGTTATTTATTTATGAGGAGATTCATTTCTCACTTGAATCTAGAAATTTACGGATCAATGACATTTTATTGAATCTAGAAATTTATGGATCAATGACATTTTATTTTTTCTTTTATATGACAGCTTTCAATCCCTGGTGTGTATTCATAGTGCCTTACATGAATACAAAAATGATTTTTTTTTTTTGGAGGGACAATTGCAGTTCTGATAACAACTAAAATCTGTGTGGTCCGGTTACCAGAAAGCCTTGCCCCAGGTCTCTGCCATTTTCTCCTCCACCTCCATTTGGGGAAACTAAACTATTTACTTTTTGCAAGTTTTTCTTGAAATATATATTTTTGAGAAGAAAACCAACAATACATTTTATGATTTGGGCTGTTTCAAAGATCTTTGCTTGATATCTCTGCTACTGGTTTTCAGCAGAGTGCCCAAAATAATCAGTGCACGCACCATATGCTTTATTATTATCAGCAAAAATCACTGCTGATATGTTGGGATCGACTTTTTTATTTGGGAGAGGAAGCATGCTTGAAAGAGTAGAGCGGTGCATCTTGTTCAAACATGCACCGTAGAGCCAATTCCATTTTATGAAATAGGAGTTAGACTGAACAACGTTATGTCTTCATTATCATTTCAGGAGGAAATAGATCAAATGCAGCAATTGCTGTAGGAGTTGATGTTTGTGCTGCTATATTTTCTTCAGACTCTCATACCAAGGAAAAATTTAGCTTCAAAGAATGGTATGATGCTTTGATTTATGAAGTAATTGTTATACATTTTGTACCTTCCATACATTTTGCTCTGTTAATATTATTATTTGATAACATGCTTGTCGAGTTGCACAGCGTTTATAATTTTGAGATTAAATAGAGTATAAATGCTATCCAAATACACTCCTTTCATTTTATACAACTTTGATTCATCATTGTTTCTAATTTACCTCAGGCATCAATGGAGTCTGTCCGAGTCTCCTTTGCTGGGAAATCAGTCAAATGACAGCACAGGTGCATATATTCCAAGAGCCAGTAATGTAATAGCTCACAATTTAGCAAGACTAGCTTTGGAGCAATCTGAAGTTGTACTTTGGGTGGATAATATTCCAGCCCAACATTTGTATTTATTCACTAGTTTTTTTTTTTTTTTTGAAGAGAAAGTAAAGCTTTCTAACTAAACAAACTTAGACAGTAACAACATGATTTGAACTGGAAAGTCCTCCAGCCAAACTACAAGGCTTTCAAAATCTAAGGCTACTTTGGCCAATGAGTGAGCTACTACATTAAAGTTTCTATGAACGAATTGAATTGATGCTCTGCTCTGGTTCTTTAGACATGCTTGAATCTCTTCCACTGCCCAGCAAATTTCTGCCATGCTGCTCTTCCTTTGCAGTGATAGCTCCACCACTTCTAAAGAATCTGACTCTATAATGATTGGATCACATTTTGCTTGGCAGGCAACTTGAATTCCAAACAACACGGCTTCCGCTTCCATACAAGCCACATCACCTCTGAATCCAGTGCTCTGAACTGCTGCAGCCAAAATTTTCCCGCTTGAATCTCTAACCACTACACCTAGCCCAGCCTTCGAATCTGCCATTTGAATTGCTGCATCCACATTCACTTTATACCAACCAATTGGAGGGGGATTCCACACCTGTTGATTATTATTGTGCTGACTTGGAACAACTTGGACATTTGGACACTTAATTCTCAAGTACGACTCTACAGTTGCTGCAGCCCGGGCTGCTGTTATTTGGGGATCTTCTTGCTTACCTTCATTTACCACTCTATTTCTTGCATACCAGATAGCCCAACAAGTTGCAATTATCAGCCCCAAATCATCTTTTTTCCTCTTCCCGGCTAAATCTTGAAGAATACTCAGCATATCCTGGTGAGCCATTAGCTTTATATCCTCATAAAATTCTGTCAACTTCCACACCTTCCTAGTAGCTCTGCATCCCACCAATGCATGAAAGACATCACACTACAAGAAAAATGATATTTTATTACAAAAAAATTTAGTCACTAAAGATCACAAATTAGTCATCTTATATTTTCTATGACAAAAAATATATCGTCACATGTTAGTCGTGGAAAGACCGTCTTAAAAAGTTCTAACAACCAAAATTATTTTCGTCATACTAAAGATATGCTTTTGTGACAAAAATCATTGTCTTAAAATTAAGTTAAAATTGTCACAAATAGTATTAAAAATGGTCAAATTAGAGATTAAAAAATGCAATTAATGACAGTTCATATTTGTCACAATAGGTAATTTATAGTGACTATAATATTTGTCTCAAGACTATGTAAATAGAGTCTCAATAATTATTAAAAATCGTCATTTTAGATGTTCGAATATACAATTAGTGATGCTATTTTTGTTGTTGTTGAAATTAACATATCGTGACGTTACATAATTGTCTCAAGTCGGTGTCATTTGTGACAATTTTTGCAAATACAATTAGTAAATAATTTAGTCTCAAATTTATTATAAAGGCAATTTATATAGTCTCACATAAATTTTAATAACAATATGTAGTCATAGAAATCAAAATTTAATGAGAAAAAAACTTTAAAGTGAAAAATATTATTAACACAAATATAATTCATGACAAGGAAATCTAAAATCTAAAATCTAAAATGTAAAAAAAAATTCAATTGTCTAAAAATAAGAGTACATTGTAGAAGAAAATAAAAGTAACATTACACAAAAGGAGAAATATGTAAACCATAGTTGTTTCATGAATCCTTCAGCATCCTCAGATTTGCTATTTTGTTCCTTGATTTTAATTTTCAATCCTCGTTTTGTTGAGTCAATGTTGTAGTAGATGATGACTTCAAAGGTACCTGCCATTTTCAATCTTTACAAAATTAAAAATTTTCCCCAAAACTATTTCACAAACTTGATCATATATTACTTCAAAATAATAATATGATCAAAAGATTACAAGCACATAATCAACCTCGATTCACTTGCACAAATTTTGCATCCAAAACGCTTTAGATTAATCTATTAAATAGGTGATGTCAAACTTGAACTAGATTAAATAATTAAGCAATCAATGAATCAACATTTACAAGAAATATAAAGTTGAAAGAAATAAGAGATTGAGTAAAAAATAAAAAATAAAAAATAATAACAATAATAATAGTCATAACATAGCTTACATATTTAGATTTTGCATGGAGCCTCTCGAACCTTTTACGCCCACTCTAATACATCTTTTGAAACAAAGTTAACTAGGAGAGACCCCATGCTTTTTTATTATCCCAGTACGAAAGAAGATAAATACATAATTTTGATTAAACATACAACAACACATGGGGGGAGGGGGGGCACCGAGGCTTGTTGACCTTTATTAGTTTATTTAATCATTGCATGTACACTTCCTAGCAAATCCAACAACATTCTGAGCAAATTGTACCAAGCCAGGCTTCAACACCATCCTTTGAACCAACATATCAAAGCTACCTAATATTTTATAGTTAAAATTTTGTAGCTTAAATATTCTATAACTCTAACTTATAATTCTATCGGTTGGACTTGAATAACTTATTAACTCTTATCATTATATTAATACTATCTACAAATTTCTTCAAAAAAATAAAGAAAGATGATTAATTACATACCAAATAAAGTGAAAAATAATAGAAAGATCCCAATTTTCTAAAGTTCTTATGAAGGAATATATTTTTTTTTTTTGGAGGAAGGGGAATCTAATGTCATCACATCTAATGCCTAAATCCACTGCCCAAATTAAAAAGCAAATTCATCTTAATATCCTAATTTTGCAAAAGTTTCTCAAAACCTACTAAACTTCGCTTCTAATTTCTTTCATTTATATGCATATTTCGCACAGGTCATACCATACAAAATGTAAGAGTAATTCTAAGTACCTCCCATATAATAATTATGTGTGCAACTGCATGCTAATGGTTATTGGCTACATAAGCCTAAAGATTTGATTTTTTTAATTAATTGAGAAAAGTTAACACGAGATCAATTAACTTAAACTGAAGTTAAACATGGTTGTGGAGATATAATGATCCTTTTTCTTTCGTCCGTTCTTTATTTGCAAATCCTGACGGTTCTTTAAATATGTAAATATATATTCTTTCGAATTCATACTTGCAAATTAAGATAAAATGATCCTTTTACTGCATTCTCTTAGGAATTTTATCAAACACTTGATAAGCATAAAAATATTCAAATAATAGATCCAAGATTTTCAATCCCTAATTTCACCATATATATCACATAATCCAATCACAACTAAACTAATCAAAATTAAATTGGCTGAGTTCATAAATGATACTTACAATTTCGAAGTACATGGAGAGACAAGAGTGAATCTTGTTGAGTGGCTTATTTTGGCATCCATGAGTGGACTGGTGAGGGTGGCATTCTTCTGTGCAGCAGCTGAGGCAGAGTTGAGATGTTGCTTCCCCGAACTGAATGTATCAAACAACAAACAAACAACATATTTCTGAAGCAAGGAAAAACATGGAAGGGGAAACAAGACAAATCTGATGACAAAAATAAAAACTTTTACTCAATAAACAGTACCCAGATAAGAAAATTGAACAAAAAATACAAGGAGAAGTTGAAAATTTACCGTGAGTAGAAGAAAAGCCAAGACGGGTAAAGACTTTGTTAAACGAATTTTGAAATAATCATCACACACACACGCAATTGGAGGGGGTAAAGTAAGGTAGCTTTTAACGTGAAGTGGCATATTATCTGTGACAATAAATAATTATCTTCGAGAAAAAAAAATTTTGTTACTATTTTCTAACATTCAAGAAAAAATTCAAGTTTTAGACTACTATCTTCGGGAAAAAAATATCTCGGGAAGTCTTCGAGAAAAAATAACTATCTTCGAGAAAAAAGTAAGGTAGTCTAAAATTCAAGAAAAAATTTTAGACTACTATTTTCTAGTTTTGTTACAATAAATAATTATCTGTGACAAAAAAATAGGGTCTCAAAATTAACCAAAACCATATTATCTTCGAGACTAATATTTTTTTGTCACAAATTGTTTGATCAATTTCACATCTCTCCTTGAATTATGAAATAATTACGTCATCTATAATAAAATTTTTCTACCATATTTTTGGTCATTAATCAAACATTAATTATGAAATAATTACGTTATTATGAAATAATGAAATTGATGAAATAATGAAAATAATGAAATAATGAAATAACGAAATAACGTAATTATGAAATAATGAAATAATGAAATAGTGAAATGATTACGTCACCTACGTCATTAATCAAACATTAATTATGAAATAATTACGCAATTACGTCACCTATGCCAGCTGGCGAGATAATCAAACATTAAAACCCTATAAGTTTTAAATAAGGATACTATCTTCTTTTGCTTCATTCTCCCCCACTTAGAAAACTTGACAGCTGGCGAGATGGGGGAATAAAATTTCAAGTGGCTTTTTCCAACAAACTAGAAAATGCCGAATCTAGTCCTTAGAGGATGCAACAAATTGGTCTAGTCATATACAAAATTTCACATCAAGTAGTCTAAACCAAGTAAGATCTCAAGGTGCAAGAACTTGTGAGGCATTTGTAGAAAGACCGAAAACAAAAAGAGGCCAAAGAATATGTCAGAGAGACCAATGATGCCAAATGAACCATTTAATTAGAAATTCAATGGAGTGAGCAATTAAGCAATTAGGTTTAGGGCATCATTTTAAGATAATGTTCACAACCTATAAAATAAACTCAAATCTGATGTTTAAGAACACTATTGTCAACTGGCAAAGGCTTCTTACTCTCTAAATATGCATCCTCACTATACTTTCAACAAGTTCATCTTCTGGTTTAATATCATCTTTCTTCTTCGACTCAACTCATTCTCACATTTAAATCAACATCATCCTAATGGCTTGATAAACTTGCTAATTCACAACTCCGAGATGGTTCTCTAAAACTAGAGGAAGTAGGTTTACTGAACCTGGGTTTTGCATTTTCACCCGTGTTGGTAGAACATGCACAAGATATTATGGAGAAAGCTAAATTTGAGTGCTGCCATAGACAATGAGATTTCTAGGATTGTCATGTTGGGTAACATTCAAAATGGAAGAATACAAATTCTACATATTTCATTCACTGCAACTTTTAGTTTTTCTATTTGAACTTATGCTTGAATCATTATAGAATATGAGATCTATTTGGAGGTAGAGCCTTGTATACTGATATTATTTTGGGTTGTCCTAAGCTCATTGGAGGGGGGAGGAATCCAAACCAGGTGTAAGATAATGAATTCTAATGCAAATTACTAGAACCACAAACTTAACAATAAAACAGCAATTAAAGGATAATTATACCTCACTTTTGGCACTCAGGCTTTGAAATAAGTCCTCAAATATTTAGAATTCTGAAAACAGCCCCAAACTTTTCCGACTTACTAATTAGCCCCTTGGGTAATTACATTCAAGCCCTTCAAGAATCTCACGCAAGTGCTGGCGCGTGAGGCATCACCGAGTGTCATCTTCAGTAGTCGTTGATGCCAAATGGTATATTGGAGGTCAAGGAGTCTACTGATGGTGGAATAGTGATGAAAGGTTTGGCAAAGAAAGGTTGAGAATGGTGGCAGCATGTGGGGTTGTCAATGAACGGATGGCTAATAGGTTTATGGGTTTAGCTAATTAACTCAAAGAAGTCAAACAGTGATGGTGGTATCTAGTTAATTGCTGATGGAGAAATGGTGGCAGTGGACAGTCATTTTTCCAAGCTATAATGCCAATTCATATAGGATAGACATCACACAAGGATAAGTATAGATAGAAAAGGAAGTACTTTAGAAGAGACAGAAGAAACATTAGAAGAATTAAATAGAGAAACTAGAAATTAAAGGAGAAATGAGACAAACTCAGAGAAATACGGGAGGAAATTAATAGGTAGAATCATAACTGTATTTCAAACACCATTATAGTCTGTCTTAATCAGGAAAACAGCACCCTTTAAATAGGCTTACAAGTCCTCAGAAAATGGTAAAGATTGCTGCAATGTCCTTTTATAGATTGGCCTTTGTTTAGCTTCTCGGTGCCTAGCAATGTCCTTTTAAAGATTGCTGCAATGTCCTTTTAAAGATTGGTCTTTGTTTAGCCACTTGGTGCCTAGGAATGTCCTTTTAAAGATTGCTGCAATTCATCCGCCAACAGCTGCCTTTGGCAATGACAATTATTTTTGGGGGGTCCCTCTAATGGAATATTTTCGATAAGAGCTGCTTATGAGTTACTGGATGAGTCTATAGGCAGTGGATCTCAGATTGACTGGCGTTTGGCTTGGTGATGTGCTCATAATTTATCTATTATTTTAATGCTTCCATAACTTAATTTTATGTTTTATTATGTTAATTTTATTTTAATTTTCATATTTTATTATTTTAGGTACAATATGGGATTAAAGAGAATTAATTGAAACAAATCACAAAGGATTTAATTTAATTAACCATTAAGCATGCATGCAGCACGTGGAGGAAGCATTGAAGAATTCATTTACAAAGAGAATATGGCATGCAACACGTGGAGAGGCTTTTGCTTTTAATTATGATTGGCTTAGGAATGAAATAGGCGGTTGGGCTTTTGTTTTTAATTTTTTTTCACTTAAGGATCGTGGGCTGGATTTGCAATCCTTTTCCTTTAAGGATTTGGAAGAAACCACAACATTATAAAAGGGAAGAAGGCAGCCGCACATCAAGAGGAAAATTGGAGAGAAAACCGAGAGCAAGAAAAGAACAAGAGAAGCCACTGTAAATCCGGGAAGTCAATTGCAGAGATTGGAGAGAGATAGCTTCTTGAGTTTTTCTTTCTCTCTTCTCTATTATCTTACTTGAATGTTTCCCATTAAATTTATGGATTCTCTTTATATTCCCATGAACTAATTTATTTTACTAGGGCTACGATGTAGCCTAACTATGAAGATTTAATTCCATAAATCTATGTTATTTTTAATTAATTATTCCATGATTGAGTGTTCATTATTGTGCTTAATGCTTTTAATTATTTGGCCAATATTTGAATGATTTGAGGATACATAATGAGACCGAGAGGAGATTTATGTATTTTTGCTCTGTGTAATGGATGCCATGAATTGAACGAAAGACAGAGATGTGCCAACGTGATTCGTGCAGTTTTATCTAAGAATTTCCATAGAACTTAATGAATCTTTGCATATTTAAATTCACATAGAGATATAGTGGGTTGATATGTGGAGATATTTTTGATATTACTCGAGAGAGGATATTGAATAAATTAGGGAAATTCACTGTCAACATGGGTAATAAACTTTAATAGCATAGATGGAGGATTAAATTGGATTGGTTATGGTGAAATCGAATGTCCTAGTGTCTTAATCTCTTGGTGATTTCTATTACTGCCTGCATCTTTATTTAATTATTAATTATTTTATTTTATTTAATCTTAATATAAATTCGCTTATTCGATTGTTCAAATAAATAAGGGTTAGAATAATTTCGGTAACTAATAGGATATACAATCTCTGTGGGACGTTACTCTACTCTTCATTATACTACTTGTGCCGACTAGTACACTTGCTAATTTACGCAACACTTGGAACTGGAAGGGCCCTCAAAGCATACGTGTTTTTTTGTGGCTTCTTTTGCATGGTCGTTTGAAAACTCGGAAGGAGCTTTATAGGAGGCATGTCACTGTTTCTATTTACTGTGATCGATGTGGAGGGTCGGTTGAGGATATCCTTCACTCTCTCCGTGATTGTGTTACAGCTAGGAGGGTTTGGCTTCAGCTTCTGTCAAGTCAGTATCATCCTAATTTTTTCCTATGGCCGCTGAAGGACTGGCTCCAAATGAATCTGGTGAGAGGTCATAATACTGCAAGTCAAGAATACTGGAGAGTGTGCTTTGGAGTGACAGTGCGGCGTCTATGGTATTGGAGAAATAATGTACTCTTTAACCATGGATCGTGGGATAGCAGATTTATAGTTACAGATATTAAGGCTCGGACGTATGAGATCCTAAGGTGTATCAAGGAACTTTTGACTGTCAAGCAAAAGAAAGTGGAGAAAATGATACGTTGGAGAGCCCCTGTTTGGCTGAGTGTTAGCTTAAATACGGATGGTGCCAAGAAAGGTTTCAGTCAGACTGGAGCTGGTGGTTTGCTTCGTGACTTTAATCGAAATTGGATCATGGGATTTATAGTGAACCTTGGAACGTGTTCAGTCCTTTCGGCTGAACTTTGGGGGCTGCTGCATGGCTTGAGAATGGCATGGGAAAATGGTATTAGGCGTGTTCAAGTTGGAGTGGATAACAAGAGTGTAGTGCATTTGTTGACTAACACAGGAGTGTTTGAAATATTTGGTAATCAAGTTATACCAAGTGCAGCTCAAGTTCTTACATTAATCAAGTGAGCAGAATTTCTGTGCAGAAGGGGCATCTTTGGGAATTAAAATGTACTGCATAAGATCAAATTAATTTTCGAGCCTTACATCATTGGAAAGATATTTCTGTTAGCTTTCCAATGAATTTTACTAATCTAAATTTGGAGTTTTCTACAAATGGAATGCATTCTCTTTGTCCAGCTGTGTGGTCCAAGCATAGAAGATGGCTCTTAATGTCCATGCTTTTTCTGAATCCTTTAGCTTGTGTAAGTTCGATGGGAACTAAACTCTTTACTGTCTAAAATTTCAACAGAATAAGTGGGGAACACGTATCACCCCAATGGTACAATGGCCTGACAAATCGTTTACATTGGATCTTTCACAAGCTTTGGCTTGGCAGAGATTAATTTTGGAAATTGAATGAACTTTGAGCTATTATCAAACTCTGTATCTCTTTGGGGGATTCCATTGAGTGGTGAGTGTTTTAAGCTTTGTATCCGTAGCTTAGCAACTTTAGGTGGTGAATATTTTTCTATATCCTTTTGTTGTTTGCTATAGTGGTGAGCTTGTGATTTCTTGAGTATGTGATGTTGTGCTTTCTCATCTATTGTGTCCGGTGTCAAATTTGGTATCAGAGCATTGGGTTCTGAAAATTTATGGCTCAACGACATCAGCGTAATGCAAGAGTTGCAGAGCCTTTTGTTCGTGAGAGAGACTTGGGTGATATAGAAAAGGATGATCTTAGAAGACAAGTAGAACATCTTCAGCAACGATTACAACACCTTGAAGGAACTCGAGAAGCTGCTCCTAATGGTAGTTCGGAAGAAGAAGGCTCAATCAATGACGGGGTAGATTATAATCTCTTCCATCAGAAACAAAGCTCCAATAGTGAATTTTCTTCTAGTTCTCGAATTCATAGGCGTCACGATTCTTATCAACCTTTCGACTTCAAGGTCGAAATTCCTGAATTTGAAGGAAGAATGCAACTAGACGAGTTTGTTGATTGGCTTAATACTGTTGAA
The DNA here is from genome assembly GCF_022201045.2 of Citrus sinensis. Classification (NCBI taxonomy): domain Eukaryota; kingdom Viridiplantae; phylum Streptophyta; class Magnoliopsida; order Sapindales; family Rutaceae; genus Citrus; species Citrus sinensis. The sequence goes on from NC_068562.1 coordinate 17,654,000, forward strand.
CGCATTTTTGAATACAGAGATGTGCCTGAAGATCGCAAAGTGAAACTCATTGCCATTAAACTTAAAAAGTATGCTTCTTTATGGTGGGAAAATCTTAAGAGTATGGTGGGAAAATCTTAAGAGGCAAAGGGAACGAGAGGGACGGAGGAAAATTGTTACTTGGGAGAAAATGAAAAAAGAGATTAAGATAAAGTTTTTGCCCGATAACTACAGGCAAGATATCTACCTTAAGTTCCACAACTTCAGGAAAAAGGAATTGTCAGTGGAAGACTATACAGCAGAGTTCGACAACCTAATGATGAAGTGTGATTTGGTAGAGGCGGAAGAGCATACGATCGCACGCTATCTGGGTGGTTTGAAACCTGAGATTGGTAATGTGGTCCAGCTCCAACCATATTGGACTTATAGTGATGTATGCAGACTTGCTCTTAAGGTGAAAAAGCAACAAAAAAATGCTCGTGGTGGGGGTATTCAGTTCACAGTTTGTGATGTCAATCGAGGGAGTGGCTCTATTTCTAAGCATAATTCTGGTTCGAATTCTACTGCAAAGAAAATTACGAGGAATGATATTGGGGAAGGATCTAAACATCGAGCAAGTAGTTCGAATGCTAGTTCTCGTCAATGTTTTAAATGCCATGGTTATGGGCACATTGCTTCTGAGTGTCCTAATCGTAAGGTGGTTGCCCTTGTTGAAGAGGAAAGCGATGACAAGGATGCGGAAGATCATGAGAATCCTAGTGTCGAAAAAGATGTTGAAGATAGAGAAGTTACATATGCTGATGATGGAAACTCTCTAGTTATTCAAAAGAGTTTGAGTATTGTTTCTGAATATGGGGAAGATTGGCTGAGAAAGAATATCTTTCACTCCAGATGCACTTGTCATAGAAAGATATGTAATGTCATTATTGATAGTGGCAGTTTTGAGAATGTGGTAGCAACTGAAATGGTGAAGAAGTTGAAGCTCAAAACGGAGCAGCATCCTCAGCTTTATAAACTTTCTTGGCTTAAAAAGGGAAATGAGATTGAGGTAAACACACGTTGCCTTATTTCATTTTCTATTGGGAATAAATATAAAGATGAAGTTTGGTGCGATGTTGTCCCTATGGATGCATGTCACTTGCTTTTGGGTCATCCTTGGCAGTACGATAGAAGGGTTGTTCATGATGGTTATAGGAATACTTATACTTTCATTAAAGATGGAAGTAAAGTCATTCTGGGTCCTTCAAAGGTAGAGAAAAGTCCCAAACCTATTAAAGGAGTGGAAAACAATTTGCTGAATGTTTCAGATTGTAAAAAAGAATTTGAAATGGATAGTGAAGTTTACGTGCTGGTGGTGTTTGAGGAAAATGAAGATAGCAATGAGCCGACTCTGATTATGAAGTATTTGCTTGAAGAATTCTCAGATGTTGTTCCAAAAGAATTACCACATGGCCTTCCTCCCATGAAGGACATTCAATATTGCATTGATCTTATTCTGGGTTCTGTACTACCAAATAAAGCGGCTTATCGAATGAATCCAAAGCAGCACGAAGAATTACAGAGGCAAGTTGAAGAGCTTATAGGGAAAGGATTGGTGAGAGATAGCAAAAGTCCTTGTGCTGTTCCTGCCTTATTGGTACCAAAGAAAGATGGGTCTTGGCGTATGTGTGTTGATAGCAGAGCAGTGAATAAGATAACGATTGATTATCGTTTCCCTATTCCACGCCTTGACGATCTTCTAGACCAGCTCTATGGTGCTACAATCTTTTCTAAGATCGATCTTCGAAGTGACTATCATCAAATCAGAATGAGACCTGGTGACGAATGGAAAACGGCCTTCAAAACGAGGGATGGACTTTATGAATGGATGGTTATGCCATTTGGTCTATCTAATGCCCCAAGCACTTTCATGTGGCTGATGAATCACGTTTTTAAGCCTCTGATTGGTAGATTTGTTGTTGTGTATTTTGATGACATCCTTATGTACAGCCAAAATAAAAAACAACACTTGGAGCATCTTCGCCAAGTCTTCGAGATTTTGAGAAATCAAAAGCTTTATGTCAACTTGAAAAAGTGCAAGTTCTTCACTGATAGCCTTGTCTTTTTGGGTTATGTTGTATCGAAAGATGGAATTAAAATGGATCCAAGCAAGGTGGAGGCCATTTTGAACTGGCCAATTCCTAAGTCGCTACATGACATCCGAAGTTTTCATGGTCTTGCTTCTTTTTATCAACGATTTATTAGAGGGTTCAGTACAATTGTTGCTCCAGTAACTGAATGCTTGAAAGGAGAAGGTTTCAAATGGACCAATGAGACACAAGAGAGTTTTGACATCATCAAGAGAAAGGTGACTGAAGCGCCTGTTCTTTCACTTCCAGATTTCAGCAAGGTGTTTGAAGTTGAGTGTGATGCCTCTAATACTGGAATTGGTGCTGTACTCAGCCAAGAAAGGAAATCAGTCGCTTTCTTTAGTGAAAAATTGAATGACTCCCGCAGAAAGTACTCAACTTATGACAAAGAATTGTATGCTATTTGCCGAGCTTTGAACCATTGGAGTCAATATTTGCTTTCAAGGCCATTTATTCTCTTCTCTAACCATGAGGCACTAAAGTTTATCAATAGTCAGCAGAAGTTTAGTAGAAAACATGCCGGATGGGTGGAATTTCTTCAAGCTTACAATTTTACCATCAAGCATAAATTGGGTACTTAGAATGTTGTGGCTGATGCTTTAAGTCGAAAACATTCATTGCTTTCTTCTATGCAAGTGAAGGTTGTAGGCTTTGAAATTTTGAAAGAGTTATACAAGGATGATTCTTTCTTTGGCAAGATTTGGAGAGAATGTGAAAATGGATCATATGATCAGTACCAATTACATGATGGCTTTCTTTTCAAGGGGAATCATTTATGTATTCCTCAGTGTTCTTTGCGGGAATCTATTATCATGGAGGCACATGGCAGTGCTGTTGGAGGTCACTTTGGAAGGGATAAGACGTTAGCTTGCTTGCAAGGTAATTTCTATTGGCCAAAGATGGATAAAGATGTTGTGCATCATGTGCAGGGGTGTAAAATCTGTCATATTGCCAAAGCTCATGGTCAAAACACAGGCCTATACAATCTTTTACCAGTCCCTGAAGCTCCTTGGGAAGATGTTAGTCTAGACTTTGTTGTTGGGTTGCCAAGAACTCAAAGAAACAAAGACTCTGTCATGGTGGTGGTTGACCGATTCTCAAAAATGGCTCATTTTGTTCCGTGTAATAAGACATTGGATGCCTCTTATGTGGCTGATTTGTACTTCAAGGAGATTGTGAAACTACATGGAATTCCGAAAACCATTGTCTCTGATCGGGATTCAAAGTTTTTGAGTCACTTTTGGCGTACTCTTTGGAAGAAGTTGGGAACCACTCTTAAATTCAGCTCTTCTCATCATCCTTAAATTGACGGTCATACTGAAGTGACGAATTGAAGCTTGGGAAATCTCTAGAGAAGTTATGTGGGCAAGAACATGCGTCAATGGGATCTTATTTTGCCTCAGATTGAATTTGCTTACAATCACTCTATACATCAAACTACTGGTTCAAGTCCCTTTGAAGTTGTTTATGGCAAGAATCCAATCAGTCCTTTGGATTTGGCTCCACTTTTGACTGATCATCAATTTAGTGGAGAGGCTGAAGAATGCTCTAAAAGTATCAAGAAGATGCATGAACAGGTTCGAGATAGAATATTGAAGCAAAATGAGAAGTATAAAAAATCTACAGACAAGCATCGAAGACATGCTAAGTTTCAGGAAGGAGATTTGGTTTGGGTTCATCTTAGGAAAGATCGTTTTCCACCTAGGAAATTTGCTAAACTTAGACCAAGGGCTGATGGACCATTTAAAGTGTTGCAACGCATTGGTGATAATGCTTACAAGATTGAGCTACCAGATGGCTATGGTGTTTCGTCAACGTTCAACATGTCAGACTTATCTCCTTATCATGAAGAAAATGATCAAAACTCGAGGTCGAATTTTTTTCAACTAAGAGAGATTAACACAGGAGTGTTTGAAATATTTGGTAATCCAGTTATACCAAGTGCAGCGCAAGTTCTTACATTAATCAAGTGAGCAGAATTTGTGTGCAGAAGGGGCATTTTTGGGAATTAAACTGTACTGCATGAGATCGAATTAATTTTCGAGCCATACATCATTGGAAAGATATTTCTGTTAGCTTTCCAATGAATTTTACTAATCCAAATTTGGAGTTTTCTACAAATGGAATGCATTCTCTTTGTCCAGCTGTGTGGTCCAAGCATAGAAGATGGCTCTTAATGTCCATGCTTTGTCTGAATCCTTTAGCTTGTGTAAGTTCGATGGGAACTAAACTCTTTACTGTCTAAAATTTCAACAGAATAAGTGGGGAACACGTATCACCCCAATGGTACAATGGCCTGACAAATCGTTTACATTGGATCTTTCACAAGCTTTGGCTTGGCAGAGATTAATTTTGGAAATTGAATAAACTTTGAGCTATTATCAAACTCTGTATCTCTTTGGGGGATTCCATTGAGTGGTGAGTGTTTTAAGCTCTGTATCCGTAGCTTAGCAACTTTAGGTGGTGAATATTTTTCTGTATCCTTTTGTTGTTTGCTGTGGTGGTGAGCTTGTGATTTCTTGAGTGTGTGACGTTGTGCTTTCTCATCTATTGTGTCCGGTGTCATTGACAATGGCGTCTGTTCCCGAAAATGAAGATGCCACCCTTATCAAGGCTATTCGGAAATTATTAGAACAGGATTGGATCGTTCAACTTGAGCATGTGTATAGAGAGGCAAATTGTGCTACAGATTTTCTCGCTACTTATAGATTAAATTCCCCTATAGGTTTGCATGTTCTTTCTCCTCCTCCTGAAATTGTTGGCATACTTTGTAAGGATGCATATGGGATTGCACACTCCCGATTAGTGTTGTCTTAGCTCCCTGAGAGCTCATTTCTAATAAAAAAAAAATCAAATCCTAGCATATAAGAAAAATTAAAGTCTCCCTACAGAATAGCAAATAAAAATCATAATAAAAGGAAAGTAAAAATCTACGTCTAAACTAAATTAAAAAAAAATCTGATTAAATGTTAAAACCTTAAAAATTTTAAATCAGGATTATATCCAATTTTGCATCAAGTAGTCCTTCAGCTCATTTGATGCAGAGTCAATCACAAGGGGAACAATTCTTGATGCAATTTTATTTTTTAATTAGTATCATGATGTTAACCAAATCCCCTCCCATTCATGTGAGTGGTGTTCGAACCTTAGTCTCTTGTACCACCACAAGATTTTACCAGTTGAACGAACTAGCACCCACTACTTAGCAAATGATGAGAGATAATAATTGATTAATTATGCGTCTATGACTGAAAAGTCACTTAAGCCACTTAAGCGGTGAAAACTATAATATGGCTATTGTAAACTACAAAAGTTAGTCCATATCAAAAAGAGTAGCAGCATGACAAAAAAGAGCAAGCAACCAACTGCAATGTTTACTAAATGCATAAGGTAGTATATAGCAACTTCATCTCAAGAAGGTTAAGCACACAAGATCTTAGTAGGCAACTCATTAATCAGTTGGAAAGTAGCTCAATTAAAAAACTCATGAATCAAGTAACATTCAGATAGGCCATAAGACAGAATAACCAAAAACCTCTTTGATGATGACAAACATAATGTCTTCCCTACGCACTGCGGTTGTGCTAAAAAAAATTCCATCTTTATTCCTTTGTTCTGATTTAACCGCTAGCTTTATGATTTAATGCAGAAACCAAAAATAAAATTTCCAAAATGTACCTCCGTTGAGCCGGCAATAGTTTCCCCATCATTAACTGTCAAACTGGAACAAGAAGGTAAACCATAACTTGCAATTTCCAGCTCATCGTCAGTATTCCAGTCAATATCATCACAATCTCCACCAGAAGCATTCTCATCCTATGTCAGTTTACATATAAAAAATTACATATGGACACAAACAACAACGAGAAAAGGAATCAGAAACAAACAGATAAATGAAGATGTACCATTTCTTTGTAACCTCTAATTCACCACAAGTAAAGGTTAACCTGTTCACAAAATTTAAAAAAAAAAAATTGAGTCCAAAATCAAGATAAGTTGTTAAGCAACACTGAAAGCAGTGCATAACTATCAAAATTCTAATTAATGTGCAGCTGATGCCGAACTAGAATACATGCAGAGACATGAAGAAAGAGAAAGTAGAGCAGAATAAAGAGAATGAAAGGACAAAAGGAAAGAGAAGAGAAAGAAATAGATAAAAGGGAAGGGAAAGCATAAAAGTGAAACTAGTATCAAATTTTATCCATTTTCCATCCCTATGTCCACATACAAATTTTATCCATTTAATTGGTTCGATAAAACTTGCAGAATATGAAAAAATACTTTGGGTATGAAATTGTACTAATATGGTAACAACTAAAATCTAGATCTCTACTTATATTATTAAAAGATAACTTAATACTCTAGATAAAATGGTCACTGCAGTATCAGTTTCCACACGACTTACAGCAACCAATGTCTGCTATCTTGTACTGATGTTAACAGGTACTGCATATGCAACAGCAAAAAGCCTTAGCAGTGTGTCTGTGTGTGTTAACACATGCATGCTAGCGCTGTAACATGCATTAGTGCCCGCACATGCATAAAATTTCTTGACCCACTTCTTTTCAGATTCAACACTCACAGTTACCCAAGCTTGAAATGCCATTGGTAAAAGTTCAAAGAAACTGCTCACTCGATACCTTAGGAGTATTTACATATTAAAATGTCATAAAACAGATTTGTTTGACAATTATGCCCTCCTAATTTTGTTGAAATGAAAAAATTAAAGCATTAAGTATGATAGCCTATGACACTCATTTTCTTTTTTTTTCACCTTTTCAGCCCGAATATCAGACAAGAACAAAAGAAATCAAGTTCAAATTTAGACCTCTTCTCTATTTCTTAGATATACATATTTTTAATAGGATTCTTTAATAAACATATCCAAGAGAAAATCTCTCCAACATAACCATCCACCGCAAGCACTAAAGGTTTCCTCAAAATGCTTTTACTTTACTTCTTGTGACCCCCGCGATTAATTAAAGAAGGTTTCACGAGAAGTGAGTGTATTTGCTCCATGCTTATGCCTTCGAGGAACATGTTTGTTCTTCACTACTGCAATCTAATGCAAGAGATTTGCAACTTACTTTGCAATGAACTCAAAACTAAAGCTGTGTCTGGAATATTGGCTACGTATACCTGCAGGTTTGGGCGTGGGTGGCACCAAGGTTAGCTTCGTGTCTTTGAAGGTAAGGTTCAGTTAGAAGTTAGGATTGGATAGCTTTTGATCAACAATATGTGCGTTCAAAGGGATTGAAACTGTGTTAATCAAATTAATATCAAGCTACTTAATAGTATTAAGATGGAAAATTCAAGACTTCAAAATGAAAGATGGAAAATTCAAGATTTCAAAATGAAATTTATGCGGAGGGATTTATTCAAATTAAAGACTACAAAAAAGAAGATTGAATGGTTCAATGACAATAAAACTAATGTGTACAGTGTTTCTTGCTTAAAGGAGTCGTCATATGTTAGCTTCGAAGGAAAGCAAAGCTTCTTAGAAACCGAAAGTCATGCACAATTTTAATGCACATCTTTTCAATTATTGCGTATATTGTAAAATTACTTGATAGCCTTTATCTGTCTAATTTAATAGATGATCCTCACAACAGGGGTGTTTATTTGTGAAACAGAGGTAATATGTTTAAGTCAGGTTGTGTTGTTTACTTGTGAAACAGAGGTCACATGTTTAAGTCAGGTTGTGTACCTGAGGTCAATGCACAACTCCGAGGGTTTGGAAACACGTCAAAATCTGCAAAGATATGCGTAAATGTATTTCTCTCAGAGAAGGAGAAAGGGAAACATTACATGCAACAAGGTAGCAGCAATATTACACAAAAATTCCAGTTATGCCATCTCTTTCATAATCTAACACAGAGAAAAAGGTAAAGAAAAAAATAAGAGAACCGTAATAAAAAAACACACATGGAAGTGTTTGCCAAACATTAAAGAGATGGAAGCATGTGCTTAGCACCTTTACGTTTCAAAAATTTTAAACACATGGCATCATGATCCTGCCATGTTCCCAATATTAATAAATACACAAGCGACAGTTATCATTGAATCTGTTACGAGTTTATTCTCTTCCAAAAAAACAGGAAAAAGAGAAGACACTAATAGCTAATCTATAAATGTATTGATTCTATATCGTTCCTGGGTAGAATTCATGTCAATTTGAAATTCAGACACATCAAACTTCCAATAAATTTAACATGCTCGATGAAAATAAGACTCACAAATAGTATGCACTTTTTCTTTTAGACACAAAGTTTCCAATTTCATTTACAAAGCACTACCAACACATTCAATTGAACAACGAAAGGCAAGGTCTCTTAGGTTAACAAACATTTTAACCAGGCACATTGATTTATTGACCTCAATTGGGGAAAAACAAAATGTAATAACAGTCCCACCAAAATTGATATCTAGATTAGACCAAATACACACAAAATAATCTTTGACCTCCAACAGACTTTCTGTGGCAAATGGAATGTAATCTCTGACCTCCAATACACAAAAAATTACATGCAATCATACATTCATACATTCTTTCTGCAAATGGAACGTACTTTTACAGTCCCTCAATACCATCCCAAAAAAAAAGTAAATCATAGAATTTTATCAGTTTTAACCCATATCAAATAAAATTCTTTCCCGCGCACTCACCCATGAACCATTAAGCTAAAATTGATTGACGTGTTACTTAATTTTTTATCATCATCCAGCGTTAAAAAAACAAATCTTTTCACAATTTCTTGCCAAGAATATAAACAACTACGACCCTATTGAACTTAAAAAGAAAAAAAAAATACATTAGCCCGTCTTGGTTCCATATCCAAGTCCAACAAAACACTCCAAAAGCTGCAGTTACGAAAATTGTCCACAGAATTGGAAAATTGTGTGAATTTGATGTCATCTTATTCGGAAAAACTAAAGACCAACGCTCTAATTATACAGCATTACAATTAAAAAGCTTTGACAAACACCTAACGAACACTAAATAAGAAAGAAGTCCAGTGCAACCTGTTGGGAAAATATGCTCTTTAAAAGCATATGTGTTTATTTAATTGTAATAAACAATTTTTCTGATTAATAATATAAATGAGGTATTTTATTCAAATATCTTAATTGCATTAATACTTGTATTAAAGTCCATTTAATCATATTATATGTATTTATGTGATCACCATGTGGATTCACAGAAGACATAAATACAAGTTATCTTATGATTAAATAAATTTAGTTCGCAATTGATAAATAAAGTTGGGCATTTTATTTAGGTATAGACTGTAATAAATTCATTGAATGATTTGTCTTAATCATGTATGAATTTATTGATGTAGTACGACTACATTGAACAGGATCACATATGAGATTTAATTAACTTTGTAATAACTGTCAGACTTATTAAATCTCATAGGCGTTGATTTTACTGTAATCTTAATCTTGAGTTAATTATGATTTCATGATTGTAATTGTTATTCCATTTGAGTTACCAATGGGCACGACACATCATTGTGGTCAAGATTACCCGGTATCTTGGTGGGAGCAATTATGAGTATTGGAGTTATGGATTAACAATATAGAATTTGTACAACACATCTCTTGATGGGTTTTCGGCACTTGATCATAGAATTCTCTGGCCAGAGTGTGTCAACATATTTAGTATGTTGAAAATGATCATTAGAGAAAACCAGTAAGGATCAAGGAATAAGATGTTATTAAATTGATTGGACAGTTGAGATATCAATTTAATTAACGATGTGGTACAAAGGATTGTGCAGTAAAGAAATCAATGTGGCTTGGGACGAATTATTATTCGAGCATACAATTATGGAAGTCAGTTCCAATCTTTTAGTGGAGTAGATTTGGAATTAAATATTTGGGCTAGTTTAATTACATGCCTAATTATTGTAGCCACTATTGTATGTTCCCAAATGATCCCCGGGTTAGCTCATTTAATTGACTGCACCACTACTGGACTAATAAGTAAGATAACTAGCTATTTGGGTCAAAAGCCTAAATATATCATTTAGTGGGAGGCTCCATTTAATTAGCTTTTGTATAAGGGGCCTTATGTTATTTTACAAGGTGGGTCCCCTATTGAAAAAGAAAGTAACGTGAGTTTTATTTAGGGCATTATTTGGAGCCTAGGGTTTTCACTAAAGGGTGATATAAAAGGCTTATTTTCTCTAAAGAAAATAGAGAAGCCACTTTATACAAATCGGAGAATAAGATTTTTCTCTCTATTGTTGAGAGAAAAATTTTCTCGTGCTAGTTGCTTTGGTAGTGATAAAGGCGCCCACACGTCAAGTGCAGATCGAACCTGAGTCATAACCTGGAAGATCATTGGAGACAGTTCGTGATCTAACAAGCGTGGTGGTGACGGATCGTGATCTAACAGGAGTGGTGGTGGCGGATCGTGATCTAGGAGCCTAAATCACTTCAGCGGAAAAAGCAAACTCAGATTTTCAAGGTACGATTTCTAGAATACAAATTCTTATATATTATATGAGAGCGATCTTCAAAAGGTTTTATAAAAATTTAAAAACCTAATTTTTCCACCTTTCATTATGTTGCTAAGACTCTAAGAAAACTGAAATGCAGAAACGAAAAAACAAATTAAATGCAAGCCTCGGTCAAATTAGATCCGTTTACTTCCCAAAAGAATATCAAAACAGAACAAATGAATTAATTTTAACAAATTTAGGATTCTAGATCCGTAAATTTCTATTATTTACGATACAAATATCTTTTTTTTTTTAATAGAAAGATAGAACAGTACCAATTAGTAAAATAATTGATTATTTCGATATAGTAATTTGACATGTATATATAAGAATTAATTAATTACTTGGGGTGTTTTTATAGCAGCAACATTTGTTTGTATCCTTTGGAGCAGAAAGCACCAGAGTCGTAACCTTGAGCATGACATTGTCCTCTAGAAATCATTGGAGGTGCACAGCTTTGGTATATTAAGTATGACACAATGGTCTGGATATTTAGCCTCCATTTCTAGACACGCCAAATCACTTGACATTACTTTTTACAAATCATATAAAAATTATTTTAGGCTCAATTTGGTATTGAAATGCTGTGGCTTTTAAGGTATAATTGCTGAAAAAAATATATAATTATGGAATAAAAATTAATAATGTATAGTAAACATAATTTTTAAATAATAATTTTCACAAAAATAATAAAGATATTGTAAGTTTTTCATTAAATCAACTAAACTTCCGAGCTGTACTAGCTAGTATTTAGCAAACACTTTAATAATGTAACTTTTAAATTTAAGTTACCTAATTTCAATACCAAACGGGAGTACGGGACCTTAGTTATACCTAAAAAGTCATTGTAATATTATTGAATCCTTAATCCAACATTGAGCTTATATGTAAATAATTATGTGTTGCAAACTGCCATATAAGGTTAAGCCCAATTAAAAGTGATATTTTAAGATTTTCGGTAATATGGACTTTAATTTATATGATATGGTGTGGACATTTAATATGTAGAGACTTAATGGTAATTTCTATTTCTATGATGTGCTGAAATAAGAATACCTAAAGACAACAGAAAAAGTTGTCTGTATTAGTGATCTTGGTTCCCATGTCACACGCATCTTTCTATTCTCTACTGACATCCCATCATCAGAGCGAGAGAGCAGAGAGAAAATTAAAGGATTTTGTAGGAGAATGTGTTGATCTAGAAGGCTAATCACATAACTCTATAGAGCAATTAAGCACTTGGATTCATGTATGCTTCTGCATATTTTTTTTATTAATTCTTGGTGATACAACATGAATATTCTTGGATTATATGTGATGGTTTTCACCAAAAGATTTTTTGTCTAACAAGTGGTATCAGAGCCTCTTCATATTGCATCATTGAGAATTGAATTTATTTTCAATATCTCATCTTCCCAAATCTGGTATCATTGAATTTGAGAAAAATTGTGGTTGTTTTTCTAGGGATTATTTTTTTAAAAAAAATTGACAATTGTTTTGTTTTGGAAATTCGGATTGTTAAAAACGAAAAAAGCTTTGGGGCCAGCGACTGTGACAATACGGCTTTAGGCCGGGCATAGAATGACCATTAGACCACACTAGCAAGCACGCTTCGACCATTATATAAAAGTGGCGGCCTAAGCCACCACATCAAGAACAACAAAAAGAGAGAAAAAAAAAAAAAAAAGGAATGGCCTAGGCACGACCGTTGGGCCATGCCAACAGCCAAGCACACAACTTAAGAGCAGCGGCCATGGAAGAAGAAGCGCGGCATGGCTATCGCAAAGAAAAGAAAAAGATGGAATTAAGGCTTCATGATTTATATCTTGGAGGTCCCTGAGGTACTATAAATTCTTTTTGGGCAGAATGGTTAAGAAGATTCTCATTTAAGTCTTAAATTTGTTTGGGCTTAATGAAACTTAGTTTTAGGTCCTATAGAGATTGTGCTTAATAAATTAAAATGTATAGTTAAGGTTTAGCCCATGAAAATAAACGAATGAAAAAATAAAATAGGGTAGGCTTTGATTTGGGGCTAGTTCAGGATTTGGTTCGAGTTGACCCGAACTGGTTTAGCCCTATATCAGTCAATGGTTGACCGTCAACTATCAACATTAATCGTTGACCGTTGACTTGTTGACCTAATTTTTTATTTTTTAAGGATTATTTTTTGTACAATTTTAAACTCAAATATTGGTATGTTTATATATATTTTAAGTTGAATTATTCAAAGCAACATGTTGCCAAAGTTACCTCTCTTGTGGAAATTAATTTATTTTAAATATAAACGATTGTGTGTACGAAATTTCTGTAAATATCAATTGGCCAAAAAAAAGTCTATATTTGATAGAATTACATGTGCACCTATAGTAATAAACACGTGATAATTATTTAGTTCTACATGTAAATAATAAATCGACTTAAAGGAAAATTTATTTTTAGACATGTTCTTACAAGTTAATATTACTACACCAAGATATCACTTACAAGTTACAAGATATAACTTACAAATTAATATTACTACACCAAGATATCACTTACAAGTTAATATCATGTTCAAAGATGAAATATTAATGGAGTGTCCGGTATCTTGAGATGAGATTTACCTTTATTTGAATTTATTTTTGTTTTGAGATCAGTTATGTCTGCTGCTAATATTACTGCCAACATTAATTCTATTCTTATATTAAATAGCTCTAACTTCAAATCATGGTAAGAGAATCTCTTAATAGCTCTCGTAGTCATGGATTTTGACCTTGCATTAAGGTTGATTCTCCCTCATTTCTTATGGGTGAGAGTACCCCTTAATGATAAAAAGGAAATAGAAATGTGAGAGATATCAAATCGCATGTGTATCATGATCATGAAGGAGGCCATTCTAGAAGCATTCAAAGGCTCTATGTCTGAAGAGAGATAATTATAGCTAAAGAGTTTCTTATAGAAATTGAAAAGGGGTTGTCAAGAACAAAAAGGCATAAATTAATATGCTATTGGCAAATCTAATTTCAATAAGGTACAAGGGCAAAGACAAGGGCAAGAAAAGGAAGAAGGATAAAAAAGCTGCAGTTACAACACCTCAACAGGAACAACAAAAGAAATTAGTTGATCCAGAAGGTATTAATTTTTCCTTTTGCGGAACTAAAGGATTTGGTTTGGCTTGTTCTAAGGTTAACTTAACTTTAACACCAAGACACACGTGGTGGATAGATTTTGGTACAACAACTCACATCAATGTGTCTATGCAGGATTGCTTGAATTGTCGAAAGCTTAATGATGGTGAAAGATACATCTATGTGAGCAATGGTAAGAAGGTTGAAGTTGAAGCGATTGAAAATTTTAGATTATTATTAAAGAGTGGATTTTATTTAGATACAAATATTTATTATTCCGTCTTTTAGATGGAATGTGATTTTCATTTCTGCTTTGGACAAATCTGTTTATTCTTATTCATTTGGAAATAGAAAATTCGGTTTATTTTATGATTTAAAAATGGTCGGTTCCATTTTTTTGTCAGACGATGCTCATCTTTATATGCTTGATACAATTGCTTTCTTTAATGAATCTCTGCAATTCAGTACACGAGGTTTAAAAGAAAATTAACCCATAGGAATTCGGCTGCATTATGGCACCGGAGATTAGGTTATATTTCTAGATGGAAAATAGAGAGATTTGTGTCAAACAAAATTCTCAACCCCTTAGATTTCACATATTTTAATATTTGTGTTAACTGTATTAAGGGGAAACAAACCAATAAAATGATATTTGAAGCCAACAGAACTTTGGATTTCTTAGAACTCATACATACAGATATTTGGGGGCCATTCCCTATAGTTTGGAATCGTCAACAATATTTTATGACGTTCATAGATGATTTTTTTAAATATGGCTACATATGTCTCCCCTATAAAAAGTCACTATCCTTGGACATATTGAAAAATTTTAAGGCTGAAGTTGAAAATCAACTCAGCAAAAGAATTAAAAGTGTCAGATCTAACCGTGGTAGTAAATATTATGGCAAACATGACGGTTCAAGTGAACAATGTCTAGGACAATTTGCTAAATTCATAAAGGAATACAGTATCATCCAACAATACTCTATATCGGTTCACTCACTATAAATGATGTTGCTGAAAGGTAAAACAGGACACGTAAAGACACAGTAAGGAGTATGATTTGTCATTTTACCTTACTAGAATTACTCTGGGGGGAAGCGCTTAAGACTACAACATATTTGGTTCCAACTAAACCGACTACCGAAATCCCTTACGAACTTTGGATGGGCAAGAAGCCTAGTCTAAAGCATTTGCATGTCTGGGTTGTCAAACTGAGGCAAGGCGTTATAGGTCGAATAAGAAGAAACTGGACTTAAGGACAATGAGTTGCTATTTTATTGAATATTTTAAACGATCTAAGGGTACAAGTTTTATGGTTGGATGCCTAAGTCAATTTTGGAGTCGGGAAATATTTGGTTCTCTGAAGATGTCGAGTTTGCCGAGGGAGATGCAGTTAAGGACTTTGTCTTTGAAGATAAATATGTTGATATTCTCATAACTGTTATTGGCATTGTTCAGGGACTCATTCTTGACTTTGATCAAGACACAATAGATCAAGACAATGCTGGAGAACGCCCACTATAAGAAGTTATTCCAGAAGAACAAACTCTATCACCTCAAGAACCTATGCCATTAAGGAAATCCACTAGAAGTGTAGTGTTAAATGACTACATTGTATTTCTCTAAAAATTTGATGGAAAATGATCTGATCAATTTTCATCAAGCCATGAATCTAACTCTCAAAAGTGGATTAATGCTATGAATGAAAAGATGAAGTCCATAAAGGACAATAGCAAATGGGAACTTATCATATTGCCAAAACGTGAGAAACTGATTGGTTGCAAATGGATATTTAAGACCAAGAAGGATTCAAAAGGCAATGTGGAGAGGTACAAGACGTGTCTTGTCGCAAAGGACTTCACACAGAAAAAAGGCATCAACTATAAAAAGACTTTCTTTTCGATTTCTTCGAAAGACTCTTTTAGGATTATAATGGCATTAGTGGCACATTTCAATTTTGAGTTATATCATATGGATGTGAAGATAACGTTTCTCAATGATGACATTGATGAGACGATCTATAAAGTGCAGCCAGAAAACTTTGTGTCAGGAGATCCAAAGAATATAGCTTGCAATTTTAAGAAATCAATCTATGGGCTCAAGCAAGCATCTCAATAATGGTATTTTAAATTTCATCAGGTGATCATCTCACTTGATTTTGAGATGAACTTGGTCAATGATTGTATATACCATAAGTTTTATAGGAGTAAGCATAATTGTTTTATTTTATATATTGATGAAATTTTGCCTGCCAGCAGCAATATAAACTTATTGTACGACACCAAGAGATTTCTAGCTCAGAACTTAGAGATGAAAGATCTTGGTGATGTCTCTTTTATATTAGGCATACAGATACACCAGGATCACTCCCGAGGTATTCTTAAATTATTACAAAAAAGCTATATCGAAATAGTTCTTGAAAGATATGGCATGCAAGATTGCAAACCAGGTAATATCGTTGTGGCTAAAGGAGACAAGTTTAGTCTTAAGTAGTGCCCTAAGAATGATTTTGATAAGAAAATGCAAAATATTCCTTATACGTTAGCAGTAAGATGTCTGATGTATGCTCAGGTTTGTACGCGATCGGATATTATACATATTACTAGGATATTAGGCAAGTATTTGAGTAATCCAGGAGTAGACCATTGAAAAAAAATCAAACGGGTCATGCGATACTTACAGAAAATAAAAGACTACATGCTCAGGTATCAGAGTCAAATCAGCTTGAGATCATTGGGTATACTGACTTCGATTTTGTTTGATGCCAAGACAATATGGAATCCACTTTGGGTTACATCTATCAACTAGCTGGGGTTGCTATTTCCTGGAAGAGTGCTAAACAGTCTCTTATAGCCTCTTCTAAGATAGCAGGAAAGTTCATAGCATGTTTTGAGGTATTTAAGCACGGAATATGGTATGAAAATTTGTCACATAGCTGTATATAATAGATGGCGTTGACAAACAACTCAAGTTATTTTTTGATAATAAGTCAGCAGTGTTGTATTCTAATAAAAACAAGAGCTCGATGAAGTCAAAGTATATAGACATCAAGTTCCTAGTTGTTAAACAAAAAGTTTAGACAATTGTCTATAGAATACATTGGCATAAACTCTATGATTGTAGATCTGCTTACTAAGGGATTGCCACCCAAAAATGTTTCATTTGCACACTGGCATGTCATTAAAGATATTCAATTTTAGAGGGAGTTTGTGATTTTAGATAATCTTATTATATAGACATTTTCAGTTTATTTGGGTTTATGAATATTTAAGGCTATTTTCTATTGAAATAAAGTTTACGCTTATTCACACTTTGATTTTAGTATGGTTTTATCTCACTAAGGTTTAAAGTTGACTAGTTGGAAATAGACATGTTAAGATCAAATTACATGAAATTTTTATATTACACATCCATATAATGATGTATGTCATTTAGTTATATTGGCATAGTAACCATTGATGGTTGAGTTACGATAGTTGTAACGAATGTCGCTTTGGTTTTATATTGGTATAATTGATGGACTGGATTGGTTATAGATACATTTTGGTAGTGATAGTAAGGTGGAGCTCATACGGTTATTTTTGCAAAGCATAATTATAAGGTTACATATATAGTCCAAGTGGGAGATTGTTGGATATTTAATCCAATATTGTTGGATCCATAATCTAACGTTGGGCTTATATGTGAATAATAATGTTTTGTGAACTATCATATAGTGTTAAATCCAATTAAAAGTGATCTATTAATTTTTTTGATAATATGGGCTTTAATGTATCTGATAAGGTGTGAGTTTTTAATTTGTAAAGACTTAAGGGTAATTTCTATTTTTATGATGAGTTGAAATACGAATACCTTAAGACAATAGGAAAAATTGTGTATATAAGTGGTCATGGTCCCAGGCCACATGTATCTTTCTATTCTCTACTAACATCCCATCATCACAAAGAGAGAAAGAGAGCAAAGAAAAAATTAAAGGATTCTCTAGGAGAGTGTTGATCTGGAAGGCTAACTACACAACACTAGAGAGCAATTAAGCACTATGGATTCAGGTACGCTTCCGCATATATATTTTTTTATTTTTAGTAATACAACATGAATATTCCTATATTATGGGTGATGGTTTTCACCAAAGGATTTCTTGTTCTAATACTTTTAGCAGCAACCAAGTTAATAATCTCAGTGGGATGGGTTGTGCCATAGAAAACTTGGAGAGCTCTTATAGTACATGCAGTGCTGAAAGTGATATTGGCTATATTGGTAATTGGGCACAAGGAGTTGGTCCTAGTAAGCCAAGTGATGGACCTAAAGCGATCCCATGAACGTTTAGATAAGTTTGGCATCCTAAAAATTGGTATTGAGGTCATTGACTATGGATTGATTTAAGCCTTGTATTGAATTCCTGAACTGCCTTGTTTATGGAGTCTACACATAGAAAATCATTTGTACTATATGTAGGATGCAGCAATATTGCCATGTGCACAACCAACTGGAACTATTCCAAGTAGGGCTACCATTTTTGCTCCATAATTGTACAATGTCTAGCACAAAGAAGAAGCCGAAATTAAAAAGCCGAAATTGTACAATGTCTCCATAACTTGAAGATAAGGACCAAATAATAGCATTTTAAGTTTGTCTAATATTTTTCCTTACATGGGCTTGTTGCATGGATCTAACACAAGCTGCTATTCCACTATGCAATGGCAAAAATAAGGATTTTGTTCCACGGAGGCTAGAATGAAGAAATTGCAAACTTGATGAGGCCAAATAAGAGTTCATGCTCATGAGTTACCAACAATATCTTAAATGCCATTTCTACTACTAAGGTTTGAGTCAATTGTTTAATTAGTCCTCCTATTTAAAAAATGACCAAAAACACCCACAAAATTATTTTTGTAACTATTGAATCCAATTTTTTTGGGGTACTTTTGCTCTGATATATTTTAAAAATTCAAACAATGGACCAACGAATGCCATTGGTAATAATATAGAAGTAACTTCTAACTATCAAAAGAAACGATGTAAATATCTTAGGTCTTATTTTTTAAATATATGCTCGGCCAACTGGACATTAAACCCAAACCTCTTCCCTTATGGCATATTTGGTTTGAAGAAATTTAAAAAAATAAGAGGAAGAGAGGAGAAAAGGAGAAAGAAATAAGGAAATAAGAGGTCAAACCAAACAATGAAATTAAGATTGACCATCTTTTTCACTTATTTTCTCTCTCCGTCTCTCAATTCCACTCTTCTTCTCTCCTCACATTTCTTCCAACTGAACATGTACTAAATTGAATGATAAATCTGAAAAGGAAAAGAAGAATAGTATACAGTAAAACCTCTTAATAGTGATACTCCATAAGGAATCACCTCTATATAGTTATAAAAAATTATGGTCCCAATTAATGTAGGTTAGTTATAAATAAGAATGTACTCCATATTATAATAAGTTATAATTTTTCTAGATCCCATCTTAAGAAACTTGCCTCCATGTGTATACTTATCTATATATTACAAAATATATATATACTATGTAACATTAAAAGTTTATTGAGATGAAGCAAAATATTTCTCTATTGGGACAATGATTAATTCCCTCAAGTTATTACCAAATTATTAGATAGTACTTATAGAATATATATTGAGAAAATCATTAAAGAGAATACAAAAATTTAGACTTTTAACAACCGTAAAAACCTAAAACTATAAGTAACTACAAACTGAATAAAACAAAAAAACAGTAAAGGGCCATGCATATCCAACTTTATAATACCTTGTTCGTGCCCTTGCGCATCTAAAATAATCCACCAATTAGCTTGAAACCAACTTTACCCATTTGTTAGAAAACCTAACTTTAAATAAAATACATAAATATTTAAATTAACTTTATCCTGTATGCTTGAGATTCAACCTAAATATACATAGAATGATAAAAATATTACTTCCTTTGGTGAAAAAATCTAACTTGAAAGCTTGAATACATTTTTGTCTCCCTCAAATCCTTCATTTACACCTCCTACACTTAAAATCCTGTCCATTAAGTGTTCTCAGATGAATTTTTAAGGATGGAAATACTTTAGATAAACTCTCCAATTCAGTTGTGAAAGACCCAAACTCAATTTTGGAAAAATCCCCAAACCTTGATAACTTTATCTAGTCATGTTAGATGAAACTAGATACATTTATCCTTGAAGTTTAGGGTGGATCGTTTTAGATAGTATAAGAGCACTTCCAATTGAAAATATGAGGATATTTGTGACATCCCACATCCCCTGGGAAGGATGTTTAAGGATGATTCCTTCGGTGTTCAGGGTAGGTCGTTATAATTTCTCTCATTAAAGTAGCAAATTCACCAATAAATTAATTTTAATTGCTCCAAGTTTACCTATATAAATTTAGATAAAAGAACGACAAAGACGACGAGAGCAACTATTTGAAACTTTTATAATGTCATATTTTCTTTGTGTCAAACTTATGACAATGCTTGAATATCAGGGGAGGATCTGGTTGTTTATGCAGTGATGACAAGGGCTTGTTTGATTGGTTGTTTTATGATACCTTTATTTTGTGGTTTATTGTTTGTCCCCCCCCCCCCCCCCCCTTCTATGAAGATAGCTAGTTAGGGAAAGCACGTAGTTGTAGATAATAGACAAGAGCAAAACTATGTAGAGAGCCTATATACAAAGAAATTAGAATCAAATATGAGATTGAATTGAAATTTTATCAATTTTGTGCCACTACTAGAATAAAAGCTCTTTATGACGGGTATTACCCGTCATTTTCGGCATGGAATGACAGTTGAGCAACCGTCATTGATTCCGGTGTTAAGAAAAAATCATGACAGTTTTTATATGTCATGGTAAACATGACGTATTATCCATCACGATTCTGTCATCGTTGGTTTGATGAAAAAATTTCACTCATGACTAATGTTTGTCAATAACATTTCCCATTCATGACTATTTCCCATTCATGACTATTATCTGTCACGTAAACATGACATATTTAATTAAAATAATTAAATTACTTATACATTTAATTAAATATTAATTCCAAAATTTTGGCAGTAAATGAAATATATTTTAATTTTTTTATGAGAATTTATGAAATTGGTGGCAATTTTTTTGGATTATATTTTGGCGGGAATTAATGAAATTGGCACCATTCTTTTTGGCAAAAATTAAAATATATCCTTTAAATTATTATATAAATAAATAAAAACGGTACACACACATATATATATATAATTCATATACAATAATTCTCAAATCCATATCCACAAGTTTCATAAATTATAATCTTGTTATGAAATAAAAGGGTAAAAGTTTGTTTAGTCCTTATATTATGAGCTTAGTACCCATTTAATCCCTATATTTTTAAGAATACCTCAAAACGTCCTTACTATTAAATATTGACACTTATGCCATTATTTTTTTTTTTTTAGTATGCTTTTACAATTTTACACTGTTACAGTAATGTTTCTTTTTTAGATATTAATAAAAAAATTGGATTATCAAATTAAACCCAAAAATAAAATAAAAAATAAAAAACATATATATTAATTTTTGTGAGAGCTCATGTGTGTCCAAAAAAAATTAATTTTGTAAAAAATTAAGTTATCAATTTTTAAAAAAAATTAATATTTTAACTTCTCAGCAGAGTGTTCCACAAAAATTAATATATATATTGTTTTTATTTTATTTTTTGGTGTTAAACTAATAATTTAATTTTTCCTTTTAATAATGTTTAAAAAAAGGAACATTATTGTAATAGGGTAATATTATAAAAATAAGTCAAAATGAACAAAAGGTAATGGCAAGAATGTCAATAATTTAATGATAGGGATGCTTTGAGATATTTTTAAAAATATAAGGACTAAACGGACACTAACCTCAAAATATAGGGACTAAACCAGCTTTTACCCGAAATAAAATAACTACAATAACTATAGTTAAATAAATACTTCATCAGTTATTAATCTGTTTCCTAAAATAACGACTACAGTTTCTTAAATGAACAATCTTGAATCAGATTTTATAAGCCACTAGCAGCACAACTAAAACCAACAACACTGTTTGATGAAACCATCCCAATAAATCAGCAACAATCAACTGAATGAAGCACTAAACTGCCATCTCAATAAACCCTGCTTGAATTAACATCAGCACGTCAAGAACAATCTTGAATTAATAGGAAGAACAAACCAAACTACCATCAAATGTCACACATTCTCATACTTCCATCAAATGCAAGTTACATCAAATGCCACAGTCTCATACTTCCATCAAATGCAAGTAACATATTCAACAAAACCAAATGCAAGTGATCGGATGCTGGAAAACAAGAAATAAACTAAACCAAATGCCACTAGATTCACACTTCTAGTAGTTAAAATAGATGTTGTGTTTAATTAAACTACACGTAGTTTGATACTGACATTACAATGAAAATTCCATATAGGCAGGTTTCCATCCGAGAAGCATCAAAACCAAACCAATGTAATCCAGCATAATTACAAGCTCAACCCAATACAAGTAGACATTATATTTACATATCAAAACTGGCTCTCAAACCAAGCTAATATAGCCAAGTAAATGAACATGAGAATGCACAACAGGCCTACGCTAACCAAAGTATTTAATAAACAGCTCCTCACCTTATATGAGCACTCGGACATAGTTCATCCGTTCATACCGTACCTCATCCATTTCTGCCTGAGTGTAAATTAATTTTTTATTAAACTACAAATGACCAAATGATTTAACAGCAAATATGATGGACAAAAACTATTAGCCAATGATGGACATAAAACATATCACTTACATTGTTGAGCAATAAACTAGGATCGACGATAATATCCCTCATATACAGCATGACATAATATCCACACTCATAAGATCCAGGTTGTTTTGGAACCTATAATAATAAAACTCAATCTAAGTACTTAAAAAGCTATAACAGGTAGTTAATTAAAATGATAGGAAAAAGTAAATTGTATTACCTGTACAATTTTGAATTCAGAGTGCACTCTTTTTTTACCGCTCGTTGCTGCGAACATGTTGATCCCACTAGGAGTTTAAAACTTACTGTTAGAACTACTAAAATGTTTATAATGGACGGAACATTCTATGATGATTTAACTTTGATATACCTACTTTATTACCAACTCTTTAATGTGTTCTGCTGGACTATTTCCTTGCGGATCCATGAAATATCCAGTCTTTGCAGCCACATCGATCACAACAAGAATCCAATGAGCGCTATAATTAAGCGACAACTTGTAAGTAAGAAGAAATGAAAATTAACAACCTGCTTACTAATGAAAATGAATATAAATGAAAATAAATATATCCAGGATTGTAAGGAATGAATATGAATTGAGAGGGGCGAGCTTTGGCCAAACGATTAGCAATTGCTTGTGTCCTTGTTATGTGCGTTTTAAGCGCATTTTCAACTCTGCTGGGGCTAACGTGACCAGGTTCATGAAGCCAAATGGCTTGCCCATTTTATCAGCTGGAATCTTATCATATAAGCAACTGATATTCACACAAAAAGCAAGAATTAATTATTTATATAATCTTTTAATAGATTTTGATAATTAAAAAAGGAAAAAGAAATTACTTACACCATATAGACATGCATGTGATTAAGGCCTAACCATTCCATGGTAGCCAATGCATAACAATCATCCCTCCCGATATAAGCCAGACATTCACTTTCAAATACCTCATTATCAAGTGGATGAGGAAGGTAATTTGTTTTTCCTAGAATATTCAACAATGTGTTGTAGATGCTTTCACACACATTTTTTTCAATATGCATAACATCTAATTGATGTCGAACAAGCAAGTATATACAATACTCTAAATCAAAGAATATTGACGTTTTCTTCCAACAGTTGCTCGTATTACTATTAACATTTTTTTGCTTCTTGCTTGTTCATTTTCCCCATTTGTTATTGATACCTTTAACTTGTTCCCACACATCATGGCCTGTCAATAGTTTTGGTGGGTAACATTCTTCCACCTCATTGTTGAAGGCCTTTTTTTGAAATCAAAATTCATGGTTCTTAGGAAGAAAATGCCTATGGCCCATATAAACATTTTTCTTACTATATGACAATCTGCAGGGAGTTATGTCTTCCCCACAAGCTGAACAAGCATAATACCCTTTTGTCATACACCCAGACAAATTTCCATAAGCTGGAAAGTCATTGATCGTCTATAGTAAGATAGCTCGCAAGTTGAAGAATTCTTTTCTAAAGGCATCATATGCCTCAACATCAATAGCCCATAAAGACTGCAAGTCCTCAATTAATGGTGCTAGGAACACATCAATGTCATTCCCTGGTTGTTGTGGTTTGGAAAACAATAATGACAACATCATAAATTTCCTTTTCATACACAACCACGGAGGAAGATTATAAGTTATAAGGACAATTGACCAGCAATTGTATGTACTGCTTAGGGAGCTATGTGGATTGATTCCGTCAGCTGAAAAGAGCAAGACGGAGATTTCTAGATTCAGATGCAAAGGAAGGCCATTTATCATCCACTAACTTCCAAGCTGGTGAGTCAGCTAGATGACGAAGCTTGCCATAAACTCCTCTTTCATTTGCATGCCAAGTTAAGTCCTTGACAGTTTGTGGTGATTGGAACAGCCGCTTGAATCTAGGGATGAGTGGGAAATACCATAAAACTTTTGCAGGAACCCATTTCCTATATTTTTCCTTAGAACCATTTTTTTTTCTGCCACCGTGATACTCTACAAGTAGGACATTCAAAAAGGTTCTCATATTCCTTTCTATATAGTATGCAATCATTTGGGCAAGCATGTATTTTTTTCATACTACAAGCCCAAGGCAGACATAGCTTTTTTTGCCTCATATGTACACCTAGGCAATGTATTGTTCTCTAGTAACATGTCAACAAGGAGACTCAATAAATCTGAAAAGCTAGTATCGGACCAACCATATTTTCCCTTCAAGTTGTATAGCTTAACCAATGCACATAACCTAGTATATTTTTGCAAACTCGGGTACAAAGGTTTCTCGGCATCTTCTAATAAGGATTTAAAGGCCTTAGGATCATCATCAAAATGCTTGTAAGCATCATTAATCATGTTTACAGCCTCACCCTGATTAAGGTACATGTTTTGTGGGTCAACTTGATCACCTATATCAATTTTTGTCATACCAGGTTCGGTTTCCCCATGCCAAGTCCAAATAGTATAACTCTCATCAAAACCCTTAAAAAATAAATGGTCTCTAACTGTCCTAGAATGATAAAATGATAGGTTTTTACATTTGATGCAAGGACACCTTATAAAATCACCATTATCAGAATTTTCAATTGCAAAATTCATGAACATATCCACACCAACAATATATTCTGCAGACAATAACACCCATTATTATCATAGAATAAAATGCCAGTATAAGATTTTTATTTATATTAGTATAACAAAACCAAATATGCTACTGATCATGTTATGTATTTAATTACATATGACCACTAGGAGTTTTATTTTGGCTACTGATCATGTATATATTTAATTGCATATGATCAAATTTAATATTTTAATAGAAAAACAAAAACAAAATAGACTTTACTTTCATTAGTTTAATGAAATAGGCAATGTCATGCAAGGGAAATGGAATAAAAAATAGACATATACTACTCAAGTAACCAAAAAGTAGCATTATACAGGGCCAGAAAAGCAATCATATATCTATTTACCTGCTTGATTATGCAACTTAAATGCTTTTTTTTACCAAGTATTTTACAACCACTTGTCTCTAACTTGAAGAATATATAAATCGAAAGAAGTTAAACATTAATGCTTTTTGCCTGGCTCAATATTGATTATTTTTCTTTTTTAACTTTACAATACAAAAATCGAAAACATACAAGTATCAAACAATTTGGGAGACCCATGTGTGTCAAAAATGCAGCACATAAAGGTCCTCATTGTGCTTTTGACTATTTGAAAAAACAACGAGGACCACAAACCAAATAAGCAAACAACGTCCACAAACTGTAGGAAAAAAAAATATGCTCGAGACCACAAATAAAACTATTGTAGTAAACAATATATACCAACCAATTGTTTTCTTTATGACACCATCAAATTACACAAAATGACAACATTGTTTAAACCTTTGCGAAGCCTACTGCACATAAAGACGATCCGAAGCTGTACACACAATCCATGCAAAATTAGAATCACATGCAATTCAGGGCTTAATACACAATCCATGTGGAGTCAATATAATATTCATAATGATTACAAATGGTCTTTACAAAGTCAAAAACAAGTAAACAACAATTAAATTAATGACTTAAATCATCCCAATTAGACACGCAAATTAGAAATAATTAGAATCACAACCACAATTTCACATGCAACACTTAAAATCATTTAAATTTGAAATGCAAGAACTTGAATGCACTTGCATTACATCAAAACACCAAAATGAACAAGCTATCTTCAAAGCTCATAGCAATTTAGGTATTAATCAACCACAACAACCATAACCAGAATTATGACATAATTGCACCATTTTCTTTAAGACCAAAGAAATATAGAAAGTACCACCCATAGAGTCAAAGGATGCAAACCTCATGGTATTTTAATTTCACTCATGCAGCAACAGAAACCAAAAGCTTCTTCTGTGATAATAGTGGCCTCAACCTTACGGCCACATCTTTAACTGTAACAAGTACATAAGAAGTATTAGAACCTAAAAAATTTAAATAAATAAAAAAGAAAAATAGATAAAGAACCAGGACCACTCCCAAACATTAAGAATAATTATTTAGGGAACCACTGGATCTATATATATTTTCACGGCTAAAACTTACTTAGGTTCCATTAGAATGACACCCACATCTAAAAACCATCACATGCATTACCACTTAAAATTAGCTAGGGATATAACATTGCAAATTAAAAATTTGAGTGAGGCTTTTGATGCACTTACTTTTTCTCTTTCTTCTCTTTCTTCTCTAATAACAGTTGGTGTTTTGAATAAGGGGCTATTGGGTGACGGCTAATGAGTGTCAGTGCAAAGGGCTTGGTAGTTGGAGAGATTTTGTAAATTCGTAATGGGTGGTTGGTGGTTGTTATGTGCTTCGTTCAATTGATTTTCTCCAATTGGGTGATTAGGTTTTCATCAATTGAGTGAAAAATAGGGCGTAGCAGTGCGATGTTTCTTCTGTGCTTGAGAGGGTGGAGAACGAAAAAGAAAAGGGGCTACAATCGTTGCACACTCAGCAAATTTTGCTAAGTGTTGAAACAATATTTCCAAAGCAA
Organism: Citrus sinensis; assembly: GCF_022201045.2. Taxonomy (NCBI): domain Eukaryota; kingdom Viridiplantae; phylum Streptophyta; class Magnoliopsida; order Sapindales; family Rutaceae; genus Citrus; species Citrus sinensis. The sequence continues at coordinate 17,681,036 of NC_068562.1, forward strand.
AACGATGGCGTTTTGCTTTTCTTTTTAGTTTAAATAATTCAATTAAAAATGCTTTCACCGGTTCCAAAGCCAAGCAAAACGATGGCAATTTGTTCTTTTTTTAATTTAAATAATGCAATTACAAAGGGCATTCACTTGTTCCAACACTTAAGCAAAATTTGCTAAGTGTTGGAACGTTCTTTCCAAAGCAAACGATTGAGCTTTTTTTTTTCATTCAATTACTTAACAATGGAAACCTTGTAAATAAATTAAGTTATACATTAATGAAATATTTTTAAATAATTAACAATGACAAATTTATAATATTTAAAATTTTAAAAATAAACAAATTACATGTTGAAAATAAATATTTTTTAAATAATTCACTACAGTCCATCACAAGTTTGTGTTATGTAGATAAAACAATTTAAATGCCATGCCGTTTAAATTTTTAAAAATTTAAATTAATCAACCATGACATTTATCCATCATCTGTTTACGTTTGTTGTCTATCAATCACGAATGCATCATTAAGGCATGATATATTGTATCACGAAAATGTCATTATTTCATAATACAATCGTGACATATCCGTATCTGTCATAAAAAATCTGTCATAGATCAGCGCTTTTTTAGTAGTGTGGATAATTTTATTATTGGCCTTCTCACTTTTACATATTTTCTATTATGTTCAATCATATTTATGGAATTTTATTGATGCTGCAAGAAAAATGATTATTTCCAAGAACAAATACCTTTGGAAATACATAAATACCTTCAAAAAAACTCATTTATCAGAAAGTCACACCATTAACCATCGTCCTATTAAGTTACATTAGAAAAAAGAATTTCGATAAGTTGTCGAATAAAAAATCCATTTTCAACCATAAAACTGTTGAAAATGACATTAATTGTCCTTAAAAATGATCTCTAAGAAACCAAATAATAACATATTTCGAATTGCATGTGCTCTTCGAAATTGCACAAATTGTCCTCGGGAACGAGATTGGATAAACCAAATGATTACTATTCCACCCGTAATTTACCCTTGAAAATGCAAGACACGTGTCAGAAACATGCTTCTATTTTTCTTCAACGACTATTTAATTTATTTAATAATTTTTTTAATGAAGTATATGTATTATTAATGCAACAAAATATAGTAATAATAATACACAAAATTTATTAAAAATAGCTTTATTAATTTAAAAATAAAATCATAGAAATCACATCCACCAATAAAACTATAACAAAATATCAATTTTAATAATATATTCCCCACCCAAAAAAAAAAATCCCAAATGTATATACAAAATGATCTTGTGTCTTGAAACTTTTTCAGGCATCCTCCGACACGTCTTCTTCATCCTCTGAAACTTCTTTCTTGATTCCCTAAAACCTTTGCCTCAACCTCATCTTCTCCATTCTATCATCATCTTCATCCGAAAAAAGAATTTACTATAAAAATGAGAAAAAAATTAGTCATTAAATTATTAAATCAGTATCTGGTATATCAATATGCTATATCTGAACAGTCATTTTGTATAAAGCTTATCATAAGTACTATAACCAAGATCTGCTAAAGAAGCCTAACAAAATATGAGACTTGAGCAATGGATAATAGTCATCAGTGCAATATTAGTTATGCAGAAGCAAATATGCTATATTTGGAGTCACTAGCAGGAATTGGATTCTAATTTTGGCAAGTAATTACTACCTTCAGAAGATTTATGCACTTGCATTAAATCTGGTCCATCAGTTAGAAAACCTAGGTCAGTTTCCATAGATTTGAAAGTGAAAAAAATAAAAATAAAAATAAGAAGCTCGAAAGTAAATGAAAAATTAACAATCTGTATCTTCAAAGATGATTCTTGTGCACTTGACTTTCCCAGCAAGAGCTTTATTATTTTTTTTCAAATTCTTCACTTCCTTCTCGGAAACTATATTACAGTGATGAATGCAAACAATGAGCATGGAACAGTTGCTTCCTTCTCAAGGTTATTGCCCGAATCACATACTCCCTTAGATTCAAGGGATGGACATGTAAGCTTGGAGGATGAGCAAACAATTTTCAGGCAGATGCATATGGGTAAGCAAGCCACTTCACCTCCCAAACAAGAAGAAATCTGAACAGCAAGGAAGGACTACAGCATTGTTTTACACCACCGCTGGGCGCCTAAATGGGTTTAATTGAATCTACACGGCATAGGCTTTGAATCAATATATGATCAAATAGAAGAACAATAATTGAGGACCAATTTGAATCATGTAGCAATGCCAGCATTTAGAGCAATGGCTAAATGAGGGAAATGATTCCCGTCAGTAGAAAATAAGTCATGAGAAATCCAACACGTATAACAATGCAGACATAAGAGGCTTTGTATGGACTAAGGAAAGAAAAAAGCACATAAAAATGTATGGGCAGAGCAGAAGAGTACACCTTCATGACGTCTCTATGTCGATAAATGATTGTTTCTTTCTTAATTCGTTTAACTTAATTACTAGCAAATAGAACATATGAACTAAGTCTTGTCAAGCTAATAGAATGGAAAGTCAAGATTCTAATTTCACCATAATTTCTTTTTATTAGTCCTGCACATAAAACACACATGTTGCAAAACAAATGCTTTAAATAAAGTGGAGCAACATATATATTAGAACTTTGCAAAGTATGTAGACACCGTGGTTACATCTATGACTACAACTTTATTAGAAGGTGGAACCCCCATTGAGCACAGCCTCACTCTCCTCAAATATTTAATCACGTGGGTGTCATTGCTATTGTCTCTCAAACGCAGAGAAAAGTATACGCATGCCATTTAATCAGTTGCCACCAAGCTCAAAGAGCCACAAATTGCTTATGTGATTGAATCGTTAAGCCAAGTCTCTGCAGGAATACCTCTATCTGTCCTTTTTCATGGTCAAGATTTGGTCTTAGACGCATAGCTTTCGAGTATCAAGCTTGTGGGTGAAGCTGATGAAGAAGACACTAGAGTTTTATCATGTGCACACTTTTGTTTGAAAAATAAATCTGCCCCTGCGATCTTTTCTGCAGGGGTAAGAAATAGCTTCCCTTATTTGGGTGATATGAACACTTTTTCATTTTTTTTTTTTTTTATCAGCTCATGATTTTAATAATGCTTTCTCTATCATCTATCATGATGGATATTAGTTTTTGTATTTTTCTAATAAACTTTTTTTTTTGGGTTAGAATGCGGATAAAATTCAAGTAATTGTTCTGCTTAATACATCACGGAAGCTCTACAAAAACCAAATTATTAACCGACCCGCTGCTCTAGCTAATCTTCCGAACGCTGGCGGCATGCTTAACACATGCAAGTCAGACGGAAGTGGTGTTTCCACTGGCGGATGGGTGAGTAACACGTAAGCACCTGCCCTTGGGAGCCGAAATTAACAACCAACCGAATTACAAACCGAACCAAAAACTAAAAATACCGAACCGAAAACCAGAATGCCCACCCCTATAATCTATTATATAGATTGGCTGGGATACTGTTTAAATATCATCTTTATGTAAATCAATAAGTAGGAGCATTAAATGGTCAAGTAAAGTTACCCGAATTGTAACATTTCGCCTCCTTTAACTATCTCACACCGTCTCCCTTCTTTTCTCTCTCTGAGAAAAAGAATGAGAGTTGAAAAGTGAGCCTTTGGAGGCTAGTATTATCACCTACATAGGTTGGGTGCTTTTTCATCTGGTTTCTCTACTTTTCTTTCTCCAAGCCGTTCTTTTGGCTTGGTTTCATTATTAGTTTCGATAGCAAATAAGCAGTCTTTTAAGATGGATGCTAAAGAGCTGATTCGCAAATGCTAGGAAATATCTTTGAGTGGAGATAAGAAAGGAAGAGTATCTTTGAAAAGCAAAATGAAGGTAGCAGGAAAGAAGATTGTACATGGATGCTTAGTTGGAAAGGTCCTGGTGAACAGAGAAGTAAAAATTGTGGGGTTGAAAGCTGCCTTGCAGCAAGTGTGGAGAACCATAAGAGAAGTTCAAATCGAAGAAATGGGAGACAACATCTTCATATTCAGATTTGGAACGAATGCTGATAAGAGGAATATTTTAGCAAGGGGGCCATGGCACTTTGATAGAGCTCTCACAGTCCTAGTTGAACCAAGTGGTATTGGGGAAGTAACCAAACAGTCCTTTACTCATGTATCTTTTTGAATCCAAATACACAATATTCTTATCATGTGTATGAATGAAGAAACAATTAAAGAGATTAGTGAAGAAATCGGAAAGGTGGAGGAAGTGGGGACTAATGCTGCGAGAGAATGTTTTGGCAAGTTTATTAGACTCAAAATTTCGATTGATGTGACTAAACCACTGATGAAGGTGGTAGAATTAAAAGATGAGGATGCTGCAGAAGAAGAGAACACGGAAGAAGAAAGTACAGAAACAGAAGAAGGACGCATAGAAAATACCAAAAAGAAAGTCATTCCCATGCTAGTGCTATTTTTTTTGTGGTTGTATTGGGCATCAATACAGGGAATGTGCTCAATACAAAAATCAAGCTAGAAAAGAAATGGCTTATGGGCCATGGCTGAGAGCGATTACAATGGCAGAAAAGTTGAGATTGAACAGAGGAAGGGAAAGGTGGAAGAAAGAAGCCAATAAACAAAGTAATGAGGGGTCAATACAAACAAGTAGGGGTGGGTATAAACCCACAACCCATGGGTTTACTCAAACCCAAACCAAATTAAATTGTTTGGGTTAGGTAAATCATGAAAATGGGTTAGATGGGTGTTTTATATAGAAAATCATTTCATTATGGGTTGGGTATAGTTTACCCATGGGTTATGGACAAACCCCAACACTCAAAATTTTCAAATGAAATAAATGAAAACAAAATAAATGAACACAAATAAGTGAAAGGCCACCGTTAAATTTTTTGCGGCGTGATCAATTGTCAACAGTTAGAAAATGAAAATAACAGTAAAAATAAATTTAAATTAAATAAATATTGTTGTAAATAACATAAATTTGTTTTCTTATTTACAAAAATTACATGAATAGAAACTAAATAAAAAATTAAGTATTAAAACAAGAAATATATGTTTTGATATGAGCAAAAAAAATTAATAATAAAATTGTTTCTTGTAATTATTTATTTTGTGAACATTTTCTTATAATAAACATTTTGTAATATTTTAAAATTAAATGTAAAATCTTATAATAAATTTTTATTTGTCATTCAAGTTTTCTTATAATAATTTTTTTATCATTTTACTAATAATCTTCTTATATATTTATTATAAGAAAATTTTCACAAAATAAATAAGTATAAAAAAATTTTATTATTAATTTTTTTGTTCATATCAAAACATATATTTCTTATTTTTAATGCTTTATTTTTTATTTTGTTTCTATTCATGTGATTTATTTAATTTATAATAAATATAAATAAAAGAGTAGTTGAAAATAAGGGTAATATTGTAAACTTATACTATTATGGGGGTTTTTGGCCATTATAAAAACAGAAGGGGGAAAAATGATATATATTGATTACTGTAGGCGGAAAAGTGGCAATCTCCCTAAAATTAAGTATATAAGTAGACAACATAACGCAAAACTACCAAAACGATAAATAAAAAAAAATATTACATAATAAATAACAAGTTGCAAAATTTATTATTAGATTGTTAATGTCATGTTTGTGAAAGTTTATTATTAAAGTGTACGTTCTTATTTATTGAGAAATAATAATTTTTGTGATTAAACTTTATTTTGATTTTCTAGTATTCTTTAATTTAAGGATGAAGTTATTGTAAAATTTATAATTTTTATCCATTATATTTTTTTATATTTTAATATCAATTTAATAATTAATAACAATTAATAATTATTATAATTTTGATATAATTAAATTTTATTAAAATAAAAATTATTTTGATAATAAAATTCAAACCAAATCCAAATCAAACCCAAATGGTTTGGTTTGCGTTGGGTTAAAAATATTTGGGTTGGTTTGAGTTGGATCTAAATTTTTATGGTTTGATTTGAGTTAACTTAAAATCTAATCCAAACCAACCCATGCCCACCCCTACAAACAAGAGTTGAGGCCAACCCAGAATTGAAGTAGAGTTGAGCAAGAGACAGCATCAGTGATTCAGAAAACGAAGCCAAGTTAACTCGGATTCAAGAGGATTTGAATACGGGTGGGCCAAGGATGGAAGAGACGGAAAAACCAAAATGGTCAGAAAAATGTTGTCAAAAGCTGATGCAGCCAGTTGGGATTGACATAGTACCTCAAAAATAGAGAATTGAGGTAGGAAGAACATGCACAAATGAGAGGGAATATGAGATGGGAATTGGACAAAGAAAAAATGAGAAGGAAGAAAACAAAATTGAACATAACCCAAATGATAAGGTGGCCCAATTAGAAAAAACACAGCACAAGCCCATCTTGAAACAAAATGTGGGGAAAGTGAAGAGTTGGATGAAGCACACTCTAAGATAAGGAAATAGAAATAGAAGCTCCAAGCACGGACAATAGTAAGAAAAATGGGTCCAGACAATGGGCCAAAGAGCTTAAATAGGCCTAAGGAAGACAATTGCGGGGGAAGTCCAAATGAAAAAAAGAATAAGAATGTGCAGTCCAAGACATATTAACTTTTGCTCCTCAATAACAAAGAGTAAAATCGGGATGGAAATAAAACAAGATAAAGACGTGGAGATGACAGCAGCAACAAAGGTGGAAGAATTAACGGCGGAGGCTGGTTGCCAGCCCCACCGACAGTTATGAGAGCTTTAAGCTGGAACGTTCGGGATTTGGGAAATGACTAAGCGTTCCATGAAACCCAAAAGATTCTCCAAATGCATAGGCCTGAGGTTATGTTTTTGTACGAAACTAAAATGAGGACCGGGCAAATGCAAGGTAAAGGTAAAAAGTTAAACATTGAGAATTGCTTTGCTATTAGTAGTAGAGGTAGAAGCAGTGGTTTACCATTGTTGTGGAAATCAGAAGTAATGGTGAATATAAAATCTTTTAGCCAGCACCATATAGATGCAGTAGTTCACTCTGAAAATGGCAGCCTGTGGAGGTGTACGAGGATTTATAGGCATCCTGAAACAGACCAGAAACAACATACATGGACTTTATTGCGAAGATTAGCCATATTATTCTCTTTACTATGGCTTTGTTTGGGAGACTTTAATGAGATCTTAAAGCTAGATGAGAAGACTGGGAAGAATGATAGGCGTGTGTCTAGTATAAATGAATTCCGCGAAGCTGCTAATGTATGTGGTTTAAAAGAATTAGGCTGCAAAGGCTATCCATTTACATGGTCTGACAGGATGTTTGGTCCACATTTGGTAGAAGAGAGGTTAGATAGGTTTCTATGTTGCAAAGCTTGGGGAAGTATGTTTCATGAAACAGCAGCATAACATCTCGAGACGTGCACGTCTGATCATAGTCCAATTCTGATGATTGTGGAAGAAAGGGGCAGAAGCAAAAGGTACATCAAAAGAACTTTCTCAAGGGTCCATTGTGAAGAAATGTGGAGCCCTTATGAGAAATGTCAAGAGATTGTCCATGATGAGTGGAAAGCGAAGAGCAACTGGAACTGTGAAGATCTAATTACTCAATATAAAAAGACAGCAAAAGATTCACTAGCCGAGTTACAATTGTGGAGCAAAGAGGAATTTCGGGTCAGAGAAAAAAAAATTGAAGAAGCTGTTAAAAAAGTTGAAGGCTCACAGAGAGAGCAGTAACCAATAAGGCAATAGAGAAACAAATTGATGACTTGCTTATTGATGAAGAAATTTATTGGAGACAGAGATCAAAGGCTGTGTGGTTACGGGAAAGAGACATAAATATAAAGTTTTTCCACTCCAAGGCTACTTCGAGAAAGAGGAAAAAAATGATTAGAGGAATTGTTGATGAAAACAACCAATAGATAGAAGAAGCTAATGAAATTGAGAAGATATTTTGTGAGTATTTTGACAATTTGTTTACCTCTAATAATCCAACGAAGCACCAGATGGAGTCAGCACTTAAAGACATGCCTTGTAAAATTTCAAGTGCGATGAATGCACAACTCAATCAGCCCTACACAGAAGCAGATATCATAGAAGCTTTGAGTCAAATGCATTCAACAAAAGCCCCCAGTCCAGATGGTCTTCCAACAACCTTCTTTCAAAAGCATTGGAAGTCTGTGAGCCAAGGAGTCATAGCTACTTGCCTACATGTTCTTAATGATGGAGGTAATATCACCCCCCTGAATCACACATATTGCTTTAATTTCGAAGGTTGACATGCCTAGGAAAGTGGGGAATTATAGACCTATTAGCCTTTGAAATGTTATTTATAGAATTATTGCAAAAACTATGGCAAATAGGTGAAACTAATTTTGAATCATGTTATCTCCCTAACTCAAAGCGCCTTTGTTCCTAATAGACTTATAACCGACAATATAATTATCAGTTATGAATGTCTTTATAAAATAAGGCTTAGTAAAGGGAAGAAGCATTGGCTAGTAGCTTTAAAATTAGATATTGGCAAAGCATATGATATGGTGGAATGGAACTTTTTGAAATGTACACTAGAAAAAATGGGGTTCTCCTCAAAATTTGTGGGGCTGATTATGAGGTGTATAATCACACCATCCTCTCGGTGTTGATAAATAGGGTGGCTAAAGGTTTGATTAAGCCGCAAAGAGGGCTAAAGCAATGATGCCCTTTGTCTCCATATCTTTTTATTCTTTGTGCAGAGGCTTTTACTAATCTCTTTAGACAATTTGAATTACACAAGCATATTCATGGAATCAAATTCGGCAATGAGTTGTTTATCATTCACCTATTATTTGCAGATGACAGCTTGATTTTCGTAAGAGCTACAAAAGAAGATTGCTTGAGCTTGAAAGGAGTTTTTTATTGTTATACTACTACTTTAGGCCAAATTTTTAATTACGAAAAGTCATCCATGTTCTTTAGTCAAAACACAAAGCAGGAGCTGATCTCTGTGATAAAGAACATTTTCTAGTTGCAAGTGGTCTCCCGACATGAGAAATACCTTGGGCTGCCCTCTATGGTTGGAAGAAACAAGATCAACTTTTTCAACGATAACAAGCTTACAATTCTCAGCAAGATATCCAGCTGGCAAGCAAAACTTTTTTCATGTGGTGGAAAAGAAATTTTGATAAAAGCAGTTGCCCAAGCAGTGCCGGCATATGTTATAAGTGTGTTTAAGCACCCATTAGGGCTCTGTGAAGATATGCAAAAAGCTATTGCTCGGTTTTAGTGAGGAAATAGCAAAGATCATAGGCTAATTCATTGGCCAAGATGGGAGAGAATGTGTTAGGCTAAGAGTAAAGGTGGAATGGGATTTCGAGATTTGTCTAGTTTCAATCAAGCCCTAGTAGCAAAAAAAGGTTGGAGGATTATTCAAGTGCCTGATTCCCTGGTAGCGAAAGTAATGAAGGCTAAATGTTTTAAACACTCAAGCTTCATGAAGGCAAAAATATGCTCTTACCCCTCTTTCATATGGAGGAGTATTCTTTGGGTAAGAGAAGTTGTTGAGAAAGGATTGAGGTGGAGAATTGGAAATGGTGAATGGGTGTAAGTGTATCATAGCATATGGCTTCCAAGACCTGACACTTTCAAGCTGATACCCCCCCCCCCCCCCCCCGAAGCTACATTTAAAGACAACTGTTTCGGAGCTCATAAATGAAGAGCATGAATGGAATGAAGAGCTGATTTCGCAGCATTTTTTGAGAGATGATGCATAACATATTACAAAAATCCCTCTCCCAAGGTAGCCAAACCCGGATCAAGTGTTGTAGCACTATGACAAGAAGGGTGAGTACTCGGTGAAGAGCGGTTATCAATTGGCTTTAAAGATGAAATTCCCAAACAAGCCAAGCTGCTCAGAGGAGAAGCAAAACTCATGGAACTCTATCTGGTATCTTCAAATACCAGAAAAAGTCAAGATCTTTATATGGAGAGCAGCTAATAACTTACTGCCAACTACAGAAAACCTATGGAAGAGGAAAGTTGTGCAATTCCCTTGGTGTCAGAGGTGTAATAGAACGGAAAAGTCTATTTTTCATACTCTATTAGAGTGTAAAGCCTCTAAAAAAATATGGCAGCTGACATGTTTCGAAGAGGATATCAGGCTTTGTAAGAACATGGATGTTTTTAGCTTATTTCAAGCTATGACGGTAAAAATGAACAAGGCTGAAATGATTGTGCTGGAGCATTTGGCAATTAAGGAATCTCCTCATTTTTAAAAGCAAAAGAGAAGATTCCCAATCATGAGTTGTGGTAGTAGAAGCAGTTGTGCAAGCCTACAAAAGAATTCAAATGCCACACATGCAAGAAAGTTCAAGATATGACAATGTTGTCCAGAAGTGTTGGAATCCTCCACCAACAGGCTAGTTCAAGGCTAACGTGCATGCCGCAGTGAAGACTGATCAGCAAAGAACTAGATTGGGAATTGTTATTAGGAACTCAGAGGGCAAAGTTGTAGCAACAGTTATGAATACTACAAAATTTTTGGATAACGTGGATTATGCAGAAGCTGAAGCGTCTCAGTTCAGGTTGGAGACAGCAGAGCATGCAGGATGCATTCCGGTGATTATGGAATCTAATTTGCAAGAAGTTGTGAACTTAATCTCATGCAAAAAAAGTATAAGAACTGAGATTTAGTTTAGGATCGGATCAAAAGATTAAAGCAAGTGAAAATGCAATATACTCCAAGAAAATGTAATAGTGTGGCTCACTCACTTGCAAAACTAGCTTTAGAGCTCAATGATTTTATTTTTGGGGGTGGATGATATACCAACCTAGTTTTTGTATCTTTTCACAGAGTTGAATGAATGAAAGTATTACTTTCTCTCCAAAAAAAAAAAATGGTCAACTGATGTTTTTCTCATATGATAAATACTATCATTCATCCCAACATTTGTTTTTATAGATAACATTATTTGAAGAGTAGGGATATATGCATGTACGCACAGCTCTACTCCAATTAACATTGAATTTATTTAATTCACCACTTGCATCAGAAGTAATAAGATGTAATAACAAAGTTTACATTGGTGCTATGAGATAGTGTCACATCATCTCTCACATTAATTGAGACATAAACTTTGTATTAATGCCTATAAACATATCATCAGTGTTATTTGAAATTTTAAACATCAAAGCCGAGCTAGTTGACGAATATCAATGGGATGAGTATCAGATGGAAGCAGGGAAACGTATGATCTTCCGGCAACAACCAAGTTGGCAGCCTCAGTCGGATGAGTTGCATCATAGAAAACTTCTAGAGCTCTTACAGGACATGGAGGGCTGAAAGGGATACATGTCAAAATACCACCATTATTTGCTATATTGGCAACCGAGCAGCAGGGATTTGGTCCCTGTAAGCCAGCTAATGGACCTGAAGAGATTCCATAAACGTTTACATAGATAAATTTGGCATCCTGGAGATTGTGATTCAGGTTATCGACCAGGGTTTTAAGCCGTGTGTTGAATTCTTGAACTGCCTTGTTTATGAAGTCTACACATAAAGAACCATTGGTGTCATATGTAGCAATGTTGGCGGGTGTACAACCAATTGGACCTATTCCGAATAGGGCTACCTTCCTTGCTCCATAGCTGTACAAAGTCTAGCACACAAAGAAAGAACCAGAAGTTTTGAAAAGAAATAATGCAAATTCCAATTTACGAAAATCTGAAGTGAAATATCTGTTGAGAAATTACTAGATAGAAAATTTCAAGATTGGAGGTAAGGATCCAAATAATAGTATTTAAGTATTTAAAATACCATCAAAATTATGTTAATTTTTTAGGATTTTTTTGCTCCAGTATAATTTTGAAATTCAAACAATACACTGGCAGATCCTAATGGCAGTAGTAATATAAACAAATAACTTTTAAGTATCGAAAGTAATGATATGGATGCTTTTGATAGTCTTTGCTTACATCTCGGACCAATTAGATGTTTAGCCTAAACTTTTTCGCTTAAATGACTTATCAATCTGAAAGGAAAGGAAGAATAGAGAACGTCTTTTTTTTTTTAATGCAGACACACTGTTAAGCTGTGTGGTTTAATAGAGTTAATTTCCAATACGCTATAAAAACCATGTAGTTGAATAGTATTAAAAATTAACTTTATTAAACCACATGGCTGCATGAAAAAAAAAATGAGAGCGTTCACACGACAAAAAAACTCTATGTTTGTGTATATAGACACACACACACAGATATATATATATAGGACAACCGAGATAGTAACCTTTAATTGCTGAGAATATTGTTCAATGAGAAGTGCGGCATATTGGTCTGGCATGTGGAGGCGACTTGTAGGGTAAAATTGAGGCATCAAGTAGTTGTTAATGTAATCGTTGTTGCCAATTCCCACTGTATAAATGCATTTGCTCAAGTTCTTTTCAGTTGATTTCTCATCGCCCAGTAGGCTTACTATGCGAGAGACTGTTGTTTTGTGATTAAGTAATTGCTTACTGAAGCTAATTACAGTGCCCTGCCAGAATTTTTTTTTTTTTTCAAAACAAATTATAAATAAGTACATTTGACGAGCATATTAGTAATCGTAATGTACTTCATACTTATAATATTTCTTTTACCCAGGCACTAGAGTTACTGAATTCTTGCATGTATCGTATGCATACAAAAAATTAACTTATTAATTACCTTTTGAATACTGAATCAATTACTGTTAGGAATCAGAAATGAAAATAAATCTTGATTTGAACTAATTACACAAAATTAGTTGAACACAAATCCTAATTCATTTGTTATAATGATAAGACATACTTTTTTTTTTTTGGGAATAGGATAAGACATACTTTTAATAACTAACAACTACATTAAAGAAAGATATAAATCCAATTAAATATGTATTTATTACACATGGAAGTCACATTCTTTTGTTCTTTTTCTTTTTTTCGTTTTTTCTTTTTTCCTTTGTGAAGGCTCTCGATAACCAAAATAATCTCAACGCTTAACTTGATCGTACCATGTATAGCCAATATTCACTAAATCCTAATAAAAAAATCTTTCTCAATCAACGCCATCCATAAGCCAAACCAAGGCAATTACATAATGCATATATGACAAGTATCATTATCATTAATGACATGTATATACTTAAAAGTATCATATATAATTAATATGAAATCAAATTATGGAAGAAATTAATAATTAATATATAATGAATTATTATTTTCCTTTTATGTAATCTATATATAAAGACACACACATCATGCATATGCAAATAAACTTTTAGATAAGATGGCCATATGTATTATCTAATTCAGATATCAATATACACACATATTAACGTAATTGTATTTGTTAATAATGTCATAATGCTTACTAGGTTTTGTCCCGTTTCATCCCGAATTCCAGCTCCTCCAGATGCGTAATTTACACCTTTCAGAATTTCTCGACAACTGGCAGTTGCGAAAGATGGAATGTACTCAACAAACCCCATAAGTTCAGCTGCAAAAACAAGATGACCCCAACATCATATGTGTGCGTGTGTGTGTGTGTGAGCGCGCGCGCTTTTAATTTGTACACTAATTATTAGAACGTGATGAAACATCAGTTATTAGATTTCATTTATGGAACAAAAGAGAAAGAAAGAAGAAGACCTGTAATATCAGCAATGTTTCGACCATTCGAAAACCTCCCCGTTGGCCCTGTCGGAAAGTCAATCCCATACGGCAGATAATTGGCCTTAACATTGGTTTGGAGGGCATTGTTATTGCCATTATCGAGTAATGAATCTCCAAAAATGAAGTAACATGGCACTTGTTGCTCTCCATCAACCCTGCTTATAGTTGACAAGTTCAATATTATCATCAACACTATTACTAGTGCTAGATGCCACGTTTTTGTTCCCATGGTCATGCTCATTACCAAGATCAGAACAAATCCAAACGTATAGAAATTATTGAAGTTGAGATGTACAAGAAAGTACGACTATGCACGTCTATGGAAAAAAGTATAATAGAAGTTGGATATCGAATCTTTTGAAATCAGAAAATAATATTAATAATCAATGGGCCTTTGATCCAGTGGAAGAACCCTTACACTTACAATGTTGAGTGCAAGGGTTCGAGACTCCGTAAAAACATTTATGGGGGTTATTTACAATTCTCCCTCAATTATCAAATAATTGAGTGGAGCCAGTCTATCCCTCACGAAATGTGAGTGAAGTGGACAGCTCTCGAATATTTGAGAGGGTTTGAAGAATTTGGGCAACGTTTCAGAGGAGTACACGCCACGAAGAATGTCTCAATTGTAGAATGTATTTATAAATATTAATTGTAATACCTACAGTCATGTATAACAGTATTCAAAAAAAAGAAAATAATATTAATAATATTATTGTAGTGGGTTAATAAGGATATATCGGAAAAAGATTATGTATAATTAGGCCAAAAAAGTTGTTTTAGTAGTTAAAGATAAACAAAATTTGTTGGTTAAGGGAAATAAATTAAATTATAGCCAATAATTATTGGTGAAAGAAAATGATGCTTTGAGGATCAGTGAAGATCTGGCTCTACAGAAAAATCCAGCTATGTATTTCATTTATAAAGTACCTTTATGAAACTCGTTGCATCTTGCCAGCTTATTCTTGTTTGTTTATTCATTTTAGACTTTTAGTTGTTTTAATATGAGAGTATTAATTTCAAATAATAATAGTAGGATGAGACTATTGACTAAGAAAGCTGGCTAGGTAGCCAGTCCAGCAGGACAAGAAATTCCAAAAAATAATTTTTAATGTATCTTCGAATGATGAAGAAATTGGCATTAATATTTTTTTTTTTAGGGTGCAAGTAATCAGTCATCTAATGATCAGATAAAAATCAACCAGTTGACTCAACTTTTGTTGTGTTCTATGACTCCTCCATTTGAAGATATCTGTCTAAGTAATACAAAACGGCATAACATGCACCAGTGGTCTAGCGGTAGGGTAAGGCCCTGCCAGGGTATAGACCCGGATTCGATTCCCGGCTGGTGTACTCGTGATGGAGCGATGAAGTTAACTCACAAGTAATGGATGGGTCCATTACCACCGTCCGATAACTTGGCGACAGCAAGTGCCGTCTGAGCTCTAAATATTTTGATTTTTTTAGGTTGTATCTGTTGCATTATTAAATTGAGGGATTAAATATTACTTTATCTAAATCTAGTCCAATCCATTTCAATCTAATTATATTTTCATCCACTTCAATTATTAGGGTTTACTCATACCTTTCATACGACAACCTATAAATAAAACCATAAATTCAAGTACGATTAATGATATTTGACCTTTTAATTTATTTCATTAAACCTAAATTTTTAATTAAATTATTTATTTTCATAATTACTCTTGTTAAAATTAAAATATCTATTCTTTTTTTTCCTTTCTTAGTCATTTCTTTGTCTCTTTCAAACATCACATTATCCCCACTACCTATCTTCATCACCAACGAGTTCATTGTCACCATCACTCACCACCATCAATCCATCACTATCTGCTATACAGGATGGATTTTATTGGTACAGTTTTATTTAAATTTTGTGAATAAGTGGTGGGATCGATTTTATCGCCGAATAAAAGTGAAGTGTAACATATGCAAACTTGCTTTATAATCTTTTATTTATTAAGCGTTGAAAGCCCAATGATTCCTTATAAATAAGTCCGAAAAAATAGAATATGCTAAAAAAAAAAAAAAGCGCTAACCATTTTTTACACGAGAAGCCATGGGCATGAAAGAAAGAAAATGGGAAAATTTTCAAGGTTTGGGGATTTTGCCAAGAATTAAATATGGATCTTACACAACTAAATTAGAGAAATTATTTTAAAGTATTTTAACCGCTAAATTTATTTGGGAACATGCATTAAGAAGGAACTTAAGTGTAGGAAGTGTACAGAGAAGATTTGAGAGTGAGAAAAGTGATTCAAGCTTTCAAGTTGGATTGATTTCTCACCAAAGAGAGAAAGATTTCTATCATTCTATGAATATTTATATTGAATACATGGGAATGAAGTTAATTTAAAGTTTTATTTAAAGTTAGGGTGTCCATCAAATGCATACAATTGGTCCAAATCTAAATTTTGTAACTAGTAGATTATTTTAGGTGCATAAAGGCACCAACAAGGCATTGTAGAGTTAGAGACGCGCAGCCCTTAGTATTTCTCGTAAACCTAGTCTTGAGTTTTCTCAATTTTGTAAAGTAATCATACCATCTCCTTGATTTAAGAAGAGCTGCGAACAAGATTCAGTCTACAGAAGTAGTCAATAATTGAGCTTGAGAGTTGTAGTTGTGAGTAGAATATACTTAACTTACATTTTATATTTTCCTTATGATTTTAATTTTAATAAAGTAAAGCATGTTTACAAACCAATATTTGATAATTCGATTAAGTTTTCTACAAATAGATTTTACTTGCATATTGATGTGTTTCTTGAGGCGTGATAAATGAGGATTTTTTTAATTTTAGACGCATGAGTATATTTTAGTAAAAAGAAATATAGATTTAAACTATTTTTAAAATACTTATATACATGTGTAAAAAAATTTGTTTTAAAAAATCATTTGACAGTATCCTTTTCCCCGAGATACAGAGATGAGAATAGAGATGCAGTTATACACATTCAATTATTGAGATACAATTAAGCTAGAAGTCTTTGGGTCTATCTGAATACACACAAAGCTTTGAGTCTCGTGACTGAACACTTTTGCCCTTTAGGGGCCATCTTATGCACACGATATGATGAGATTGGATAAGATATATGAGAAATCACGAAATTGGTTTGTCGATTATAGCTTCAGGAATGCCAGTACACTTTTAATTTGTCATTGTACCACCTGTGTTAGGTTTGGTATGACAAGTTTATTCACCTAAGCACTTATCATATACATATGTTATTTCTTGATATGAGTTTCATCATTATTACGTATAGCATCATATATTTGTTTTTAATGTTAGTTACTTAATTTAAAGTTAAAACAATTTCTTACGTTTATACATATAGTTTGAAGAAATTGTATATTACAATAATATAATAATTTTAAAGTATGTTTATTTTCCAAACCTATTATCCATTTACCAAATTTTATACTCACCTGTTTCACTATTTTTTCTCCCTATGGGAGGTTTCAGGTACACCACCCAACCTAGCCACTATAGTTATTTTGAGTTTCGCCCACATGATGGTACAAGGAGACATAGATGATATTATTAGGTATTTTGATCATCTTATTTTTGGATTGTCTAATTATACTATGATTGGATAAATCATTATGTATGGTGGCATTAGCGACAATATAATCTTTTAATACTTTAGAGATGTCAGGTGATATTTGGATGAGATCATTTAATTATATTATTTATATGGTTAAGAAGATTAATCAATAAAGTTGATTGAATATTGGATTAATTTAAGAGTGCTTATTTTATAAATTTGCAGGTTAGAAATATAACAAAAAATATAAGAGAGATTACACAAACTTTTAGGTAAAAATTCTTATTGATAAAATTTTTAGTCTTGTTAAATATTGGATGGACTCGCCTTAAGAGTTTAGGGAAAGTTGTTTATGAAGTTAGTAAACAAGTTACAGTGGAAAATCTTTGCCTTGATGAAGAAAGAAGTGAACCAGAAGAAGCATATACTACATACTAATATGCCTTCATCATCTATTTTGTTCGTGCTTATGTCGTGTCGTGCTTGTGTTGTGCCTCATGAGCATGTCTCACAATCCTTTGAGCTTGATCTTAAATGAATCACTCTGACTTTCAAGAGTTGTTATCATCAAAACTAAGATTTGCATGACTCTTTGGGTCAACAAAGGATTTTATCAAGCCAAATGTAGGTTAAAACTATAAATTGGTTAAAAGCTAGATAAAAGTTAAGTTAGTTAACAATTTATGGTGGAAAATTAAATTGCCTTGTAAATAAAAAAGAAGTGCATTAGAACAAGCATATAATATATACTAAAATGTCATTATCATTCATTGTGTTCGTGCTTGTACCATATTG